>NW_022589736.1:0-245036 GCF_004348235.1 Phoca vitulina
TACTAAACAATTGTTCAGGAATGCCAGCTCTCCAGACATCCCAATGTTAGGATAGCGTGGACTCTTTATCCAGGTGGGTGGCCTGCTGCCCAGTGAACACTACGTACAGAGCACCACGAGCACTTTTGTTTCTGGCAGTGAGGTAAAATCAGGTCGTTTTGGAAGGGGAGAAGCCACTCTGCATCTGTGCTACATAAGATTACTCTCTATGCCTTTGAGGCTTTCACACTCCCTTCTCAAGCACTACTTTTTATGTAGACTCTCACTTGGCTTTGTTCTTGGGGACACATCTCACCTCTGCTCCTGTTGTCTTTTTCTGTGTTGAGTTAGGGAGAGTATGCAGGTATTCCTGTTATTCCTGACTGGTGCTGCTGTATCTGTCAAGAAAGGAGGAGGTGGATGGGGTTCTGAGAACACATCATCCATATCTTGCAGGAGCAACAGCTAGATAGGGCTTTGATAGTGGTGGCTTTCTGAGTTCCTAAGACCTTCATCTGTAGACTCACACTTCAGTCATGAGCCTTTATCCCTTTTAGCCCAATACCCTTCTGTACAAATGCCTGTGCCTTTTGGGGCTTTAAGCTAGTTTTTTGTTTTGCTTTTAATTTTTTCCAATTCAGTAAGGCTTTTCCCTCTTTTTCTCCTGTTGGTTGTTTGAAACAAAATTCACTATGAATAAAAGAGGGAAATATACAACATTGAATTTGGAGGAGAAAATGAAGGTTCTCAGTAGGATTGAAGCTGGACGATCTCTTAAAAGTGTAGTGGATGAATTTGGAATCAGTAAATCAACATTTTATGACATTAAAAAGAATAAGAAATTGATTTTGGACTTTGTACTGAAGCAGGACATGCCATTAGCAGGGGCTGAGAAGAGAAAAAGGACAACAGGAGCCAAATATGGTGATGTGGATGATGCAGTCTACATGTGGTACCAACGGAAACGCTCAGCTGGTGTCCCTGTTAGAGGTGTGGAGCTTCAGGCTGCTGCAGAGAGATTCGCACAGTGTTTTGGGCGAACAGACTTTAAAGCTAGCACTGGTTGGCTTTTTAGATTTCGAAATAGGCACGCAATTGGGAATCGAAAAGTATGTGGGGAACAAGTCCTAAGTTCAGCTTCAGAAAATGTTGAACCATTTCGACGAAAACTGTACATGCTTATCAAAGAGGAGAAACTGAGTCTAGCTCAGCTGTACAGTGGGGATGAGACTGACCTCTTTTGGAAGTCAATGCCAGAAAACATTCAGGCAAGCAGAAAAGAGATCTGCCTGCCTGGGAGGAAAATAAACAAAGAACGGTTGTCTGCTCTTTTATGTGCAAATGCAGATGGAACTCATAAGTTAAAGTCAATCATTATTGGAAAATCAAAGCTGCCCAGAAGTGTGAAAGAGGACACAAATACCTTACCTGTGATATATAAGCCTAGTAAAGATGTTTGGTTCACCAGAGAATTGTTTTCAGAATGGTTCTTTCAAAACTTTGTTCCCGAGGTCAGGCATTTTCAACTTAGTGTTTTAGGATTCCATGAAGAGGATGTCAGGGCCTTGTTACTTCTGGACAGTTCTCCAGTTCACTCTTCCGCCGAATCACTAACCAGTGAGGATGGTCGAATAAAATGCATGTTCTTTCCCCATAACACTTCAACCTTGATTCAGCCAATGAATCAAGGTGTGATCTTGAGCTGTAAACGACTTTATAGGTGGAAGCAACTTGAAGAGAGTCTTGTAATTTTTGAAGAAAGTGATGATGAGCAAGATAAAGGAGAAAAAGGAGTTTCCAAGATTAAAATCTACAACATAAAAAGTGCAATTTTTAACTGGGCAAAGAGTTGGGATGAAGTGAAACAAATAACCATAGCAAATGCATGGGAAAATCTTCTTTACAAAAAGGAACCTGAATATGATCTTCAAGGCTCAGAAGATGGAGATTATAGAGAAATCCTGGAGAAATGTGGGGAGTTGGAAACCACACTGGCTGATGATAGAGTGTGGTTCAATGGGGATGATGAAGAAAAGGGTAGCCCCGCAAAAACAAAAAGTGGAATTACAAAGGAAGTTGTTCAGAAAGGTGGAGGAGCTGAAGAGCAGACTGCTGAATTTCAGTTACCTGCTGTCAGAGAGAGTTTGGACTACCTACTTGACTTTGTTGATGCCACACCTGAGTTTCAAAGGTTCCATTTCACACTGAAAGAGATGCAACAAGAAATAATTAAAAAAGAGTTCCACAGTAGAATCCATTCTAGGATTGGTAGTTTTTTGAAACCCAGGCCTCGTGTTATGAAGGATTCCTTCAATATGCCTTCAACTTCTAGTAATTAGATTTTGTGTTTAAAGGTTTCTGTAGTTACGTATGATGCAGACCTGTTATGAATTGTCATTGTTTTTATCAGCTGACCTCATTTTGCATAGCACTGCCCATTTATATATTGTTTATAATACATACAATTTAAAAATAAATTTCTTTAAAATATAAAAACATTCATTAATCCATTTTTATTTCTGTTTTAGCCAAGGATCTGAATAACGAAGAGTTATTGTCCCAGATTATCTAAGGTGGAATGGATGTGGGAAAAGCATTACATTCTATCTCATTCAGAGCATATAACAAGAAGCTATATGCTGACTAGTTCTAGTTATTTTTTAAAAGATTTTTTAAAAGTACATAAAATAAAAAAATAAAAAGATAAGAGATTTGGTTTTCAGTTTAATGGTGTGACATGCTCTGCTTTCTTAAATTTGTACCACCTGCTGTCCTCCCCTTCTCATGCAAGTAACATGCTGATTATAGAAGATACATATTTAAAAGATGAAAAGCACCCAACATCTGTCGACCAATGATAGTTTAACACTTTGGTATATTTCATGTATTTAAAAAATAGGCAGATTACTTGGTAAATACAAGTTTTTATATCTTATTGTGTTAACATGCTTTAGGCCTTGGCATTAATAAAACGTTAGCATTTGTTTTAAGCCTAGGGTAGAATGGATTGTGGAAGAAGTTGATGGGAATGTCAGATGAGTTTACTGGACAGCTCTCTAGTTCCTTTTAAGTCATTGCATCAAACGCCCCACCCCCACCCCACCCCCGCCACAGGTAATACATTTCCAGAGTAAATGACCGGCAGTCACACCCTTTTGAAAAGTATTCACTAATTCTGGAAGCCTCACGTTGCCTTTCCGTGCTAGGTACCGAGCCTGGTGTTGGGCATTGGACTTGAATTAGAGAGAAAACGAATAGGAACAAACCACCATTCAATGTGTAAGTGCTAGGTGAGTGTGGAGAGGGCTTTGGGAGTGTTTGGGTAGCAGGGGAAGTATCTAAGAGGGTCAAGTGTGACTTCTGAGCTGAGCTTTAAAATTTAGTGCTGGCAGTAGCAGGGCAGTCCGGGCAAAGAGCTCAGGCTCTTCGATTTGAGAGTGAATCTCCCTGGGAAGCTGCAAGATCCCTGGATGGTTGCTGTAGGAGCAGCTGGCAAAGAAAAGCAGGAAAGACAGGTCCGAGCCAGATTTTCATGCTAGGTCATCCTAGGATTTCAGACATCCGTCTGGGCCCACGTAAAGTTCTGTCGGTTCGACATCCTAAATGGCTCACCTTTTGTCTCCACTTCTCCCTCCCTGCTGTTCGTGTCCCGGTCCAGGCTGCCATCACCCCCTGACTGGACAACTGCATCAGTCTCCTTTCTTGTCCTCTCCCGATCCTTTCTCATCCTGTAGCCCCTTCGTGGGCTTCCCATTGCATTTAAGCAAAGACTCCTGACCTCAGGTCGGCCTGCAGGCCCGCCCTTCCCGGCGCCTGAACCTCCCCTTTCCCGGCGGCCACACCACCCAGGTCTGCGCTCGCCCCCTGCTGGACCACGAGAGCCGGGCCCGCTGTAGGCCCCGGGTAAGCGCACACCTGAGAGACCGGGGAAAGTTTCGGGGAGGGTTGTAGCGCCGCCGGCGTCCGCTGGGAAAGAGGGAGAGGGAAGGCTGCGGCCTGGTGGCCCGGCCCAGCCCTATGAGCCGAGAACTGTGCGGAGCGCCAGCCAGTGTGCCAGAGCCACCGGAGCGTGAGGGCGGGGCGGCCCTAGGGGCAGTCGCGGCCCGGCGCAGCCATAGGGCGTCCGCCAAGCGGGCCAGAGTGGCCAGGGGGAGAGGTTGCGGGTGGAGAGCGGGCCCGTGAGACGGGCGCAGCCATAGAGTGTCAAGGGGCGGGCCAGAGCGGCCGGGAAGAAGGGGGTGGGCCCGAAGGGAGGAGAGGCCGGGCGCAACCATGGAGTTCCTGCCGGCGAACTAGAGAGGCCGGAGTGGGGAGGCGCCGCGCCCTAGCTTTCCCCGGTCCGGGAGCAGAGGCCGCCAGAAAGCTTGGGCGTAGGGTGAGGGAAGGTTTGTCAGGACTGGGCTGCCGAGCGCCCGCCCCGTCACCTCCTGTTCCTTCCCGGGCTCGCGCAGGAGCCGTTCTCGGTCGGGCAGGAGCGCAGGCGGGCGGTCAAGCCGTCAGGAAGGGGCTGATGTCTTTGGTTCTGGAAATATTTTCAGGACTAGAGCTCCTCCGAGAAACCCAGGCACCTCACTCTCGTTCCGGTGGCTGAGCCCCCGCCCCCCCCCCAGAAGAACGGGAAAGAGTGGGGATACGGAGGCAAACACGACAACGCATTATGTCCAAAAACATACCCCAGGATTTGAGAAAGAAACAGTAATTTCTTTCCTTACCCTTTCTTGCCTGCGGAAATCTGACCACCTCCTCAGAGCAGGTTTGGAACCTGGCGTGTCACCAGTTTTGATCTCTGCCTACAGCTTCTGGGACATTTCAGTGATAAATTGAGGATATTAACTGAAAGATTTGTCCAAATGTGTTGGTGTTCTGAGCGACTTTTAATCAACCATTTTCTCATTGTTGAATTTACCTGGACCATTCCCACTGCCTAACTGCCTACGTGAGGCATCATATAGCTCCTTTTAGTAAAAATGACTTGATCAGAAAGAATTATGTCTCCCTTTCAACAGTGGAAGTCAAATTTTAATCAAGTGTTCGCAAGCTAGATTGAAGGCTAAAGGGATGAATGCACCTCTCTTTTTTCTAATAAATGCACTTTTGCTTTAATCTTAACTATTTTTGAGTTGCTGACACCCAAAGAAGTTAGCCCCCTAGTGCTAATAAATTTGCTAGAACTTTTTAATGACTTAGTTGTTTCAAATGTTTGTGAAACATTTACAAAAATTACAAGTCCTAAAGCAGTGGTGGTGATTCTGCACTTTCCAAAATGCTATCAGTTGACAGTGTAATTCAACAGTAAACTCTTCATAAAAGGGCTGGGGGTATAGAATCTTAAACTTCAGATTATGATATTGAGACCCATAAATCCTTCCCTTACTGCAATAAAAATTCTTAGTGATTGCTGATGTTGTTTTCTGGAGAAACAAATTGTTTAATACTTTTTCCAGTCTCTGGCCTTACAAGCTTTGTCCTCAGTGATGTCTGGCCCGCTGCTCTTAATTTGCCTCTGCCAGGTTTTTTCACAGTGCTTAAATGTAGTACCAATTCTCCACCCAGGAGTCCTTCCTTCTGTTGGTCTTCTGTGCTACCTTTGCTCCAAGGACTGTGGCTATTGCTCAGGGTCAGTCCACATCTCCCAGGTCTCCTTTGTACCCATCTGGGCTGAGGGGGCAAGGGTCTTTATTGCCCCAGTGTCAGTCTCCCATTGACCTAGGAGCCAGTTGGAGACTTCTGGTTTCTTTTTCAAGGACTAGTGGGTAAAAGTATAAACGTAAAAAGTGCGTGTGCAGCATTAAAGTACAAATGTAAGGGGCGCCTGGGTGGCTCAGTTGGTTAAGCGACTGCCTTCGGCTCAGGTCATGATCCTGGAGTCCCTGGATCGAGTCCCGCATCGGGCTCCCTGCTCGGCAGGGAGTCTGCTTCTCCCTCTGACCCTCCCCCCTCTCATGTGCTCTCTCTCATTCTCTCTCTCTCTCAAATAAATAAATAAAATCTTTAAAAAAAAAAAAGTACAAATGTAAGAAAGCACACATTGGCCATCCCTTGCAGTGACCTCGTGGGAGCCTGCAGTAAGGACCTCCAACCTGCTCTTTGATATAACCACAAGGAAAGAAATCATCATTCCTGCCTGTCAGTAACAGAAATTTCTGCCAGCATGGTCTTACATTGGCATCAGTGGCAGGTGCTTAGAAGGCAGTCTTGCCAGTATTTTCTGCGCACAGATGACACCAATAGATGAATACTCTCTGTGCCAGGACCTGAGCCAGATGTTTTGCATGGAATATTCTGTGAAATCATCTCATTAAAACAGCCAAGAACAGCTCTGCTTGTGAATTAGCTAGAAGGGGAGCTAAACGGGGGGCGCTTCCTATTGGAAAGCCTTTTTAGTGCAGGGAGTGAATTTCTGGGGGCTCTCATTGCTCTAGCCTGAAGCTGCAGTGCTCCCAGTAGGAGCAACAGCACTTGCACCACTATCAGATCTGCATGGGTGACACTATAGGGGAGAGGGGTGAAAGGGAGGGGTGCTTTCCATTCTCACGAGATTTACAATCCATTTAAGTTGCAATCTTAACCAGAGTGCTTAGTAACAACATCAACTTGACGTCACCCACACATTTCATGGCATTAGCAGCCACACCAATCAGTCCTAAATTAATCTCTCTCAAATCTTAACCCTCTCTCCTGCCCCTCAAACCCTGCACTACCCCTGCCCTCTTATGGAGAAAGGAAGAGAAATAAGAAACTAAGATTTTTTTTATTCTTTTCAAAGGTTTTATTTGCCAGAGAGAGAGAGCCAGCGAGAGAGCATGAGAACACAAGCAGGGGGAGCAGCAGGCAGAGGGAGAAGCAGGCTCCCCCTGAGCAGGGAGCCCGATGTGGGGCTCGATCCCAGGACCCTGAGATCATGACCTGACCCGAAGGCAGATGCTTAACCAACTGAGCCACCCAGGTGTCCCAAGAAACTAAGATTTTTTAAAAAACTGGCTCAGAAAACCAAGGACAAACTCATACTACACTGAGGCAGGGCTGAGATAAGATGATCAGGAAATGGGGGGAGGGGTATGCACGGTTGTTTCCCTCACTTAAAATTAGTGTATTTGATAGCCAATTGCCAGGTAATGTTCCACCTTTTTCTCCCAGAGAACAGTTAGCTATCTTCCTCCAGGGCCAAATCCTGAGAGGTTTTCCTGGCATCAGAATTTCCTACTCCTAGAATACTTCCTGGTAGTCTACCTCTTTCTCATAGATACACATTCCTGGATTCCTATTCCCGATTCCCCATGCTAAAATACAAAGCTTTACCCTAAAAATTTTGCCCTTGCCTCTATTTTCCCTCCATTAACAGGCAATAATTCAGTTATGTCCTGTCTTTGAAGAGCCATTTTCCTTCAGCTTTGTCACAAGAAAGTAAACATTCTAAACAAAGAATCAAAGACATTTTTACTGCTGTCCACCACTCAAAGGAAAGAAGCCTTCTAGGAGACCCTTATGACAACGTGACCCCAAGCAGCCACTGGGCTTGACCCTTTGTTATCGCGAAGCAGTCCCAAGCTTGACCTGTCAGGGCCCCACCCTACCTCAGCCCTCCTCAGCCAACCTCATCCAAACCTTCTTTGACCAACCACAGAAAAAGCAGGTCCTCTGGCCAAAGCAGACAGGAAACAAATCAACACGGAGGCCAAGACAAAAGGTCCTCAATGAAGAGTCACACACGCTCATGTTTCCTGAAGTATTTATTACCATCCAAACAGATTTTCAACAGGGAAAGGCATGATCCCTAATTTCCCCAGCATCCACATTTGCAAAACCTCCCAGGGAACCCCGCTTTCATAGAACCCTCTGAAGACCCCAGAGCTCTGTTTCTTTCTTGGACAGAAGTGGGGTAAGTCTTAATCTCTGCAAAGGTGCACTAATTCAAAATCCGGTTTCCTCTGCCAACACCTGGGCTGAACTGCAAACTCCATCTTACTATTTCCCTCAGGTCTCTGGTTCCTCTTGGTCTGAGGTGATGGTTATAAGCCCGGCCTGTGCATGGGCCTTCCCATCCGAGAGGCGCTGTGGTGGCTGCCCTGGACTGCCCATGGCTTCCCAGCCAGGGCTTCTGGGGGAGCTGCAAGTCGCCAACCAGTCTTCTGTGGCCATGAGCTGGTTTCCAGAATACTCCGCCCTTCTTTGGTCCCAGGCCTCAGGAGCCCAAATGCCCCTGCTGAACATTCCAAGTGAGGAAGCAGTAACGGAAAGTCACACGGATTCCCAAAGTTGTTGGGATAGACAATGGATATAGTAAGGCACCCAAATCACAACCTGGCTAAATATACCAAGGGAGTAGGTGTACCCTGGGACAAGAGGCTTCATAGAGAAGGTCACCTCGAAGACTTGCCACCCTCAATAGTTTGGACAGAATTCTGTTTTAGTTCTACACTAATCCTTTGCTGCCTCTGCACCTCCCTCACAATGACCCCCACCTTGTTCCTCTTTATAGTAATTACTTTAAAAACAGATCATTTGGTGGGCTGGGCAAAGAAGACCAGCTCTTAACAGGACTCTGAGTATGCCACCTTATCTGGGCCAAAGAGAAATCCCATTGTTTCTATCCCGTGTGAGTTCTCTGGTGACTCATAAGGCGTGAACTCCGAGAAAAGCTCTCTCCACATTCAGAACATTTATAGGGTCTCTCTCCCGTATGGGTTCTCAGATGACGAATCCGATTGGAACTGTGAGAAAAACTGTCTCCACACTCATGACAGGTATAGGGTTTTTCTCCCGTGTGAATTCTCTGGTGCCTGATTAAGTTTGATCTATGAGAGAAGTTTTCCCCGCAAAGGTTACACTTATATGGTTTCTCCCCTGTGTGCGTTCTCTGATGTCTGGTGAGGTGCATGCCCTGCCGGAAGCTTTTCCCACAAGTCAAACATTCAAAGAGTTTTTTCTCTGCCTTGTGGGTTCCATGATTTGTAAGAAAGAGGGTGCTGTCACTCACTGCTTCCCCACACTCAGAGAAGGGGTAAAGCCTCTCTTTCTCATGAGTTCTTTCATGTATGACAAGGTGTGAACTGCGAGAGAAACTTTTCCCACACTCAGCACACTTATAAGGTCTCTCTCCCGTGTGAATTCTTTGGTGTCTAAGGAGGTTGGAACTATGAGCAAAGATCTCCCCACACTCGGGGCACTTGTAGGGCTTTTCGCCTGTGTGTGTCCTCTGGTGCCTGTGAAGGTTTGAGTTGCAAGAGAAGCTTTTTCCACATACGTTACATTGATAGGGTTTCTCACCCGTGTGGGTGCGCTGATGGCGAGTCAGGTGGGTATTCTGACTGAAGCTTTTTCCACATTCCAGGCACTTATGGGCCTCCTCTCCCAAGTGTGCTCTGTGTAGTGACAGAAAGTGTGGGTTCCCACCAAAGATTTCGCCACACTCCACACCCATACACAGTCTCTCTGCTGCATGTATTCTCTGGTGCCTAATTAGGTTCGAGTTGTTAGAGAAATTTTTGCCACACAAGGGACATAAGTGGAGCTTCTTCGGCTGCAATTCCTTTGGTCGCCCCAGTTCTCCGCAACTTGTGGCCCCCACTAAGGACGGCTCCATCCCTTCCTCTGGGGGAGGCTCCCAGTGCCCTTCTGCCCTGTCCCGAGGCCTTCCCTGCTCAGGACTCCAGGGCACCTCCCCTCTGGCCTGGCCAGGCAACAGTGCCTGTCGGTGGACGCTCTCAGGGGAAACGGACTGAGCACCTTCTTCCTGGTTCTCAAACTTCTCTTCTCCTGGCAGAGCAACAGAAACCAAACCCCTATGTTATTCCTACACCAGAAGAAAGGAATTCCCACATATCTGCTACTCCCTGGAGGTCAAAAGCCCAGAAGGGCTGGTTCTACCCCAGTTTCCCATTTTCCTCATGTAGGTAGTGCACTCTAGAGAGGAAAAGGGGTGGGGCCATCGCTCAGGAACCAGCGCTCACTCAGACCAGTCCTGAATTCCCTGTACAGGCAGGCCCCCAATTCCCTCTACAACTAAGCCTCCAGCTTCTGCCCTGTGGAAATGGGTGGGATGGAGTACAGCTGGGACTAGGGTGGGGCCCAGGGGTGAATGCCTCCTTGCATTCTGTACCCTGGGATGGAAGTGGGCAGTGGGGACACAGGAAGCAATGTATCTTCCTGGCAACAGTGATGAGCTAGTCCTACACCCAAATCCTCAAATGCCTCCCTCCCAACAGTGGGAGGCTAGCTGGGCAGGCTGCTCATCTTCATTCCTTACCTGGAGCTGGGCTTCTGAGACTCAGGCCCTCCTTGCAAGTCTGAACACTGGGATCCCATGGCTTTCCTCCTTGTTCCACATGGGTGCTCAGGGTCTCCTGACTAGGAACCTGAGACTCTGTTTACAATGAAAGAAACAGATTTCTATGTCACCGTTTTTCTCTACCAGGCAGAAGAAACAAAGATAATCTTGTTCCCCGCACTTAGTGGACATATCCACAGAAGGTGCAATAAGTCTGATAGCAAATACTTGGAATGTACACTCAACTGTTCTCAGTAATTACCTCCAGAGAAAGAAATTGGAGGAGGGAGACTATGGCTTTTTTTTCTTTTTACACTTTTGTAGTACTTGGGACCTTCTGCAATGAGAATGTATACTTTTGTAATTAAAACAATCAAACAAACATGATTAGAGTGATCAGTTCTTGAGGAATTGTTTAATATTATAAAAGAGCCCTGACTCTCACAGATAAATATAAACTAGAACTGAGTTCCACTAGACAACTCCAGGAGAAAATATAATATGATGGACAATCAGAAAGAAATCTGGGGCTCTGGGAGGACCCTGAGGTTAAAACCCAAAAGCACCATTCCTGTGCTATGCTAAAACTAAAACCGCATTCCAATCCCAGCAAACAATGGACTTTAAACAGTTTAGTTCTAAGAACTTGTGATCCAAACTTCTCTTCCTATGCAGCACTCACTGAAAGCTCTGCTTAAGTTAGGGCACCAAGCCAGGCCCAAGGATGGATAACCTGGACAAGATCCCAGTGAAGGGAACCAAACCCAGCGGTGACTCCTATGCAGAATTAGTGCAAGTGAGCTGATACCTGTGCCTCTTTACAAACACCTGATGTATGAAAAAAAAGTGCGTGTGACTCTTTTCTACCATGTGTTAATACAGCTATAATCAACTGTAACATATACAGAATTGTTTTACATTAAGACTTCCCACAACTTTTTATTATGAGAATTTTCATACATCCAAAGTTGAAGGAATTATACAATACCTGTACACTCTTCACCCAGATCCAACTATCAGTTTTTTGTCATATTTCGCAAGCCTCATTTTTAATCTCTGCATAATAGTTCAACACATAGATGCATCTTAATTTATTTATCCCGTTTTACACATATATATCATTTTCAAATTTCCAAAAGGCCTCCCCCATTCCTGAATTTTTAAGGGCTGGGATAACTGCTAAGCTGGAATATTGATGCCAGTGCCCCCTGAAAGTTGGGGAAGGGCCTAGAAATACTAATGAAGCATAGAAAATACAAATGAGGTCAGAAGAATAAGCATCTCAAAATTGCAAGGCATCAAGAACTGAGAGTCTGTGTGATGTGGGGGTGGGGGAGGCTGTCAATGGATTTGATTTGCTCTGCCCTGGGAAGTCCATAAAGCTCACATTCCCTGCCTTCAGCTCTGGCAGCTGGGGGTCATAAGTTTGCCAACTGTGCCACCTGCCAGATGTTTAAATGATCCTCATTCAGGGGGCTTTAGAAAAAGGGAGGTCTTCTGGCAAAACTCAGAACTTATGTCCTGGAGGTGAGTGGCTAAAGGACAGGCCCCTGGTAAGAAGCGGCTCAGTCTTCATCCCTGGAAAAGAAGTCCTTACCCAGTGAGTCCACATTCTCATAACTCTCCTGCACCGTGTCCCTGGAGAGGGCCCTCTTACTAGGATCCTGATGCCCCCACTCCTCCTGGGAGATGTACATAGCCACGTCCTCTAAGCTCTCAGGCAACTGAAACAGCACAAGATCTCCTTTAGCCCGAGGCACCAAG
Source organism: Phoca vitulina (assembly GCF_004348235.1). Classification (NCBI taxonomy): domain Eukaryota; kingdom Metazoa; phylum Chordata; class Mammalia; order Carnivora; family Phocidae; genus Phoca; species Phoca vitulina. The sequence goes on from NW_022589736.1 coordinate 12,011, forward strand.
AACAATTCAAGCAGAGTCATGAGTTATAGGGGCAAAACCCAGGGTGCCAAGGACACATTTCATGGGGAAGAAGGGTGCCAGGCCCACAAGTGAGGTGTGGAGGAAATAAAGAAGGCGGGGAGGCTGCGCGTGGTGAGAGAGAAAGGATCCTCTCTGAGAGGCAAAAAGACCCCATCCCCACAAGAGCAACTGCGGGGAGAGGTACTGGGGGGGAGACAATGGGAACTTCCACATCACCTGGGGCCCAGTCATCTCCTTGTCTTCCATGTTTCCTTCAGCAGGAAAGAGAGAAAGCCAGGGAGCAGACAATGCTGAAGTGACAGAAATCATGATGAGAATGGCATTTGTAATTCTTGGGAACCCAAGGATTATTACAACACGGTATCCATTCCCCAACACCCAGTCTCTGCTGAGGATTGTACAATGAGCAAAAGAAGGCAACAGAGGCATAATAAAGCGATATCCAAAATGGCGGGGTGCGGGTAAAAAACACCAGTCAACTGCCCTGCTGGCCTGCAGCATTGAAGTCCTCAATCATCCAAAGCTCTAAGTGTCTGTGCTGGGCTTACTTAGAGATCCCCCTCCCGCCTCCCATCCCCAGAAGAACCCAAGCCACCACTTTTAGGTCCTTCACTCCACATCTGGGAACCCTCAGATCAGAAATTCCCTCACCTAGGCAACCGTACTCCACCTGCTGGTGTCAGGGGGCAACCCCGAAGCCCCTCCTCCCTCCCACCTGCCCAGACAACTGTTCCTCACCCCTCTCCTTTACAGCTTGGGGGTCCCTTTTGGGGCTGGGGCCTAGCAGCTCCTGCAGCCTGGGGCCAGGGCTTCGCTCAGTCTCCATTGGCTCCAACTTGAAGCTCGGTGACTCTCGTGCTGTTTCCAGAGGCAAAGGCTCCTCCAAAAGCACTTCTGTTCCCCGCCTATGGTTTGTGACCTGGGAACCAACCCACATCACTCATCATCACAACAGGGCCCGACAGGAAGGGAAATTAGTACAGAATTCTGAGGGCAAGCCTTCGACAGAGAACCACTGGCAATCCTTTTGGATCCAGCAAGAGAGAAGGATGGTTCACACTAAAAGCTTTCCTGATCCTCCCAGCATGGGAGAAAATAGGAGGGGAGGGTGTCCGCTCCCAGGGCACACCTTCCCCACACAGCTCTCTGACACACCTGACTTCCTCTTGCCTCCCCCCACTCTTTCTATATGCTTCCATTCCTCACTCCTGGATAAGTTAAACTTGGGTGACCCTGGGGGAAAATGCCCTCAAAACCTCACTGACAAACTGTTTTCCTAAATTCACTAGTAACCTAACCTAGCTCTGCAGAGGAGACCAGACTGCTGCACTTAACATAACAACAGCTAACAGCCATTAAGCACTATTAGCCAGTAGTGTGATCAAAACTACATGATGCTCTCCCTGCAACCCTCAAAGCAACCCTAAAAAGATGTTTTATCATTCTCACTTTACCAGTGGCAAATCCGAAGCCCAAAGAGATTAAGTAACTTGCCCAAAGTCACAAAGCTACGGAGCAGAGTGAGGATTTGAACCCTGCAAATTAACTCTGGGGGTCACATTAATGCAGACCCCCGCCTCCATGTGGAAATAGGGCATTCTTCATGGCTCACTCTGTCCTTCCGGGGAAAACCTGGAAAATGAGTCTTCCTGACTAAACTATGAAAAGACCTCTTGCCCATATAAAGTCTACTCGGGGGACCAAGTAAAGGTATGGAGAACAGGGCCGCCGCAACGTCCTAGTCCTTGGGGCCAAACAAACCGCAGATAAGACAGCTCTTTCTCTCACCTGTAGTCGCAGCCTCCCAAGCTCTCGCTGCATGTCCTCCACAAGGGTCACCGCTTCCTCGCCGCTCTCAGGATGCAGCTCCTGCACCCTGCTCTGGATCTCCTGGGGCAGGATGGTCAGGAACTGCTCCAGTACCAGCAGCTCCAGGATTTGCTCCTTGGTACGCATTTCAGGCCGCAGCCACTCATGGCAGAGCTCCTGGAGCCGGCTGAGGGCTTCCCGGGGCCCAGCTGCCTCTTGGAAGCGGAACCGTCTGAAGCGTAAGTGGGAGGCCTCAGGGCTGGGCCCTGGATCTGGCGGGGGCAGCTCCTGGCTCCAGGCGCAGTCCTCCTCCAGTTTCACTATCAGGAGCCCTTCCCGGTCTTGGGACCCCGGGCCCGACGCCATCGTCAGGCCCCGGGAGCGCCTTGGCCCCGAAACCAGCTGCGCCCGCCCAAGAAGTCTCCCCGGGCCCCGCGGCTGCAAGTCCCGGCCAAGGAGCCCAGCTCCAGCCCGGGCGCAGCTGGCTCCGGCACCTTGGCCTCAGTCGATCACGGGCGCCGCCGCGCCAACCCCGATCCAGTCACCCGCAGGACGCCCCCCCCTCCCGCCCCCAGGGCAGGACCTGAACGCCGCGCTTTCACGCTCGTCGCGGTCTCACGCAAGACTAGGTGCTTGGCTTCACGCCGGAAGTCCCAGCGCGCGTTAGGCGACCACAGCCAACGGCGCAGCCTCGGGACCAACTTCCGGGTCACGATCAGCGAATTCTAGCGCCCATTGGGACAGGTCTCGCCACGGACCCGACCAACCAGAAGGGAAGGTTTGCCTGCAGGGGCGGGACGAGCGACGGGCCAATTGGAGACGAGAGGCGGGGCAGGTAAATTTAGTGGAAAACAAGCCTAAGGAGGGCGTGACCGGTGGACTACCGGATCAGAATTCCCCGGAAAGCTTGCTAAAGTGAAAATCCCTGAGCCACGCGAAATCCAGTGCGTCAGTGTCCGGGGGCGGGGGGAGGGGGGGCAGCAATCTGAATTGTTAAGCTCTTTCCCCAGAGACAAGTTTGAGAACCACTGCCCCGATTTAAGGGCAGTCCCCACCCGCTCCGGTTATTCGGGGCTGCTGTAGAGGGTCCTGTGACCCCGACGGCCTCAGAAGCACGCAAGCCAGGGTGCTCTCCGCCGCCGCCGCGCGGCGCCCGGGGGAGGGCGGGAAGTGTGCGGACCCGCCCGGGTAAGCGTCGCCCCGGGGCTTGCCGGGAGACGTAGTCTGTGGCGCGCCCCGCGCCCCGTGCCGGTGCCGGCGCCCGCCCGGCTGCAGGTACCCAGCGGTGAGGAGTTACGCACCGCGGCCGTGCGTCCCGCGGTTTGCTGTTCCTCACCCGGTTAGGGCCTCGTTCCTGGAGGCTGGACGTCCCCGAGGGCTCTTGGAGGCCCGGGACGTGCCGCTTATTGTTCACCCCTGCGGGGGCAGGATCGTTACTCAGCTCCCTCCTAGGTCCTAGGTCTTGTGATGAAAGCTGTGAACTTCACTGCGAGGGGCTAACGGAAGGAAACCCCAAGAGTTGGCTCAGCATCTCCTTTCCCTCCGGCGACATTCAAGACCGTGGGCTCAAGAAATAGAGGCTTCGTAGGAGTGAATCGTGACAACCAGTAACCTCTTATTGAGCGCCTGCCTAATGCAGCTGGGCGCTCACAGCACACAAAACTGTGAGACGGAGACGCTATTATCATCCCCATGTACGGATAACAGCACCAAGTGTCAGTTAACGCCCTGTTCGGGGTCACACAGCTAGTCTGTCGCTTTATAAAGTTCAAGGCTGTCATAATAGTAAGGGTGATGTGAGGACGGAGAGGCTGGCTTTGGACGACTGGCTGGAAAGAGTCCTGAGTATTTTGGTTTTTTTCTTGTGCTCGAGGGAAAGAGGTCCACAGCTGTTGTGGCAAATGTGGCCTTAGCAGCCGAAGAGCACGCAGGCAGGTATACGTCCATTTCATAAACCCTTGTTGAGACATGTGACCTCAGAGTCCTCTAAGGCCATTTTCATGTTTTTGACATATTTCAGGAGACTACAGATTCTAACCTAATAACCACTTCGCTGGCATTTACTACGTTATCTCAAACAAGTTATTCAATTTCACTAATCCGCAAACTTCAGTTCTCTCATCTGTTTTGAGGGGATAAAACTATCCCGACCTTGTAACATTGGGTGAGGATTAAATGAGCTAACGTGTAGGATGCTTAGAATGGTACCGGGCACTTAGTATGAACTCAGTGTAATACCAGCTGTTACTAATGCACAGTCAACTCCTGAAGGCTCACCCTATCTCACAGAAAAGCCACTTGGATTTTTATTGCAGGATGTGGGACATGGGAATGTTTGCAAAACTACACATACCTTGAGATGGGAAAGAATGAGTCATCTGTTATTTAAGTTTAGGGTTTTTTAAAAAGATTCTATTTATTTGACAGCACAGCAGGGGGAGCAGCAGAGGGAGAGGGAGAAGCAGGCTCTCCGCTGAGCAGGAAGCCTGGGATCATGATCTGAGCCGAAGGCAGATACCCAATTGACTGAGCCACCCAGGCACCCCTAAGGTAAGGTTATTAATGGAGACTTGAAGCTAGATGGACTTTCTGAGTTATTAAAAATTACTGTTAATATTCCTCCTCCTTTTCTTTGAGGCCTATTCAGACAGAGAAAATAGCTGGAATATTACTGGGAGTGGGGTTACAGGCCAGTAGATCTACAGGGGCTCATTCGGGGCACGAGTTCTTAACCTAGAGTCCATGAAATTATGGAGCAGCACTGTCTAGTAGAATTTATTGCAATGGTAAAATGCGGCTCATGTTCCTAAGTGCCACTTGGTGGCTACTGTACTGGCTAGTGCAGCTCTTGGAGGGTCACAATTGTTGGATTTGGAGATCTTTTAACTTTTGATACTGTATGCAGAACTGCATGTATATGTGTATCTTCTAGGAAGCGGATCCATGGCTTTCATGAAGTTCTCAAAACCACCAAAAAAATTAAGAACCACTATTTTAGGTCTTTGGTGAAAAGTAAGTTCAGGGAAGTAAATATGCCCTCTGGCAACCATTATTGATTCTGCTTTCTTATATTTTCTTGTCCTCGGCTGTCGGTGGCTCCCTATTATAACCGAGAAAAACAAATTTGAATCTCAGATAAAGAATAATCCTGGCCTTAGCTGTCATGGTCACTAGATTCTGTCTCTGGAGCTGCTTTCAGTCCTTACCTAGGTCTTATAGATTCCACTGCACTCAAGTGGGGCAGTTGTCTGTGCGTGGTTTTCAAACCGGTATTTGATGAAATACACAGTGTTAAGACTTTTTGGTCTGTGCTCTTTGGTGAGGGAGCAGAAAAATAAGCAGCTCCTCTCAGTCTGAAATGCTGCTTTCCCTGCCTCTCCCCTGAGGATACCCTGGCCTCCAGGTTTCTGCCACCCTAAGCCTTTGCTATTTGCCACTCTTCCCAGCTTTGATTTGATACTACTTTACTGGACTACAGATTTCCTGTGATCTATGGCTCAGGGTTTGGCTTTACATGTATGAAATTACTCTTTGATCTTACTCTTAGCTTTGAAATTCAATTATAAACAAAATACTGACTTAAAATGCATTTTACTTTTATTAATCTGAAATATGTTGCCTTTCTCCATGAAAATAATAAAATAAGGCATTTTGCTCCACTTTCTGTATTTTGATAAAATGTCCAAGAATTTAAGTTTTCCTTCAGATTAACATTAACCAAACTAACTTGCTAATGTTGTTTGGTAGTGTTAATATTTAAACATTTTCCTCATGTTTATTCCTCATATTTAAACATAGTTCTCATATTTAAACATTTCCTCATGTTTCCTCCTTGTATCATGAACCACCATTTACCAACCCACACTTTATTGCAGAGCAGTAAATTTTGTCAGGGGTGAGGAGGGGTAAGAAGGGACACAGAAGGAGGTTGCAAGCTATAGCTGCTCTCAGCGAGGGAAGCAGTGGTAGGACATAACAGGGAACTAAGCTGGACATGATTTTACTAACTGTCTTTGGCTTGCCAGAAACACTGTTAGATAGTTGTTTCAGTTAACTTCAAGATAATCCACTTCTAGGCTTCAGCTAAAAGAAACATATAAAGACAATATTTGCTGGTCACCACCAACCAAGTTCAGATATCAATTTTTATTTGAAAATCTCTTAACTGAAATTAATCCAGGACACAGTTCCCAAACTCCCACTTTTACCTCTCTCTCTCTCTCTCTCTTCTTTTGGCATTTTAGTCCTGACTTAGATAATTCTCTTAATAAAATATTCAAAAGATAATATAAAACTAATTTAGTGCATTGATTTTAACACAGAATTAATTCACTCCTCGTCCACTGATTGGATGGAGGACAATAGCCTTGAATTGAGCACAAAAGCTTTCCCCTCATTTTGGTTTTATATTAACACTGAAATATTGCCTGACAGAGGCTCTAGGTGAAATCATCCTTACTGAGGAAATAGATAGAGAGAGGCCATCTGCCCCAGAAATCAGCCTGAATCCAGGAATAATCAGTGGTGACCCAAACTCTTATGCTTCCTGTTTTTCTTGTGGCCAGGATATCCAGTACCAAAGCCTGGCCTGAGCTTCCCAGCAGAGCACAGAGAAGAGCCATTGGTAAAAGGACTGCAGAATTCCAAAGAAATGAAACAAGGATTTGGCTTCAAGTTAAGGTGAGTGTTCACTGGATACAAGGGAAGAAAGAAAAGAAAACATCAGACTTAATTGGAGTAAAAAGCTTTGAGATTTACTTAGGCGTTTCTATCATCCCATTACTGGTTTAATACAACTTTTTCTCCCCCTCACTTTGTTTCCCCTCGGAACAGGACGACATTTTCAATTTTCATTTTTTCTCTCAGGTTTTAAGATCAGGAGAGACACAGATATGTACCTGCAGCTATTTGGTCAACTAATCCTTAAAGAATATCCAATGGAAAAAAGACAGTCTCTTCAACAAATCGTGTTGGTAAAATTGGACAGCAACATGCAGAAGAATGAAATTGGATCGCTTTCTTATACCATACACAAAAATAAATTCAAAATGGATGAAATACCTAAATGTGAGACATAAAACCATCAAAATCCTAGAGGAGAACACAGGGAGAAACCTCTTTGACCTCGGCTGCAGCAACTTCTTGCTAGACACATCGCTAGAGGTGAGGGAACAAAACCAAAAATGAACTATCGGGACTTTGTCAACTGCACAGCAAAGGAAACAATCAACAAAACTAAAAGGCCACCTACAGAATCGGAGAAGATATTTGCAAATGACATATCTGATAAAGGATTAGTATCCAAAATCTATAAAGACTTATCAAACTCAACACCCAAAAAACAAATAACCCAGTTAAGAAATGGACAGAAAACATGAACACTTTTCCAAAGACATCCAGATGGCTTACAGACACATGAAAAGATGTTCAACATCACTCATCATCAGGGAAATACAAATTAAAACCACAATGAGATGCCACCTCACACCTGTGAGAATGGCTAAAATTAACAACAGAAGAAACAACAGGTGTTGGGGAGGATGTGGATAAAGGGGAACCCTCTTGCACTATTGGTGGGAATGCAAACTGGTGCAGCCACTCTGGAGAACAGTTTGGAGGTTCCTCAAAAAGTTAAAAATAGAACCACCCTACAATCCAGCAATTGCACTAGTAGGTATTTAACCCAAAGGATACAAAATAAAGTAGATATTTAACCCAAAGGATACAAAAATACAGATTCGAAGGGGCACATGCACCCTGATGTTTATAGCAGCATTATCAACAATAACTAAACTATGGAGAGAGTCCAAATGTCCATCGTCGACCGACGAATGGATAAAGATGTGATACACACACACACACACACACACACACACATACACACACACACAGGAATATTATTCAACCATCAAGAAGAATGAAATCGTGCCATTTGCAATGACATGGGTGGAGCTAGAGTGCTAAGTGAAATAAGTCAGTCAGAGAAAGACAAATACCATATGATCTCACTCATATGTGTAATTTAAGTAAGAAAACAGATGAACATATGGGAAGGGAGAAAGGAAAAAGAAGGAGAGAGGGAAACAAGCCATACATGATTCTTTTTTTTTTTTGTAAAGATTTTATTTATTTATTTGACAGAGAGAGACACAGCAAGAGAGGGAACACAAGCAGAGGGGGTGGGAGAGGGAGAAGCAGGCTTCCCGCAGAGCAGGGAGCCCAATGCGGGGCTCAATCCCAGGACCCCGGGATCATGACCTGAGCCAAAGGCAGACGCTTAACGACTGAGCCACCCAGGCACCCCGACCATACGTGATTCTTAACAATAGAGAATAAACTGAGGGTTGATGGAGGGAGGTGGGTATTAAAGAGGGCACTTGTGATGAGCACTGGGTGTTGTATGTAAGTGAGTCATTGAATTCTACTCCAGAATCCAGTATTGCACTGTATGTTAAATAACTAAAATTTAATTTAAAAAATTAGGAGAGACAAAGAAGCTTCTTCAAAGCAGAAAAAACCTGGGAACTCTGCATCCATTCACTGTTACGTTAGAATGGAATGCTCTCTGAGGTTCTGTTTTACAAAAAACAAACAAACAAAAAATAGAAAATCAACTTGGAAATCCCAAGACTTATAACTTATAGAGCATCAAACCACTCTATACAGAGGAAATCCTGAGAACTTCACCCTAGAAGAATCTCTCAACATTAGACTCCCTGAGCATCAGGGGACTCATTCAGGAAAGGAGCCTCACTAGTGCCCCAGCTGTGGGAAAAGCGTCCTTCGTTCAGACCTTTATAGACACCAACATCTCCCAACGGGGGAGAGACCCTGTGAATGCATTACACTTTATGGAAAGCAATTTGATGGTGTGTTTTAAGAATCATAAATTTTTTTCCTCTTTGATCAAGTAGTTCCACATCTGAGAAACTATTCTGAAGGGGAAAAACAAAACAAAATAGCAACAACAAAAATTTAAAAGTTTAGAAAAGTCTACACACACACACACACACACACACACACACACACCCTCCAGTGGTTCCCCACTGTCCTGATAATGAAGCACGGACTCCTAAACAAGGCCCTGAACTGTAGCAATAAGCACTGCAGTTGACTCTTGCTACCACAAGTCAAAATCACTTTCTTCTGGGCTCCCATGGTACTTTGTTAAGACCTTATTTTTTAGCACTAAAAGTTTGCCTTAACTCGGAGGGTTAGTTACAATCATACTATGACCTGTGTCCTCTTCTGCCCTTCCAACACACATACATCAACGTCACATACACTGGAGTATAGGGTAGAGAACATCAGTTATTCATCTCTTCATCCCTTAAAGTTCTGTATACACAATAAACATTAATAAACGTAGCAGTGAATCAAGAAAGGTGTGAAATACTCTTGAAAACTAAGAATCTAGGCCATTGCATGGATAGTGCTAGTTATACTTCAGAGCATTTTGAAAAGATAAGAGCAAAAAACAGTGTCTGCCTCATAAGCACTACAAAGATTAAGTAAAATATATTTAAGTGCAATTTCCATACGAATTAAACTTTCAATAAATACCAGTGTATTTAATTTTGTTAAAAGATCTATTTATTTGGGATGCCTGGGTGGCTCAGTTGGTTAAGCGTCTGCCTTCGGCTCAGGTCATGATCCCAGGGTCCTGGGATGGAGTCCCGCATCGGGCTCCCTGCTCCACGGGGAGCCTGCTTCTCCCTCTGCCTCTGTCTCTCATGAATAAATAAATAAAATCTTTAAAAAAAAAAAAGATCTATTTATTTATTTGAGAGAGCAAGTGCATGAGTGGGAGAGGCAGAGGGAGAGAGAGAATTTCAAGCAGACTCCATGCTGCACCCGACATGGGGCTCCATCTCATGACCATGAGATCACAACCTGAGCGGAAATAAGAGTCAGATGCTTAACAGACTGTGCCACCCAGGTGCCCCAGTGTATTTAATTTCTAGTCTCTGTTTAATGATAAAAGCATTTAAGGCTATGAGTTTTCCTCTAAGTGCAGCTTTGATTATTTCCCATAATTTTAATATACAATATTCTCATTGGTCATTTCAAAATAGCTTGTCATTATAGTTTTTATTTTATTTCCTCTTTTAGCCGAATTGGTCAACTGGTCAAAAAAATTTTCCTCTTAAATTTTTTTTTCCTGCATTGATTAGAAAATGAGGTTCATTCTACTGTGCTTGAAAAGTTCATTTACGTTTTCCTGTAGACTTATATTTGATAAGGCTTGTTAAGTATCCCCAAGGCCCTAGAAAACAAGGTTCTATTTATAGGACACAAATGTAGTCTCGGACCTCTCAAGTATTTTTCTATCTTTGGAAGCACCCTTGATGCTTGTGTAAAGGAGAAGTGAGGGAGAGGAGTTTGGGTTGCTTCCCATTCTGCCTCCTTGAGGTTTTTTTACTTCCTCTTCCCTTGTTAAGAGGCTTTAAAAACAAACAAACAAAACTATTTTATGGACTTGGGGTGCCTGGGTGGCTCAGTTGGTTAAGCGTCTGCCTTCGGCTCAGGTCATGATCCCAGGGTCCTGGGATCGAGCCCCACATCGGGCTCCTGGCTCAGCGAGGAGCCTGCTTCTCCCTCTCCCTCTGCCTCTCTCCCTACTCATGCTCTCTCTCTGTCTCTGTATCTCTGTGTCTCAAATGAATAAATAAAATCTTAAAAAAAAAAAAAAAAACTATTTTATGGACTTTACACAGCAATTCTTAATAGCTCCCTAGCTATTAAAGCTAGCAGTGAGAATAGAAGGCCAAAGGGCCTTGGAGAGGCTTCATCCCTTTATCCAGCTGAGACAGTCTTCCCAAAGATGCCATAGCTGTTTGTCTTCTTTTTTTTTTTTTTTTAAAGATTTTATTTATTTATTTGAGAGAGAGAGAATGAGAGACAGAGAGCACGAGCGGGAAGAGGGTCAGAGGGAGAAGCAGACCCCCTGCTGAGCAGGGAGCCCGATGCGGGACTCGATCCCGGGACTCCAGGATCATGACCTGAGCCGAAGGCAGTCGCTTAACCAACTGAGCCACCCAGGCGCCCCTGTTTGTCTTCTTGAAAGCAGAAAAAAACCACAGGGACCACGTTAAGATTTTTTCAATTGTGACCTTCCAGAATTTGCAGGGATTCTTTCACAATGTGTTGTCTAGACTAAAATCAAGGAAATCAGGGAACAGACTGGTGACTGAGCCTCCAAGGGACTCATGACATGGTGGGGGTGGGGGAGGGGTGAGGGTGAGAGAGTACACATAGCCCTCCTGCACATGCAGTCAGCTTCACATTCCTGAAGAAACAAAGGGCAATCCAGGAAACTGATCTTTAATTCTGAAATGAGTACTAGTCTTAAAATCCTCTCTCCATTTCTAGCCTAGTGATCTGGGCAGAATAATCTCAGAAACACCCAAAGCTCAGACTTAAGCTTACAGGCCCAGCTCCCTGCTTCCTCCCCTTGAGTCCCCTGTAAGGATGTGGAACAAGGTGGAAAGGAGAGCTCACCTCTTGGCCTCTCCTCATCACTTATATTCAGTTCAGTCAGCCCCCAAGTCTGTGTGAGTCTGGGGGTTTGAACAACTGGCATTGGGGATTTTTTCTATCCCCAGAATGAGACAAGTCACCCTCTAACCTGTCTTTTCCAGTTGATCAGACAGGATTTCTCAGAAGTCTAGCAAAGCCTATCCCCACATTTTTTAAGCCTCCTAGAAAATTAAGATACTATAAAAACTGTGGTATAGTTTACATGTTTGCATCTAGCATTCTTAACACCAAACACAAGAACACAACTAGGTGTTTTCCTGGAGAGAACTTCAAAAATAAAAAACTTGAGACCTTTCATAAAGGTGAGACCATACCAAATGGCCCTAAGAGAAGCCTATCCATGCCTACTTTGCATTCTATAGTAACTCTTTAGTCACCTCTCTAAAACTTGGGCCCCTTCCTAAGGGGAAGGGAGAGTGTAGGGGAGCAAAAAAGAACAAGTGGCCCCTCACCTTGATCTGGGGTGGGGGCACACTTCCAGTGCCTTATCTCTTGAGACAGTATAGTTCACCCTGGGCAGGATGGAGTCCCTCCTCCTAAAATGTTTTTCTCAGGGTTGTCCAAATGCTAGAGAGCCCCCAACATAAAAGGTCTTGCACTTTCCACTTTGTTGACTAGAAGAATTTGCTCTGGAATCTCACCTAAGTAGTCTAACTACCCTGAGAGTACCACACGTAGGCTCTCCATTCATGGGCAGTCCAGAGGTGCCTAGTTTCTTACAAAATAGAAATAACAAAAATCAAGTAAATAGACATCATAACATGTTAATTGTGAGGGATGGTTACATAGGTAATTATGTTCTGTGTATTAAAAAATATATCCATCTCCAAGGAAAGAAGCATAATGGCATAATTACCAAGGTTATTCCAGGCAATCTCTGACTATTGGTTTGAAGCAAGGCTTACACTCTGGCCACAAGAAGAAATCTCTTCCAAAAACGAAAAGGAAAAAAAATGTAGGTTCTGCTGTGGGGAGGGTGGTGGGGAACACAAGAGATGGGGATCTGGGTCCTTGGCCCTGTCAGGTCTTCCTGTCCACCCTACCTGCTCTGAGATGCTGGGAGTACCCCTCAGACCTTTGCATTTTTTTCCTCAAGACCTTGCTGACAGACAGATGAGCCATTCACATGAGACCTCTATTTCCCAAAGGCTCCCTTCTGTCTCCTTCTCCCAGAAACTCAGGGTTTGCCAAGTTCCCTGTGGTTCTATCAGGCAGCTCCAACAGGATAGAGCTTCCCCTGGGAAGTAAACAGGCAGCTTGTAGGATTTATGTTACTTCAGAAAGTGCCATGTTCTCTGTCCTTATAACCATTTGCTCAACCACAAGGTCCTTGAGCAAAGGACTTACAGAATAGGAGTCAGACCCAGTACAGGCAGAAGCTGCCCACAGAGATGCTTCATCCCTGGAGCTGGCTGCGGTAAGCAGGTGAAAGATGCAATCTCCTTAACTGGAGAGCTTGAGGGGGCCTCCGTGGAGCATGGCAGTCAACCCTGGAAAGGGAGGACTTGGCTTTAGCCATCAGTCAAAACTTCTTGCAATTCCATGACCAGATTCACACATCCAACCCACTGCTTTGCCAACAATGACTGTTGGCTGACAAGTGCTAAGCAGCCACTTCTGGAAACCACTGGTGCCGGAGAAGTTACTAAAAATCTAAACCAGAGGTTCTGATCCTTATTAAACACTGGAATCATCTGTGGAGCTTTAAAAAAGTCTGACACCTAAAATAGTCTTGGTCTATTAGGGCAACTATAACAAAATATTACAGCCCGGGTAGGTTATAAACAACAGAAATTTCTCTCTTTTTTAAAGGTTTTATTTTAAGTAATCTCTATGCTCAATGTGGGGCTCACATTCACAACCCCAAGATCAAGAGTCACAATGCTCCATTGACTGAGCCAGCCAGGCACCCCAGAAATTTATTTCTCACAGCTCTGGAGACTATGAGAAATCAGGGTGTCAGTATGGTCAGGTGGGTGCCCTTTTCTGGGTTTCAGACTGCCAACCTTTGTGTCCTCATGTGGTGGAAGGGACTTCGGAGCTCTGTTCGGGTCTCATATACAAGAGGATTAATCCCACTAATGAGGGCTCCACCCTCATGACCCAAGAAACTCCCAAATGTCCCACCCATCTAATACTATCACATTGGGCATTAGGATTTCAACCTATGAATTTTGAGGAGACACAAACATGCAGACTATAGCACCTGGGTGGTACCCCTGGACACTCTGATGTATTTTGTTTGGGCAGCAAGAGTTTTTAAAGCTCCCCAGATAATCCTTTTTTTTAAAGATTTTTTTATTTATTCATTTGAGAGAAAGAGAGAAAGCGCGCAGAAGCAGAGGGAGAGGGAGAAGCAGACCCCCTGCTGAGCAGGGAGCCCAATGCAGGGCTCGATCTAAGGACCCTGAGATCATGACCTGAGCTGAAGGCAGTCGCTTAACCAACTGAGCCACCCAGGTGCCGCCTCCCCAGATGATTTTAAACATTTTTTTAAAGGTTTTATTTATTTGTCAGAGAGAGAGAGAGCACAAGCAGGGGGAGTGGCAGACAGAGGCAGACAGAGAGGCAGACAGCAGGCTCCCCACTGAGCAGGGAGCCCGATGTGGGACTCGATCCCAGGATGCTGGGATCATGACCTGAGCCAAAGGCAGAACTGAGTCACCCAGGTGTCCCCAGATGATTCTAATGTGCAACCAAAGATGAGAACCACTGAGCTAAACATTAATTTGCAGAATGGCATAAGAAACTTGGATGGAAGCAACAGTCCTAGTAGAGGATTTCAAAGAGACTGTACATTTGCAATGACTGGTGAGAGAAATGAAAGAGGTGGGTGTGCTCTGCTGGAATGAAGGTCACTATAAATCATAGGTCAGGGTGAATTTCCTGTGAAAAGTCTTTATTTTTAACAAATAAGTGTGGTAGGTTAAAAACAGCTACAAATTCCTTATTCCTTATTGAGAGGGGGTTCCTGGACTAACCTTAGTGACATGCTTAGGCAACAGAATGAAATGGAAGTGACTTTCTGAGACTACCTAAGAAGTCTTAAAGCTACCACCAGAGGCTTCAGGGAAAGCTACCTCTGGGAACACCAGCTGCCATTTAAGAAGGCTGATTATCTTGAGACTGCCATGCTGTGAGGAAGCCCAAGCTGTGCACCTGGACAGAAATGGATGTGCAGTAAACTCTAGCTGTTCCAGCCATCCCAGCCCAGGCACTCCACATACAAGTGAAGAAGTCATTTGGATATTCCAGTCCCAGCAGAACAAGGGGGAGAAGAAACAAGCAGTCACCCAGAGAGCCAGTACCGAGGCCCTAGACACAGCCCCAGTCAATTATAGCCATTCCAGCAATCTGCAGACATAGGAGCCACCCCAGTTGGAGCTCCAGTCATGCAGCAGACATGAGTTGTCCCTCTGTGTCCTGCTCAAAATCCTGATCACAAAATCATGAGAATAAAAAGGGTTTTTATACCACTAACTTTTGACGTGTTTGTTATGCAACAATAGTAATACATGAATAATCATTGTACAAGATTCAAAGAATATAGATGTATACAAAGAAAGTGAGGAAACTTTTCATCACCCCCTTATTTACTTCTACTTATTTTATCTATCTATTTATTTATTTATTTATTTATTTATTTATTTTACAGAGAGAGACACAGCGAGAGAGGGAATACAAGCAGGGGGAATGAGAGAGGGAGAAGCAGGCTTCCTGCGGAGCAGGGAGCCTGATGCGGGGCTCGATCCCAGCACCCTGGGATCATGACCTGAGCCGAAGGCAGACGCTTAATGACTGAGCCACCCAGGCGCCCCTCACTTCTACTCATTTTTATAGATAACAGTTGGCTGTACATTCTACCAATCTCCTTCTGATGTGTTCACATATATGTATTTATTATGTGTAGTACATGTTTTCCCAGTTTTCCCTTTAATAACAGTGTGCCTGGATCAAGATGAACAGGGCTTTCTTACTCTTATCAGATGTACAGTATGCCACAGTATGGGTGTACTACAATTGTACTTACTATCTCCTCTACTGATGGACATTTAAATTGTTTCCAATTCTTGGTTTAATAAACAATTCTGCAATGGACATCTTGCAATGCAACTTTGTGTACACTCAATAATTGTTTTAGGATACTCCCAGAAATAGAATAATTGAATTGAGGAGTATGTGCATTTTTGAGGTTTTTGGGGTGGTAAAATACACATAACCTAAAATTTACCATTTTAACAACTGTTAAGTATACAATTCAGTGGCATTAAATGCATTCACATTGTTGTACAACCATCACCACCACCCATCCCCAGAACTTTTTCATCATCCCAGACTGAAATTCTAACCATTAAATAACTCTCCATTACCCTCCATTCCCAGCCCTGTTAAACACTATTCTACTTTCTGTCTCTGAATTTGACTATTCCAGGTACCTCATAGAGGTACAATCATACAACAGTTACCCTTTTGTGTCTGTCATGTGTTGTGCCATGTATCAGAGTTTCCTTCCTTTTCAAGGTTGAATAAGTAGATAGGTCCATCACTCAGCCAGTGTCACACAAATGGTTAACTGTAGGCAGTATTCTCACTGAGGCAGTCTGACTCCAGAGCCTATGCTATGAAGGCATATAAGGCACTCATATGATATATCACACACAAAGTGCCCAATATATGTTAGCTTCAATCATAAGTGTCACCCATGTGTTTCTCTATGGGCACAGTGTGCTTTTTAAAAACCATTTTCCTAATCCTCTGCACTACAATGAAAAAAATATTCCAGTTCATGAGGTTTTATTTAAGTTTTTTTATAAAAAATAATAAGCAGGGACACCTCGCTGTCTCAGTCGGTAGAGCATGTGACTCTCAATCTCAGGCTCTCAATTTGAGCCTCATGTTGGTCATGGAGCCTACATACATACATACATACATAAACAAATAAATAAACACATAAATAAATAAATAATGAGCAAAACATGAAAGTCTTCCTCTAACATTAGCTTGCTATATTTTCTGTTTTGCCTTATTATTTTACACTTAGAATATATTCACGGATGATTTTTCATGTGTCATAAAATGTTTAAATGCTTATTGAAAAACACAAAAACATAGAAGACACAGTGAAAAGCACAACCTCTATCCCTAATTCTACTCTCTGGAGGTTGCCATGGTATTTCTTGTTCCCCTTTAGATATTTAAATTTTAAAATATTTTTCCTGTTATTTACAAACGTGGGATTATATTGTCATGTTGTACTGTAAACATGCTCTTTTTCACCTTACATATTGACCATCTCCACACATTAGCATACAAAAACCCACTGCAGGGGCGCCTTGGTGGCTCAGTCGTTGAGCATCTGCCTTGGCTCAAGTCATGATCCCAGGGTCCTGGGATCGAGCCCCCCATCGGGCTCCCTGCTCCTCGGGAAGCCTGCTTCTCCCTCTCCCACTCCCCCTGCTTGTGTTCCCTCTCTCGCTGTGTCTCCCTCCGTCAAATAAATAAATAAAATCTTAAGAAAAAAAAAAAAGAAAAACCCACTGCACATTTTCAACGGATGCGGTGCAGTCCATAGAACAGATTCACCAAAATGTACTCAGCCAGTTGCCTGGTGATACTCATTTAAGTCGTTTACAGTTTCTAACTAATTGGCAAGTGTGGCAGGCAAGGGAACGTTCCACAGGGTTACAAGGATTTGAGTAAGAAAGTGCCCCTCACATTACCATGGAGGTGAATACAGTCTAGTTATGTTTACCTGAGACTAGAAAGTAGTCTTGATGGGAAGGACTTAAACAAATAGAATGTTGGGACTAGAAATACAGATAGACCGTCTCGATCGGTGTTCCTCCCCCGCTCCGCCCTCGGTGGATCAAAGGAAATCTTCCTTGAAGGTGAAATATATAAAACAAAAGTACGGGCGGCTTTGACTGACGGGAGGGTCCATACCTAGAGCTCCGTGCCAGGTTCCTCCTGGCAGACTTCAGGAAGTCACGAATCCCCTGAAATGACACACGAAACTGCAGGTCCATGTGCTTTTTTTCTCAACAAAACCATTATCTCCACTGCCCATAGCATTTCCCTCGATTTTTCAAAATGAATCACGATAGAAGTTTAAGAATCGGTACCCTAGGGTTCCTGGTGTTTGAAAACCGACAAGATGACAGTGCTGGCGTCGGGCTGAATGAATTCCTTTCACTGCTCTCGCCGCGAGTGGAGACCAACCCCCTCTCTGTAAGTCAGGAGACAAGCGCCCTGGGGCAGGAGTGCCGCCTGACCAGCCAGTCTTCGTCCCGGCACAGCAACGGGTGCACAGTAGGCACTTGGTAAATACTTGCCGGTAACACGACTGAACGAGGTCTAGGGGCTCTTAAAGGGTGGAGGAATGTAGGGAGCCACGCTGCACCGCAGCCCCCGGGCACCCTCGCCCTCCAATCCCGGGCCGCGGGCGGCCGCGTCGACTGCCCTTCTTGGGGTCGTGCCCAGGATACCAGCGGCGACGGCCGCTCCGTGGAGACACAACTATAGGCTGCTGGGGCTGCCGATCCCGACCACGGCGCCGCGCCCCAGCACCCCTGGGAGACATAGGCCCCGCTGAGCCCGCCCACTCGCCCTCCGATTGGCTCCGCTTACTCCCTGGGCCCCCTGGAAGATGTAGTTTAGGGCGTGGCCCTCGGACACACTAGCGCGGCTGCACGGGGGCCGGCCGCGGGGCGCGTCGCGCCTCCTCGGGCTTTCCCCCCTTGGGGCAGAGCCCGCGGGGCCCCGGACACAGTGTGCCGGGTTGTCTCTACTCCAGTGCCTGCCAGCCTGCCTATCGGGGCTCTTCGCTGACACTTCCGTTTTATCCTCGGGCTACTCTTACCGCGGACAAACCCCCTCCCGCCCAGGCCGCTTCCCCTCAGAGCGACTGCCCCCAGGGGGTTGCTGCCGGGCGTGAGACCCGCGGAGTGGGGTCTTCCTGCCCCCACGCGCGGAAGCGAGCGCGGCGGCGGGGAACCGCGCGCTGTGGGCGGGGGTCTCGGAGGTGACGGCTGTTGCGGGGGCGGGGATCCTGTGTCCGGCCCTCGGACGCCGCCCACGACTAGCCCGGCGCTGCGCTAGGCGCTGGAGCATCAAAGGACCTAGCTGACACTGACCCACGGTGCCAGGCTCTTTAGCATACATTATCTCATTGAAATTCCCAAACCACCCATTTGACAGGAAACTCAGAGACGTCGGGTAACTGGCCCAGGCCACAAGTCCTAGATCTTGGAGTCCCGTTTTTTTCCCCCACTATTTTGTGCATATTCGAAACTTACTGAGTAGGCATTGACCGAAGCACCCGGAGCAGCTGTGCCGCGGGTAAAAGGACAGGGAGATCCGAGTGGGACAGGATTATGTAAACCAAACCTCAAAGGGTGCAAGGGAAGGGAGAGCAGGCAACTGGGTTATTCCCCTTCACTAACATGTAAGCCTTTGGCGGTCAGGGACTGTATGCCCACAGCCAGCCTCCTAGAAGGGTCCCTAGAAATAGTAGTAAAACAAAATTTTTTCAGTGTTTTAAATTATAAAATGTTTAAATATGTAAAAAAAAAAAATTAAAGAGTAAAATGAACACCCACTTATCCTCCGTCTAGATTTAACAATGAGAATAAATAATGTGTATAGCACTTTAGAGCTCATAAAGCTTCTTGCTTGGCGTTACCATATTGCAAATGAAACTCTCACTGGTGGACCAATCCGGGAACTATTCCGACCCCACTACTGTACAACCTCCACAAGTCAAGTCCACCTAGGAAGCTGCCTTTCTGTCCCTGTTTCCATCCTGCTCAGGAGGTTGGAGGTTGCACCAGAACTTGGTGTGCTCTCAGAAAGCCCAGTTACAAGTATGTTTCCCAGTGGGAGGTTCATTGCCTGGAAATTCACTTTGAAATTGAGATGTTAGCCTCTCAAAGTCTCAGATTTCTCCCTTAAAATTCAATATACTGGAAGGTGAGGAAGAGTTTGGGTCACAATGGGATCCATTACTTCCAACTCCGGATTAACACAGGAACTCTTCCATGATCTTGCCTACGGCTCTCTCAATAACCCGTATGTACTATATTTAACTACCACAAACTTCATCATGATGGTTGTGGGGACAGGACTGATATCTCCTTGGAGGCTAAGCTAATTATAAAATACTTTTTTAAAACTATCCTTTTCTTTTATAAAAGTAATACATATTGATTTTAAAAAGCTCAAAGTGATGCAAAAATGAATGGTTAGAAAGTGAAACCCTGATGGAGTAAGTTAGAAAGATGAAACCCAGGCATGGATTTAAGGTTGGGATGTCTGGGCTGTGCATTACTTAAGATAAGAGCAGAGGCTGAAGTAGCTCTGCTTGCAGCAGCTGCGATGGATTTAGATTTGTCATGTTGTTCCCAAATAAGGGCACACATACACAGAGGCACAAGAAAGATTTCGTCGACACTCCACTACCACTGTTCAATCAAACATTCAAAAGTCACCCTGAGAGTTATATTCATCTTTTCACATCTCTTCATTTTATTTATTTATTTATTTTTAAAAGATTTTATTTATTTATTTGAGAGAGCATGAGAAGGGGAAGGGTCAGAGGGAGAAGCAGACTCCCTGCTGAGCAGTGAGCCTGATGTGGGACTCGATCCCGGGACTCGATCCCAGGACTCCAGGATCATGACCTGAGCTGAATGCAGTTGCTTAACCAGCTGAGCCACCCAGGTGCCCCCACATTTCTTCATTTTAAAAAAATTACCTCTTTCAGCTTCTCTTGACCTAGAAATGCCACTACCTCACAAGTAAGTCCATGCCTTGGAGCAACTAGGTGGCTCAGTCGGTTGAGCGACTGACTCTTGGTTTCACCTCAGGTCATGCCTCAGGGTCATGATCTCAGGGTTGTGAGATTGAGCCCAATGTGGGGCTCCAAGCTCAGTGGGGAGTCTGCTTGAGATTCTCTCTCCTCTTCCTCTGCCCCTCCTTCCCCCCCACCCCTGCTTGCTTACTCTCTCTTAAAAAAAAAAAAAAAAAAAAAAGGCAAGTCCATGCCTCAGAATTGCTCCCTGTTGCAAAAGGTATCACTGCTATTGCAAAATATCCTGCTATAGACTGGAAAGCCCAGTTCCTGCCCAATTCTGCTGTGGGTGTGTTAGTTTGAGCTTAAAGGAGTTTGCTGGCCAGTCAAGACAGGGTTAGGGACCCCAGGAACAAGAAGGACTGTGTGTGTTATTGCACAATTTCAGTTGTCTCAGGAGTGGGAGGCTCCCTGTGAGGTGGCTGTGTTACTGCCTTCTGAAATCTTGCACAGGTCATGATCCCAGAGACACTCGGTCAACACCCTTCCAGCCCAACCTGAGAATATCACACATCCAACATTTGCACCACAAATATGCATGCATTTGAGTCCATACATTTTTTAGGGAGTATGTTGGGTTTGGGGTTATTTTCTCAGCAGGATCCAGAAAACTGGATGCTGTCAGCTATTAAACCAAAAGCACTGAGTAATCTGTAAAATAGGAAGTATGTGGACCAAGTGGATAGTAAGATAACATTCAACCAAGCAGAACTCATCAAAGCCTTGGTCCCAGCTGGTCACGCACAGGCTGGTCACACACAGTGTTGTTTGTTCTGCCAGGCATCAGAATGTTGTAAATGACCTGTGGGAGTGGTCAGAATAGCCCATTTTGAGTCTCATTGGACAGCTGAAAAAAGTGATATCTGGGGTTAGTGAGGAACAGTAAAATAATAAATTATTATCATGCACGGAGACCATTCTGCAAAGTGGTTAAAAGAGGCAGTTTGAATCCTGGCTCAGTCACTGAGCAAGTCACTAAACCACTAATCCTGGCAGTGAGGATGATGAATCCTGCCCTGAAGGCATGCTGCAGAGATTTTAGGAGATAACGGATATAAAGCAAGCTGTGCCTGGCACAGAGTAACCACAATTGTGTTAACAAAACATCTGGGGGACCCTGGGTGGCTCAGTTGTTGAGTGTCTGCTTTCGGCTCAGGTCATGATCCCAGGGTCCTGGGATCAAGCCCCGCATCGCATCGGGCTCCCTGCTCAGCGGGGGCCTGCTTCTCCCTCTCCCACTCCCCCTGCTTGTGTTCCTGCTCTCGCTATCACTCTCTGTGAAATAAATAAATAAAATCTCAAAAAAAAACAACATCTGTAAGCCAAAAACTTCATGAGAAATGCAGAAAGCTTAAACCAGGACATGCAAATGATGCCAGCTAAGTGATAGAAATATAGCCATTTTGCAAGTACCATTGTAGCAACTGATTTAGGAAAAGATCATCAATGAATGCTAAAATCATGGGGTGAAAGATTGTAGGAGAACAAGACATTTCCACATTCTCAGGTTACTTACTAATTACAACAAAAAACATCCTTTTACAATGGAGACATCTTGAGCACCTGAGTATACCTTCAGTCTAATAATGAGGAAATGATGCACAGATCTAAATTAAGGGACATTCTGCTTGGAACAGACTTTTCAAAAACATTGACAGAATTTAAAAAGGCGGGGAAGTGTGAAAGTGTTCTAGTAGAAGCAGAGTATAGAGATGTAACAACTAAATGCAGTGCAGGATCTCTGATTGGACCCTGGGTTGGAAAAAAAAAGCTGTCAAGGACATTATCAGTCCTTTGGAGAAATTTGATTATGGACTCATTATAGTATTATAATGATGTTAATTTTCCTGAGTATGATAATTGTATTCTGATTATTTAAAATAATATCCTTATATCCTTGTTCATTGTACTTAGGGTATGTAGGGTATTTGGAGTGATATCTGATAATGTTTTCAATTCATTACCAAACGGTTCAGAGGGGAAAAAAGGAAAAATGAAGTGCATGCATGTGTGTATGTAAGAAAGAGAATCACTAAATACCGTAAAATGTAAACAGTTGGTGAATCTCGGTAACTTTTCTGTAGGTTTGAAATTTTTCAAAACACAAAGTTGGGGCTAAAAATCAGAGTATGCAGAAAGACAGAAGCAGTTAACTGGAAGAAGTCCGCTCACCCACATACAACTTCCATTAGCTCTGGAATGACTTCTGGAGCCCCACATTGGGACATGAGCTCCAAAGGACACCTATGTCTTTTTTCACCCTTGTTTCTCCACATCCTGGCAGGGTGTCCAAAATATGTGTTCAGGGGCACCTGGCTGGCTCAGTCAGTAGAGCATGTGACCCTTGTTCTCAGGGTTCTGAGTTCAAGCCTCACATTGGATGTAGAGCTTACTTAAAAAAAAACAAAAACCCAAACACAAGCAAAAACAAAAAAAAACTTGTTCAGTAAAAGTGCATGGACAAGCATCCTCCCTCATGGGTATGCTCTCGGGAAGCCAGGCAGAGTAGAGAACACACAAATCAGGATGACAGTTCCAGGCATAGCGTTTTGAGCCTTCGTGATGCTGAAAGTACCAGACAACTGGAACTACATCAACAGGGGTGACACCAGGGCTTGTGTCCTGGCAGTGTCCTTCTGGCTTCACCTCCTTCTTGGGCAGGGAAGGGCAAAACTTGCAGGGCTACATTTTTGCCCCCAGCCCGACCCTCCCCACCATTTGCTCTGGAGGGCCAATAAAATCCCAAGAGTCTGGAGGAGAACAACTGGCCAAAGAGACTGACCCTCATCATGGTCCTCTGCGGCGTGGGACCAGGGAGAAGAAGCATCTGAGTGCCTGCCCAGGATCAATACTCTGGAATCCAGCCCCAGCCCCTCCTTCACATACTTACCGCTGCTCTGCTGGGCAGTATGCGAAGGTGAGGGCTGGGGCACTGGAGGACCATGTGGCTGACCTTGAGCCCTCCCAGCTGTAAAAGCCTCCAAATCTGTGAGAAAGAGAACGCAAGTGTCATCACTGGGAACAAACAAATGATGACACTCATAGCTCAGTTCCCGCCAGAGCGCAGAGCATTTCCTGTGCCTTTTCCGTTATTTCACAAACAGCTTCTTTTTACCCACCCTCTGGGTTCCAGGGCAGACGCTGTTTCAGACAGCTAGCTTTGGCCTCTCCTGGTCAACACCATGATCAAGGCCCCCAGTGACCATCTGCTGGACTCCCTGGAGGAGCTGGTGCCCAGTGACTTTGACAAGTTCAAGTTTAAGCTGCGGAACACCAGCCTGGAGAAGGATCACTCCCGGATCCCCCAGGGCCAGCTCCTGAATGCCAAGCCAGTGAAGCTGGCCACTCTGATGATCACCCACTATGGGGAAGAGTATGCTGTGAGGCTGACCCTGCAAATCCTGAGGGCCATCAACCAGAACTTCCTGGCAGAGGAGCTTGACAGGGCCATCAGACCAGGTAAACAGGCCCCATGCTCCATTCCTCTCCCAGTGTGACTGCTGGCTATTCATGGGATGGGGTAGAAGGTGCAAGAGGGAACTTGTGTTTAGACCACTGTGTTGTGACTTGGGGGGTTAGGAGTCCCAAGTCTACCATGACCCCAGTGACTCTGGCCGAGCAAGTCCTTTCTGCTGCTTAGGTCTTTGGAGCTGGGTTAGTACAGCTAAGGCTCCCAATGGCTTTAAAAAAGGGCGAGGGAAGCTGAGATTCTCACTGTGGGGCAGAATCAGGAGAGCAAGAGCTAAGATGCCTGATCTTAGAGGGGCCCTAACTTCATTGTGATTAACCCCTATGTACAGACCAGTATCTTCAGGAGAGAAAAAAGGGCTTGCTAACTGACCATATCAGCTGGGTGGACCAGTAATCTTCACATTGAAATCCACCTATTTTCAGTTTTGAGTTCTTCTTTGACACATTTCACAAAGGTATTCTAAAATTCTCAATTCTTTTCCTTCCTTTCATCTTTTCTCTTTCCTTGTTTTTCTTCCTTCTTCTCCTCCTTGTTCTTCTATTCCTGTTTTGCTGTAACTTCCTGATTTTATCCCACCGTGATCAACGAATGTGGCCTCCATGTATTTTTCTGAAGTAGAATGTTTAAATAACATAAAAGTTCTCCACTCTTTGAAAGACTGATAGGACTAAACCATAATCTGAGTCCAGTGTAATTTGATGAGTAGAATTTTTAAGTTACCTTTTCATGTTTCAAAACCTGGTTATTGGGATGCCTGGGTGGCTCAGTTGGTTAAGCGTCTGCCTTCGGCTCAGGTCATGATCCCAGGGTCCTGGGATCGAGTCCCACATCGGGCTCCTTACTCAGCAGGGAGCCTGCTTCTCCCTCTGCCTGCTGCTTCCCCTGCTATGCTTTCTCTCTCTCTCTCTGACAAATAAATAAATTTTTTTAAAAAACCAGAAACAATAAAACTTGGTTATTAGCATCTTTAGGACTTTCCCATTAGTTCTTGAGCCAGTTTGGGGAACTTAACATTTTCCTAGGAAGCAAAGTGTTTGCAACAGCAAAGTGTTTTAAACAACTCTGAAGCAATTTTAATAAGAGCCTCTTCTACCACAAATTAAAGTGCTGATTACAGGATATCTTCATTTCTTTATTAGAGTAGTGGTTTTTAAGTTACATCCAGGGAAGATATTTCAGGGATTCTTTAGAATGTTAACAAACACTTAATCCAAATTTTATTAATTTTTCTAATTTACAAAACCAACAAATTCATATTAAAATGTGTCATTAGGGGCGCCTGGGTGGCTCAGTCGTTGGGCATCTGCCTTTGGCTCAGGTCATGATCCCAGAGTCCTGGGATCGAGCCCCACATCGGGCTCCTTGCTCAGCCGGGAGCCTGCTTCTCCCTCTTCCACTCCCCCTGCTTGTGTTCCCTCTCTAGCTGTCTCTCTTTCTGTCAAATAAATAAATAAAATCTTTAAAAAAATGAAATAAAATAAAATGTGTCATTAACCAAATTTTGAAATGCTAGAGGCCACCAGGGTGATAGTTTGTGCTGTACTTGAACTCCTTTTTATGTAGACCTTGGAATTAAGCCTTTCCTGTCATTTCTGTTTAATGAAACTGTATCCTGAAACTTCCAACCAAGCAAGCTGTTTAAAAAAAAAAAAATCACCATTTACACTTACCTGTGTGTTAGGATTTTCTTCACATCGTGAAACCAAAGAATAAAACAGAAGTAAATTAGTTTCTGAAGTTTTAATTGTCCTTCAAAATGTTTTCAAATTTTTGTGCCAAATACCTTAATTCTTCTTTATTGATGGATTTTATAAGTGAGTTTTATACACCTATAATCACACACACATTTATACCAGTAAACTAGGGGGTTTATTTATTTTATGAATTGAGAATTTTGTGTAAGACTTTATATTGGAAACAAGTTCTCCTGCCAAAGAAGTTTGAAAAGCACTATTTGAGAAATATATAACAAATAATTAGCATTTTCTTATTTAAGGGTAATTGACTGTTGTTGCCTAGAACATTCTGAACTTCTGTAATTTCTGAGGGGATTTTTCCTTCTCTCCCTTCTCTCCCAACCCCTGGCCCTGAACACCGCACAATTTCATGCCTTTGCATCCTGTTGTCTTTGCAGAGTATCTGATACAAGAAAGTGGCCCAAACAGTTCAGCAATGTCTTGTTCCTCTGGGGAGAATAAGCCCAAGGGCCTGAGGATACCAGATGGCCTGGAAGGTGATAGGCAGTGGCAAAGTGGTGATGGGGCCCTCAGCCTGCCACCCAGCCAGCATGAGGCTGGAAGGGGGCCCCAGAAGAAGCCTCAGAGCAAACGGAGAGATCAGAAGGGCTCTGAGGGCCCGGATGTGCTGGGCAAGCCAGGGGCCAGAAGCATGACTCTGTCCCCCAGGAGAAGCCTACTCCCTGGTAAGCCACAGGGGGAGAAGGGGAGTCCTAGTGTCGGGCTACGCAGGAATGCCAGCTCTTTAGGAAGGCTCCAAGGACTTGACTGTGGGTCGCTTACTGTATCCCGAGGAAGAGTAAAATCCAGGATCTCTGAAGAACATTTACCTTCAGGGAAGAAGCGACCCAGAAGTCTTGAATTTACCTTTTTTTTGGGAGAGAGAGAACCTCCCAATCCAGAAACTCTTCTGCCTCAAGAGAAAATAAGAAGTGATCATCCAGACTCAGCAGCCACCGCCAGTGAAGTGGCCACTCTGGATGTAGGCGCTACTGTGGCTCCAGAGAAAGGCTCCAAGAATCCAGAACAGTCCACGATCCTGACGAGGGGAGTATTCAGGAATACACTTTCCAATGTATCACTGTCTGGAGACCAGACGACCTGGGAGCATCCAGAATCTACAGGACCTTCAAAGAAAAATGGAATTGAGGGTCAAGAACCTTCTGAGACCTTGAGGGAGGTGGTAGGCAGTGAGCTCCACCAGCCTTCAGGTCCAGAAGTCCCTCCTTCTTCAGGTAAGAAAGGACCCCAAAACTCAGAAAACCTGGTATCCTTAGGAATGGTGACCTGTGCAGGTGTTTCCTCACAACACCAGATCCCTGGGTGCCCCCTGATGTGAGGTAGGCTGTGAATCCTGAAAAAAAATGCACATATGCACATCTTCATAAAATGTTGCATCAAAGTTCAAGTTCTTAGACACTCTGAAATCCTATAGAATTCCAAGGAATTCATGGACCCCAGCTTGAGCATCTGGGAAAGACTGGGTAAAAATACCTGCTTCTCACAATGACCCCATGGCAGTATGTCATGGGACTGAGATTCTGCCATTCACCTCTCTGGGCAGGGAGGAGAGCTGTTGGCTAAAATCCTAAATCTCTTTTACTAAGGAGGCAGAAATTGGGATTATGTTGGGTTGTGGATGACAGAAACACCAAAATAACGCTAACTGAAACAAGGTAGAAGTTTGTTTCTCCTTCACATAAATAACACAGATGGTCCAGAACAGATGTGGTACTCTATGGGCCAGGAACCCAGGCTCCTGCTGTTTTTCTGCTCCACAAAATTTGCTCTCAAGCTCATGGTCTCAGAGGGTGGCATCCTCATTCCAAGCAGCAGGATGGAAGGACAAAGGAGAAGAGTATCGCTTAGGGAAAGTTTCCAGAAGTTTCTAGAAGCTGTCCATGATGCCTTCATTTATATCCCTTTGGCCAGAATGTAGTCAAATAGCCACACCCAATTGCAAGAAATGGTTTTTTTGGGGGGGGTGGGGGAGGGAAGCAGCCATCAATTGATGGGCAGCAATCAATTCTATCATAAGGGAAGGAGGGGAGAATGGTTACTGGGGGGGCCTCCCATAGTCTCACTTACAGATGTGATATGAATTCCTGGGACCTTGTGAGAGGTGGTGGGAGGGGACTAATGAATTGAGTGAGTCTCTGTTTCTTCTTGTACCTTCTGTCATTTCTGCTTTATGAAGTTGTGCTATGGTCTTGGGGCACAGCTAGTCATACTGTTTGTCATCATGGTGGATTATACCCTTCATCCTTATAAAGTCAAGTCCCTTTCCTTACTTCCATTTAATTCTTCATGAACCTGGATGTGAGGAGAGGTCCCTTTAGTTCTTTCATTCAACACACACTTCTCAAATCCTTACCATGTGCCAGGGACTCTGCTAGGGATCAGGCTATGAAAGAATCACTGTCCCCAGGGGGCTCCCACTCGAGTCATGAGCAGCCTGGTTGGTTTTAAGTGGCAAAGCAAACACTGGTCAGAATGTCTCACTGCCTTTATATCACCTGCTAGATCTGTACATGTGTGGGAGGAAGGCATAGAATTTATAACAAAAGCCTTTTCTTTAGGATAAATATCCAGGAATTCCAAGTCTCAGGACTGTCATGAGATCTAGCCCTTTGCCCTCACTTTTGCTGGGTGGTTTGCTGCCTTGCTGGAGCAAAGTCAGGGGAGGACAAGTTAGAAGTGGCCACAGTCTAACCAGGAACTTGTGTGTCCCAAGCATGGGCTCTCTATCTCTCTCTTCTTTGTAGCACCTCTTCATAACATTTTGGGTTTGTCACTCAGGAAATTTTTCCACTGCCATGGCCCCAGGGAAGCCACAGGATGAGGCTGTGTATCCCCTTTGCCGTGCCCAGGAAGGAGATGATTCCTGCAGATACTCCGTTGCTTCTAGGTATCCTAAGACCTCAGGCAAATGCTCACCCAGCAGCTTCCTAAGCCTGGCCTCACTCACAGTAAGTAACTCTGAAGACTACAAGCAGCAAGAAGGCCTGCAGATAGCCAGCTTGAGTCCCAAGTCCTTGCCACAGTGTGAGCGACACATGAAGCAGGTCCAGCTGCTCTTCTGTGAGGACCACAAGGAGCCTATCTGCCTCATCTGCAGGCTGAGTCAGGAACATCAAGGCCACTGGGTGCGCCCCATCGAAGAGGCTGCCCTGGAATACAAGGTAGGGCTTCTTGGGGGTGGGGTGGGGAGGGGCTTTTAAAAGTAGTCAGGGCTACTTTATTTCCCAACCCTGGGATGTTGGTGCATTAGTCAGCATCCCTGGTCTGTAAAGTGGCAAAAACACAATATAAACCAGACCAGCAAAGAGGGAATTTACTGGTTCATGTAGCTGAGGTCCAAGGGCACTAGCTTCAGGTATTGCTGAATCCAGGTGCCCACATGTCATTAAGAATCTCTCTCTCATCACCTCTTGGATCTGCTTCCCTTGGTGTGATGGATTCATTCTTCCTTTCCTGGGCACCATCCCTGTGCTCTTGGCTGCAGCACCCTCAGCTTTACTCCCTAAAGCAGATTTTTTCCCTCTAGAGTTGGCACCAACTAAAGATGGCAGAGGCCAAGTTTAGGCTTCAACAAGTGCCCCTTTTCCAGGAGCAAATTCAAAAGCAGCTGGAGCATCTGAAGGAGTTGAGAAAATCTGGGGAGGAGCAGAGATCTCAGGGGGATAAGAAGACTGCGAAATTCCTGGTAAGGTCAGGGGTGTTCTGTGGCCAATCCTTGCCTGAGTTCACCCCTGCAAAAGGAGGGAGGGGACCAAAAGTGAGCAGGGGGTCCCCAAATTATGTTCTGGTTCATAGAGAAGCAGAACTGATCACCTATTTAGAATCACCTGCTCTTGAGGGGGCAGGGAGGTAACAGGAATCCAAGGATGAGCTTGTCCCTGGAGAGGGAGACCCACCCTCAGGAGGGAGGGAAATCTCTGAGGAGCCTGTGCTTTCTCATATTCACTACAAAATGGTTTAGAGAAATTAACACCAGTGGCTGTCGCTGAGGGATGGGATTGAGGAAATGGGAGGAGAGACTTTCCATTTTAAATACTCCTTTGTATGGTTTTTTTAAATTGTTGTCCATTTTTTTTTAATACGGAATTTTAAAATTCAAATGGTTAGACATTTTCTTTAAAACTGTCATTTTGTGATGCCACGGATTTCAATAAATACACTTGTTGCCCTTCCTCTGTTGAACCTGGACACATAAGTTGCTTCCATTTTCCCTGCAAGCAAATTCAGCTACCCCAAAGAGCCTTAATTTGTCTGACCCATTTCTGTTGGCTGGATCCCATCTCCCACACCACAATGGGAAACAGGCAAAGATAACAAAGGGCAGGAATGGGAGCGGGCATGGCATTGGTCCAGGTGTCTAACTTGGGAAACTCATGAAGTGTAGTAAAAGAAAACCCCTTTCTAGGGCACCAAGATGGCTCAGTCAGTTAAGAGTCTGACTTGATTTCAGCTCAGGTCATGATCTCAGGGTCGTGAGATCTGAGCCCCATGTCGGGCTCCACACTGGGTGTGGAGTCTGCTTAAGATTCTTTCTCTCCCTCTCCCTCTGCCCTTCCCATCATCACATCCCCCTCCCCTGCACTCACCAGCTTTCTCTCTCTCTTTCTAAAAAAGAAAACACCTTTCCTATAATGCCAGGTGGCTTGGAACTTGTGGGTGAAGCAGAGGTCAGGGATGCCCCCCACCATGACAGTGAGGCAGAAGCCTGGGCCACAGTGAAACTCAGGGAGACAAGAAGGTCTGGTCTTCCCTTAAGACACTCAGTGACATGAGTCCCCGTGGAAAGGTGGTTGTTTTCAAGACTTCTGCTCATCCTCCTTTCAATAATCAAAATATATATATAATTTTTTAATCATATGGAAGGGGGAGGGGAAACTCTTTTTTACAGCACAATGTCAGCTAAAACAAGTATGGAAGAATGGTTATGGGGTGCCTGGCTGGCTCAGTCAGAGAGTATACGACTCTTGATTTCAGGGTTGTGAGTTTAAGCCCCAAGATGGTTGCAGAGATTACTTCAATAAATAAATAAAAACTTCTAAAAAATCTCAAAAAGGAAATTTTCCACTATACAAACACCAGTATAACAATCAACACCAACAGAGATCATCAACAAATGCTAAAATTTTTCACAGAAGATCATAAGAGAACAGGATATTGACATCCTCTAAGTACCACTCCTCCAATTACTTAGTAATTATAAAGGAAATAATATATATTGACAGTGGAGAGATGTGGCAGACCCCTCCTCAACCAAGTGACTGATCTCCGTATCACAATAATGGTGATGGACAAACTGAACACTCTTTGCCTCCCCATGGGCTGTGCTAGGGAGCCCAGCGCATTAAGAATATGGTATTCTTGTCTAAGATGCTTAACCTGAATTTAATCATGAGCAAAATTATCAGACAATTTTAGAACATAGGCCATTGAACATGACAACTGACCTGTCCTCTTTAAGGAAAAAAAAGCCAACGTTAGCACCCTCAACAACAAAAGGTGAGGAAATATTTCTGGTTCAAAAGCACTAAAGAGCTCAAAATGATGAGACTTCCTAAGTCCAGTCTTAGAAGATTCGAAGGGGCTTCTCCCTCCATGGAGGAAGGAGAAGGTTCCCTAGAGCCACTTCATGTTTCCACAGAAACTCTGGATAGAACATGGGCCAGGGGCGCCTGGGTGGCTCAGTCATTAAGCGTCTGCCTTCGGCTCAGGTCATGATCCCAGGGTCCTGGGATCGAGCCCCACATCGGGCTCCTTGCTCTGCGGGAAGCCTGCTTCTTCCTCTCCCACTCCCCCTGCTTGTGTTCCCTCTCTCACTGTGTCTCTCTTTGTCAAATAAATAAATAAAATCTTTAAAAAAAAAAAAAAAAAAAAGAACATGGGCCAGATGGCTGACCTATGTGCAATGGTAGTAGAAGTCAAGTTCACTGGGTGCCTGGGTGGCTCAGTTGGTCAAGCGACTGCCTTCAGCTCAGGTCATGATCCTGGAGTCCCAGGATCGAGTCCCGCATCGGGCTCCCTGCTCGGCAGGGAGTCTGCTTCTCCCTCTGACCCTCCCCCCTCTCATGCTTTCTCTCTCTCAAATAAATAAATAAAATCTTTAAAAAAAAAAAAAATAAATAAATAAAGAGGAATTACCTTCCTCTTAAAAAAATAAATAAATAAATAAATAAATAAAAAAAGAAGTCAAGTTCACGTACAGTCACATAAATGGACTGACTGCCTTCATTCAGAGCCACATTGAGGACCTTCTGCATGCCAGCACTTTGGTGGGAAGTAGAGAGAAGTCTCCTTCCTGGACACTTTGGTAGTCATAACCTTGTCCATTTACAACCCCAGGCATATGTCATCCTCACACTGGCTTTCAAGGAAGGAAAAAGATGACACCAGATATCTTAGTGTCCTGTGGCTGCTATTACAGAGTACCACAGACTGAATGGCTTAAACCGCAAAAAAGAAATTCTCTCACAGTTCTGTAGGCCAGAAGTCCATAGTCAAGGTGTCAGCAGGACTGGTTCCTTCTGAGGGCCGTGAAGGAGATCTTCCAGGCCTCTCCCCTCAGCTGGTAGATGTCATCTTTTCCCTGTGTTTTCTTCACATGGTGTTCTCCCTGTGTCTGTGTCCCAACTTCCCCACTCCAGTGGCCCACTCCAGTATGATCTCATCTTAACTAACTACATCTGCAATGATGCTATTGCCAAATAAGATCATATTATTTAGGTACCAGAGGTTAGGACTTTAACATAAATTTTGGAGGAGATACAAATCAACCCAGAATACTAGGTTTTAGGGCATTTTACAAGAGCTAGTCCCTGCCACCTTCAGTCTGTTCTGGAAGGTTCTGGCCCATTTTGTTTCCTTCTCTGAAATCTAGTCCTCCAAGAAGCTGAGGGATCCAGCCTCTTAGCCACCTCCAGGAGGTGGGCTTCTTGGGATTCCCTGGGCACACACATCCAGCACACTGCATAGACCCCTACACCTTTCTGTTCCCCCAGAAACAAACTGAAACCCAGAAGCAGAGACTCCGGCACCAGATGGAGCAGCTGTACCATCTTCTGGAGCAGCAAGAGAAGCTCTTTGTGGCCTCAATAGAGGATCTGAACCAGACCATTGGCCAGGTCAGGGAGAAATATAGCACCCAAGTATCCAGAGACATTGCCCTTCTTGACGAGCTGATTGGGGAGCTGGAGGCCAAGCAGTACCAGCCGGAATGGGAGCTCATGCAGGTGAGTGTGGCTGGGTCTGGCTTCCCCTGCCCGCTGTGCCCAGTAGGATGACATAGGCTCCCAGCACTGCCATTAACTCTGCCCAAGTCAGTACAAGACAAAGGTCTTGTGCCCAGACCCCTTTGATGAGCTGTCAGGGGCCCAGGGTGGCCCAGCTTTCAAGGGATCCCCTGGCATCTCCCAGAAGAGAAAAGTAGGGTTTGGGTGCAGTTCTGTTGCAAGCCCCACCAGGCTGCCACTTTGGGTGATGAAAATTAGAATGGGGGAGAGATGCCCCAGTTTTGCTGACACCCCAGGGCTGTGAGCCCAGGAGGTAGACCAAGAGTCAGCGCAGCCCCTAGGAGACTGGTAATGGAGAGCTTCCCTCTTTTCTCTCCTAGGACATCGGAGTCACCCTGCACAGGTACCGAGAGGTCCCCTCGTGTTCCCTTGGGTATCCTGCAGGAAGCAGTGGGGGAGGCATCCCTAGGAGGGAGATGCTCCCAACCCTGGGTCTGTGACACCTCCTGGTTTCCTCCTATCTCCTGCAGCTTCCTAAGGCCTTTCTGGATTTGTGTAGGGAAAATGGGAGTGTGATCAGGAGAGACAGCATGGGCTGAAGACTGGAAAGAACGAACACAGCTTATCGTGCTAATGATGGTTCCTAAGAAACCTCCCTAAAGATTGCAATTTGTCTCATAAAAACTGTTCCTGCAGAAGTGCCTCCCTCCCTGAGGCCGCAAGTGCTTATGGTCTCAGGGAGGGAAGCACTTTCTAGGAGTGGAGATGCTAAGCCCAGACAGGGGAAGGAAGGGGAGGGAAGGGAGGAGGCTGGACATTACAATCACCCCACGAGCTTTACAAAATCCTGACATCCAGGCCCTGGCACACAAATTAAATCCAAATCTTCAAGAGTGTGACCCTAGCATAAACTTTTTTTTCCTCTTTTTTTGGTGGTAAAATACATATAAAATGAAATTTACCACTCTAACCATTTTTAAATGTGCAGTTCTGTGGCATTAAGTACATTCATATTATTGTGCAACCAACACCACTATCATCTGTAGCACTTTTTTATCCTCCCAAATGGAAACTCCATACTACTAAAACATAACTCCCTATTGCCCCCTCACCCAGGAAGCAAGGAATGGCAACCACCATTCTATGTTCTGTCTTTATGAATTTGACTACTCTAACTGCTTCATATAAGTGGAATCATACAGTATTTGTGCTTTTGTGTCTGGCTTATTTCACTTAGCATAATGTCTTCAAGGTTCATCCGCACTATAGAATGTGTCAGAATTTCATTCCTTTGTAAGGCTGAGTAATATTCCACTGTATGTATATACCACAATTTGTTTTTCCTTTCATCCATCAATGGACACTTGGGTTGTTTCCACCTTTTGGCTATTGTGAATAATGCTGCTATGAATATTGCTGTACATATATCTGTTTGAGTCTCTGCTTTCAATTATTTCTTTTAAAGATTTTATTTATTTGACAGAGACAGAGAGCGAGAGCAGGAACACAAGCAGCGGGAGTGGGAGAGGGAGAGCAGGCTTCCCGCCAAGAAGGGAGCCTGATGTGGGACTCGATCCCAGGACCCTGGGATCATGACCTGAGCCAAAGGCAGACGTTTAACGACTGAGCCACTCAGGCGCCCTTCTGCTTTCAATTATTTTGGGCATATACCTAGAAGTGGAATTGATGTGTCATATGGTAATTCTATGTTTAGTTTTTTGAGGAACCACTACACTATTTCCCACAGTGTCTGTACCATTTTACGTTCCTACCACCAATGCACAAGGGTCCCAATTTTTCCACATCCTTGCCAATACCTGTCATTTTGATTTTTTCAAAATAATAACCATCCTAATGAGTCATATCTCACTGTGGTTTTTTTCTTATTACCATTTTTATTTCAACGGAAAAGGACTAAAGAGGTATAATTAATTTGACATAGATAATTCTAGGCTGATCATTTCAATATTAGCACCATTTTAAGGCCACTATTAAAACTCACTGTGGTTTTGATATCAGTGGTTTTTATAACTCCCTAGGTGATGCCAATCTGTGGCCAAAGTTGAGAACCAGTATTTAAAACTCGGAGTCCAGAGAGGACTTTCTTTGCCAAGCCCAAGTGGGCTGGGTGTCCCCTGTGGAGCCTGCACCTCATTTCCACCTCATGGGAACTTGGGCTACCCCCATGCACCAGCCCTCTCTGGCCAGCAGTCTTTTGTCTCTAGGGTCAAGATGGCGACTGTTCCTAAGCCATGGAACACTCCTCCAGAGGTGGAAAAAAAGATCCACTTGATCTACCAGAAATCAGAGTTTGTGGAGAAGAGCATGAAGTCCTTCTCAGGTAGGTGGGCTTGGGGGAAAAGGGGAGGCACCTGCTCACTTCCTCCCTGATGTCCATGTAGCCCAAACCCCTCTGGCATCCCTTCTCCAACTCCCATGGCCTTTCTGATGCTGCCTTCAGCCTCTTCCTGATCTGTCCCTAGATGGGGAACCTAACTCAAGCTCCCCTTCTTCTTTTAGAAACCCTGCGTTCAGAAATGGACACCTTTAATTGTGAGTATGGTGATGGCAGAATGCTTGCCAGGGGTTACTGTGATATTCCCTATGCTGTTGATTTCTGGGCATTATTTAGAAGAGAGAAAAACACCTATAACAAAGGCAGAAGAAAGCCTTCATAGGCTCTGTGCTGGACTTGTTGGCTGGGTCAACTCATCAGACCAAAGAGTCACCAAGGCAGTCTCCAGGGTCTAGGAGGAATGGGGTTAATCCAAGCAAAGGAAGCAAGGTCCTGAGCTCGGGTAGGGGTCCTTGTCTTTCCTTGTTGTGGGGACCAGGGTACATTTAGCCTCTCTGAATTGGAATATTCAGGTTTTTCCCCACATCTTCTTTTTCTCTGTAGTTCCAGAACTGATTTGCGCTCAGGCACATGCCGGTAAGTGCCCAGACTAAGGCAAGTGGACTTCACCTGCTGGGTCCCTGTGCTGACCTCTAGTGCATTCCAGAAAAATGTCCCTATCCATGTTTCCTGGAGGTGGGGAGGACCCTGGGTACATGCCCATGGACCCCCCAGCTAGGTATTCTAATTCTCTCTGCAGTTAATGTGATTCTGGATGCAGAAACCGCCCACCCCAACCTCATCTTCTCTAATAACCTGAAGAGCGTGAGACTTGGAAACAAGGGGAATCGTCTACCTGATAATCCAGAAAGATTTGATAGTTGCATCATCGCCCTAGGCCTTCCAAGCTTCCTCTCTGGCCGCCATTACTGGGAAGTGGAGGTGGGAAACAAGACAGGGTGGATCCTGGGCATCTGCAAGGCATCCGCGAGCAGGAAAGGGAGCATGACTCTGTCACCCGACAATGGCTACTGGGTGGTGATGATGATGAAGCGGAATGAGTACCAGGTGTCCACCATTCCCCCAACACGCTTGCAGATAAGGGAACCCCCCAGACGTGTGGGCATCTTCCTGGACTACAAGGCTGGAGGAATTTCCTTTTACAATGTAACATACAAATCCCTCATCTACACATTCACCAGTTTCTCTTCTTCTGGGCCCCTTCAGCCTATGTTCAGCCCCGGAACACATGATGGAGGGAAGAACATGGATCCTCTGACCATCTGTCCAGTGGGTGACCAGGGGCCTCACTGAATGCCCAACACTTTGCATCTCTCTTCTGGTTCCCAGCCTTGTATCTTGAATCTGTACACTCAACTGTCATTATTGAACACCTACTGGGTTCCAGCTGCTGTGGGTAATATAACAAAGAGCCTATGGAATGGTAGCAGAAATAAGCTGGGTACCTAAATATTGGTAAACCAAGGGTGAAGAGAGCACATGTACTCATGACACCTCAGAGGAAGAAGTACATGGCTGATGCTTAATAAATCCTTGTATGAATTAGCACCCTAAGATGCCCCTAAGGCAGAGATCTCACCCTCATTTTCCCTCAGAACTCTACGGCAAGGATGTGTCGCTTCATTCTATCCTCCTCTTTCTTAAGGACTTGCAAAGCTGAGAAATGAAACAACCAGACTGGATTGTTATATTTTTGTACCTGGATTAATGAACTACGGATCTTAAGAGTATTGGCTAGGCATCATAAATAAATCAATTAGAAAAGTTGGTCATAATTTCACTCAGTTTGCACTCAATTTGTTGTCACTTAATCAATCATTGTAAGATCCCATTTCCCTAACGAACACCATGAAAAAGATGGAGCTGCTATAGTGGGAAAACATTTGACAAATATTCCAAGTATCAGATTTTTAAAAATTCTGTCCTGATCTGTATCTGAAAATCTGTTCTAGTTCACAGATATCCCCTCTATCATCCCCCATTTAAAGAGATGTAAAGAGAAAGGATGTAAGGGGAAAAAAGGAATCAGATGAAGATTAGGCTCCAAACCCCTCCTACCCCAACTCATCTTTCCATCTTCACACTAGAGTCTAGGCTGGACTCAGCTTCTCCATGATTGTGGCCCTGGTTTCTTCATGGAGCTTTGTTCTATGAACATAATCCATACTCTGACAGAGTTCATGTGCTTTATTTGCTTAGCTGTTCCCAATTCTCCCTTGCTATAACCTTTCCAAGAGCAGCTTCCTGTATTTTTTCCACCACCTCCCCATACACATATTCTTTTCTCCTGTTATTCCCAAAATGGCTCCAGAATGTGAACTATTTCATAACACTTGCTACAGTTGGCCATACAATCCTTCAGAAAGATTAAATAATGTTTTATGCCCAAAGCAATATTTGTCATTTAAAATATTTTGCTCATTTGGGGCGCCTGGGTGGCTCAGTCAGTTAAGCGTCTGCCTTCGGCTCAGGTCGTGATCCTGGGGTCCTGGGATCAAGCCCCGCATTGAGCTCCCTGCTCAGTGGGGAGTCTGCTTCACCCTCTGACCCTCCCCCCTCTTGTGCTCTGCTCTCTCAAATAAATAAATAAAATCTTAAAATAAAATAAAATTTTTGGGGGTGCCTGGGTGGCTCAGTCGTTAAGCATCTGCCTTCAGCTCAGGTCGTGATCCCAGGGTCCTGGGATCAAGCCCCACATCAGGCTCCCTGCTCCGCGGGAAGCCTGCTTCTCCCTCTCCCGCTCCCCCTGCTTGTGTTCCCTCTCTCGCTGTGTCTCTCTCTGTCAAATAAATAAATAAAATCTTTAAAAAAATAATAATAAAATAAAATAAAAAAGTAAAATTTTTTGTTCATTCAATAGAGATATAATGGGGTTTTACCTATGTTTTAAAATTAGTGAGGTTGTGAATTTTCCATGTGGACTTCTATCTTTTGCTTCATTCCACAGAAACAGTACAGCTTCTTTGACTACTTGCTATGTGGAATCTAAATATTGAACTTAGTTGTCTGTAGTACTTCTTCAAAAGTATTTTATTATTTTTAAAGTTCTATTTATTTGTCAGAGAGAGAGTACAAGCAGGGGAACAGCAGGCAGAGGGAGAAGCAGGAGCCCTGCTGAGCACGGACCCCAATGTAGGACTTGATCCCAGGACCCTGAGATAATGACCTGAGCCAAAGGCAGACGCTTAACCCACCAAGCCACTCAGGCATCCCTCAAAAATATTTTAGATACTAAACATTTGTATTTGTACAATGAAAATTTCCCTGTCTGGTGTTTCTTTTCTTTTTTTTTTTTTTTTAAAGATTTTATTTATTTATTTGACAGAGAGAGACACAGCGAGAGAGGGAACACAAGCAGGGGGAGTGGGAGAGGGAGAAGCAGGCTCCCCGCGGAGCAGGAAGCCCGATGCGGGGCTCGATCCCAGGACCCGGGATCATGACCCG
Source organism: Phoca vitulina (assembly GCF_004348235.1). Lineage (NCBI taxonomy): Eukaryota > Metazoa > Chordata > Mammalia > Carnivora > Phocidae > Phoca > Phoca vitulina. The sequence goes on from NW_022589736.1 coordinate 50,481, forward strand.
AGCCGAAGGCAGACGCTTAACGACTGAGCCACCCAGGCGCCACCTGGTGTTTCTTTTTTTAATTGAGATATAATTCACAAACCATAAAATTCACCTTTTAAAGTGTATAGTTAAATGGGTTTTAGTATATTCACAATGTATACAAACATCACCACTAAATCCAGAACATTTTCAAAACAAGCCCTGCATCCATTGGCAGTCACTTGCCACTCTCCCCTTCCCCCAGCCCCTGACAACTACTACCCTACTTTTTGTCTCTATGGATTTGCCTATTCTGAGCATTTCATGCAAGTAGAATCACACACTATGTGGTCTTCTGTGACAGACTTCTTTCACTTGGCATAATGTTTTTGAGGTCCATCCACGTTGCAGCATGTATTAGTACTCATTCCTTTTTTTATTGCTGAATAATAATCCATTATATGGATATACTACATCTTGTTTAGCCACTCATCAGGGTTTTTTTTTTTTAAAGATTTTTGAGAGAGAGGGGCGCCTGGGTGGCTCAGATGGTTGAGCGTCTGCCTTCAGCTCAGGTCATGATCCCAGGGTCCTGGGATCGAGCCCCACGTCGGGCTCCATGCTCAGCAGGGAGCCTGCTTCTCCTTCTCCCTCTTCCTCTCTCCCTGCTCATGCTTTCTCTCTCTCTCTGTATCTCTGTCTCAAATGAATAAATAAAATCTTTAAAAAAAAAAAAAAAGATTTTTGAGAGAGAGAGAGAGAGCATGAGCGGGGGGCGGGCAGTGGGGGTGGGGCAGAGGGAGAAGCAGACTCCCCAGGGACCGGGGAGCCTAATGTGGGGACTTGATCCCAAGACCCTGAGATCATGACCTGAGCTGAAGGCAGATGCTTAACCGACTGAGTCACTCAGGTGCCCCAACATTAAATTAATGTTCTTTTGTCTTCTCTTATTGGTTATCAAATTCCATTTTTTTGTATATAGTATAAGGACACATTCTGTCTTTCCAGAAGAATAGACAATTTTTTGCTAGCACTATCTATTTTACACTAAGTTGAAATGCTACCCTTTCATATAGGTCCATGTACAGTCAGATCAACTTTGGCACTTACTATTCTTTTCTACTGTTCTATTTATTTACTTCCAGTTCAAACCATACTGCTTTGATTGAAGGAGGTTTGTTTTTTTTTTAAGATTTTATTTATTTATTTGACAGAAAGAGACATAGCGAGAGAGGGAACACAAGCGGGGTAAGTGAGAGAGGGAGAAGCAGGCTTCCCGCCGAGCAGGGAGCACCACGCGGGGCTCGATCCCAGGACGCTGGGATCATGACCTGAGCCGAAGGCAGACGCTTAACGACTGAGCCACCCAGGCGCCCCTGAAGGAATTTGTTATTGTTTGCTTTGTTTTTGGTTTTTGATGTCTGGAAAAGCAAGTATCCTTAATTTTAGAAAAACTTTTGGTACCACACAGTTTTAACACTAGACTGTAACATATTTTAAACCATGGCTAAATGAGTCACCTATAGTTAGCGTTAAGAAAAAAAAAATTCATTTATATTTTTACTTTGGTCACTCAGGTGGAGGCTGGCGTTACATAGAGCAATAAAGCAATCCCTGCCCCGGGGTTGTCACAACGCTGATCAGTGCCTCACTGGGGAATGAACCGAGTATGGGAACAACGCAGGGAGAAAGGGCGGTTGGGCCTCCCTGAGAGGCTGGGGACGGAAACGAAGGCGACTGGAGAAGGATCACTAGCATTTCTCAGAAAACAAGATGCCCCGTTCAGACCGCAAGGTAGAAGCTGGCAAGCGGGGAAGGGAAGGGTCGCCCGGTTCTGACCTATGGGCTGCCCTTACCGGAAGGGACAGCTGTGACAGGACCGAGAACCAGGCATAGACCTTGACCCGCCACCCACTCACCGCTTCAGCGGTCCTTCGACACACTCTGGATGCTGCGGCGGAAACAGCCGCAGCCTCTCGCAGATCTTCCGGTCCGAGAGGCAGCCTACTTCCGGTCGAGCCCGGGGAAAGCGGGGTGGGGTGAGGGTGGGATTGTCCCGCCCCAACCGCCGCGCCTGGCGGCCTCCCATTAGCTGTTTGGAGCCGAACTACATTTCCCAGCAGGCCATGGAGCTACACCGCCAGTACCTGGAGACGAGCCAGCTCGTCATGGAGGATTGGAGCTAAACTTCTGCTTTCCGTCTCCCAGATGGAGCCACAGAAACAGCGGTTGCCTCCAGCCCGTTCTCCCTCTGGCGCTGAGAGCTCTGCCTGTCGTCCTCGAGCATCGCCTTCTCAAGCGCAGACTGCCGGCTCCGAGCGGGGAGACCAGGCTTCCGAACCGGAAACGAGGCACCGGTTGTGACGTATCGGCTGCGGAGGCGCCCGGCCTCCCAGAAGGCACCATGTCCCGGCCGTCCTCCCCAACTGACGGTTCCTCACGCCAATAGTCACCGGCGGCCTGTGAGGACACTCGGAAGGGCGAGGGGAGGGCTCGGCCTCTCGCGCCTAGTTTCCCGGTCTCTCTGCGCCGGGGTCTCTGGGCCGTCCCCTGCGAGCGCCCAGGGGCGGCAGAGCCCCTGAGAGGTGAGAGGCTCCGCGAGGGCGGGAACCAGGCTGAGGTGGCCTCTGGGGAGCAGAGCTTGGTCCGTTGCTGGGGGAGCCTGGCCGGCTAGGGAGTCGGGAACGTACCCCGGGCAATGCCGCCGCCTGGGCTTTGTGTTAAAGGTACTCCTTGGCCGGTGGGAGAGGCTCCAGAATGGGCCTGGCCAGCTGGGCCCCACTGTATGGTCTCTCGCCGCTCTCAACAGGGCTTTCATGGCGGAAAGGAGTCAGCAGGCCGCGTATGGACTAATCGTGCTGCCTTGCGTTTGCTCCTTGAGCCATCAACTGCCCCCCGAAGGGCATCCGAGGGACCCGCGGTCCAAGGTGCGCAGTACGGCTTCATTTAATGGCTAGGCCAGCTTCTAAGCAGATGCCCTTGGTACTGGACACCAGGTTTCCTATCTTCTAGCCCATTGCTCTTCCCAGTGGAGCTTGCACTTCATGTTTCTCAGGAGAATGACTCCTGGGGTTCGGATATCCTCCGGCTTTCGTTCTCAGAGCTTCCTCTCAGGCCTTGCTATGAGTGTCTAGTTCAGCGACCTTCCGTTTCAGTTAGGAGTTCCTCACACCAACTTGTCTTTCCTTCCGCTTTAAATTTCATGTGGCCTCACTATCCTGGCCGTATATTGGACCTGGTTTTGTGGGTAAACCATGGTTTCTCTCATCTGCAGCTCGGCTCTCTGACAGATTTCCTTCAGTAAGAGGTGACTCCTGAAGCTCTGCAAAACGAGTGTGGTGTGTGATTGCAAGGCGTGATGGCTGCAAAAGTGGTTCCAATGCCCCTAAAGCCAAAGCGGTCCTTTATACTGAGAGTTCCTCCGGACTCCAAGCTGGGCCAAGACCTACTTCGAGATGCTACTAGTGGGCCCAAGACCATCCACCAGCTGGTTCTGGAGCACTTCCTCACCTTCTTGCCCAAGCCAAGCCTGGTCCAGCCCAATCAGAAAGTCAAGGAGACCTTGGTTATTATGAAGGATGTGAGCTCAAACTTTCAAAACAGACGTAAGAAGCACATGCTGTTTCACTAGAAGAGAAGGGAATGGTACTAGGGGCTGAAATAGGTTTTTATGTTAGTAATGAATTCAAGTTAGGATAGTGGGTATTGAAAAAAGTTGATTCTAATGTCAACCTGTTGGGGAGAGGGAGTATTTTTTCTCAAGCTGGAGTTTGGATTGCTGGGTGTGTGTAAACCCATAGAATAAACAGTGTCAGTTTTACCCAAACGTTGGGAGGGTGTATATCATTTTAGGATAAAGAAATGTGGATGAATTGTTGAATTGACTGCAGTTTATGTGGAATTTTGGAAATTTTGTGCTTGTTGTGGGCATCTTCAGACATTATCCTCCTCCAGCCTTCCCTTTAGTAGTAATGGGAATTTTAAAAGTTCTTAAGAGAATCATTCTTTTCATAATGAGGAGACCCTATATAGGTTCAAGACCCTGTGGTTTATGGCTTGAACTCTTCCTGGGCTCACAGAAGCAGAAAAAGCCATAAGTTGCCTTCGGAAGGAGTGAGGACAGTGAGGCCTTAAGGTGTGGTTAGGGTTCCCATATTAGAGTCACTGATTTTTCCATTAACTACAGCTTCCTCTTTACCCAGTGCAACCTCATCCCATGGTGAAGCTTCTGCCCAGAGAAGGAATCCAGCAGAAACAGGACACAGTGTCTCTGTATTTGAAAACTGAGCCTGAGGTGGGTTTGGTTTTCCCATTCACTGTTTTGAGTACATCACCTTCTCTGCTCTTTCAGCGCTCCCTGCTCAGCCAACCCATGTATAAAAACACACTCTTGGGAGTCAGTAAGGGGAGTGGGCTTGTTTTTCACTGCCTCCTTGGATATTTCTCTTCTGCTTGTCCTTTGGCTCCTCTCTGAGCCTGGCTCTCTGGTCCGTGCTGCATCTGCGTGGAACTTATAGTCCCCTTTCACCTTCCCTTCCCTGATCGTTGGGTTTTGGTCTTTTTTGCCAGCAGAGCTGTCAAAGAACCAAAGAACCTCTGTTATTAAGAGGAAGGGGGCCTATTGCTCTTTCAGGAACTGGTGGTCCTTGAGGATTTGAATATATTTCATTCCCAAGAAGAATGTGTGAGCCTGGATGCTACTCAACAGCCCACCTCAGAGAAGGAAGACAATGTTGGGGAGATGATGTTACTGGGTAAGAAATCTTGTGTGTTCATATTGAATGCTGTGGAAAAAGCACATTCTTATGTCAGACTTTTTATTTTTTTTATTTTTTAAAGATTTTATTTTATTTATTTGAGAGAGTGAGAGAGAGAGCACAAGAGGGGGTAGGGTCAGAGGGAGGGGCAGACTCCCCGCTGAGCAGGGAGCCTGATGCAGGACTCGATCCCGGGACTCTGGGATCATGACCTGAGCCGAAGGCAGTCGCCTAACCAACTGAGCCACCCAGGTGCCCCTTCTGTCAGACTTTTTAAAGACCTGATTAACACTAGCTAAGTATATGGTCACACACGTTTAATTTTTGTTCTATCCCATGTGGCATAGCCTACACCAGCTGTGGCGGCCATTTTTCTTATATCTTTAGGGCAGCAAGGGCTGAGGAGACTTGTCTTGGTAAGCAAGACCTGCAGCTGATGTACTGACGTCAGATATTCAAACAGGTAGAAAATGCAGGCAGATTGTTTCTGAGTCCATTTTCTGGATTTAGTGCTAGTCCCCCAACAGGTGTATTTTTTTTTTTTTTTTTTTTTTTATTTATTTATCTGACAGAGAGAGACACAGCAAGAGAGGGAACACAAGCAGGGGGGTGGGAGAGGGAGAAGCAGGGTTCCTGCCGAGCAGGGAGCCTGATGCGGGGCTCGATCCCAGGACCCTGGGACCATGATCTGAGCTGAAGGCAGCCGCTTAACTGACTGAGCCACCCAGGTGCCCCTAACAGGTGTATTTTAAATTAGTGTTTTCATTGGACCCAGGACTCTTAAAGTCTTTTTTTTCCCTTGATGTCTAGTAGCTGTGAAGTCTACTAGTGTGAATGAAAATATATCCCATGTTGATGGCAATAATATCTAGCACTTATCAAGCACCCATGTGCCATTATGTACAAGGCACTAGTCTGAGTGCTTTGCATGCATTTATTATCACATACATTTCTCACAAAAGTACTGTAGAATATAGGAATTATTACTATTTTACAGATGACAGAACTGAAGCAGAAAAATGTTAAGAAATTGCTGAAGTTCGGGCAACCCTCTCAGGTCCCCTCCCTCTTCAGGAGCCTCGTACTATTGCTCAATAAATTTTGCTTTCTTTCCCACCAAAAAAAAAAAAAAAAAAACCACACAAAAACAGAAAAGAAATTGCTAAATGTTACACAGCAGTAGGTAGCAGAGCAGGGATTTGGACTCAGAGAGTCTAATATCAGAGCTTTCAGTCTTAGCCCAGAATTATACTGCCTTTTTGCTGCATTTCTCATAACTTTTTCAGTGAATTGCCTATATGGTTGGTGAATGGGGCCTTCTTCATTTGTGCTTATTTCCCAGTAATGGTTAAAAAGTATTCTTTTTTTTTTTTTTTTTTAAAGATCTTATTTATTTATTTGATAGAGAGAGACATAGCGAGAGAGGGAACACAAGCAGGGGGAGTAGGAGAGGGAGAAGCAGGCTTCCCGCTGAGCAGGGAGCCCGATGCGAGGCTCAATCCCAGGACCCTGGGATCACGACCTGAGCCGAAGGCAGACGCTTAACAACTGAGCCACCCAGGCGCCCCGGTTAAAAAGTATTCTTATATGAAACTACATATGAACTCATCTGGCAGCAGCTTCTCTGTAAGCTAAGAGATGATTCAGCCTTTTTCTACAAATGCACTGCTAACCTAGAGTCAGGAACCCTCAAAAATCATTTTGCTGAGTGCCTAATACTTTTTACTTTGCCTTCAGGGCTGTTTGCTTCTGAGGCTGAAGTGGAACAGAAAGTGGGTTTTGTGAGTTGCTGGGGTAACAAAAATCAAATCCATGAGTGTTGAACTCTGTAGTTGTCTTACATTGTGTGGTCAGGGTAGTGTGGTACATAGAGAGTCTGCTTAATTTCCCACAAGTTATTCTATGTAATATTTGTTTAAGATTTTATATATTATATATATGTATATATATGTGTGTGTACACACATTTATTTATTTATTATTTTTTTATTTATTGTAAATTCTACACCCAACATGGGGCTCCAGCTTACGACCTGACAACAAGCATGCTCTACCAACTGAGCTAGCCAGGCAACCCTAATATTTTCTTATTTTAGAGATAAGCATAAACAGATCAGATTTATTACACTGAGTTTTTCTCAGTCTTGGGTAAAATTAGCATATATTTTAGGTGACTGGTTGGTGGGTATGTTGCCAATTCCAGGAACACTTTGGTCATGGACCTTGAAGCTCTCAGGCCCAATCCTCACCCATACCCAAAAGCTGATGATTTAAACCAACATTTAATAAATGCTACTTGCTGTGTCCTTAGGTAGAGTTGGATTCTGGAGTTGATTATCAGTGGGTTAAAATGATACATAGTGCCCCATTCCTGCCCTCTAAAGCTTCCAATTTGTTTTTAAAAGATAAGTCATTCACATAAAAAGATAAGCATTATGAAACCATTGTAGCTATAAAGGCTATGACAAGGTCAAGATAGGATTTGGACCCAGGAGCAGAGTTTGGAAGAAGATAGATTTGATTTCAGATGAGATTGAATCCATGATAGGAAATAAAGTGAGATTATTTTCTGGGCACTTGAATATTAGGAATTGGAGGTCACATGTAAAGATGTAGAGATTTGGGAGCCATCAGTATATAGCTGACATTTGAAATAGTAACATTAAGTAGTTTGGAAAGGGAAAAGTGTAAGGGAATGAACTTGTGGGGACAGGAATCACAGGAGAATCCTTGGCAGAGGAGGATAAACTGTGTGTCTCAGTTCAAGTGAATCACATAAAACAACTGAAAATGTAGAATAGAACACTTAAATTTTCAGAGATAAGTTTCTGTGGTCATATCTGCCCTCTACTGTGCTAAGAGAATATAAGCCTTTTCAAGATTGATGCAGATTGCCTACATACTATACAACAAAGACAGACTCAATAGATTCTAAAAAGTAGAAATAACACAATAGGATCTATCACAGTGCAGTACAACTAGAAAGTAATAATGAAATTGGAAAAAAAAGTTCCCTTCACCAAGAAATGTTTAAACTATTAAGTAACCTTGGGTCACGGGAAATACAAATTAAAATTACACAATTTTTCTAGGGGTGCCTGGGTGGCTCAGTCAGTTAAGAGTCTGCCTTTAGCTCAGGTCATGATCCCAGGGTCCTGGGATTGAGCTCCGTGTTGGGTTCCCTGCTCAGCAGGGAGCCTGCCTCTCCCTCTCCCCCTGCTTATGCTTGCTTGCTGTCTCTCCCTCCCTCCCTCTCTCTCTCTCTCAAATAAATAAATAAAATCTTTAAAGAAAAATAAATTTTAAAAAATTACATAATTTTCCTAGCATATACCCTGTTTCAGAATCTATAGTATAACACAGAAGTAGATTTGAATGAATGGGAAGAAATACCATGTTGACTAGTAAAATTTAACATTAAAACGTCAGTTCTCCCCAAGTCGGTTTATGAAGTGAATGTAATCCCTTTAAAAATACCAGTAGGATTTTTCTCCCTGGAACTAGACAATCTGATCTCTAATTCAATTGGAAAAATAAATATGAGTAACCAGGAAAATTGAGAAGAAGAGCAGTGGAGAGGAAGGGCCTCATAAAGGTGTTGGGACAACTCAGCCATTTGGCAGATCATACCCTACTTTGCACACCAAGAAAAAGCCCCAGCAGATTCACTTAGGAATACAAATGACCCATAAACACATGAAAAGATGTCCAGCCCTACTCATAATTAGAAATGCAGATTAAACTTATACCAAGTTACCATCTTATTTCATCTATCAGATTTCTAGAAATCAGAAACTTAACACATTGGTAGTGAAGTTGTTGGGATACAGGTATAATACTGGTGGACATGCAGACTGGTACACTCCCTATATATGGGAATCTAATATTAAAGATGAATTTACCTTTGATCCAGCAGTCCCACTTCTGAGAATCTATCCTACAGATAACAGCACACATTCAAAATAATATGCAAATGAGGTTATTCATTGTAGTATTGTTTGTGAAAACACAAGGTTGAAAACAATCCAAGTGTCTCTGCAGGGGACTAGTTGGATATGATGTGTCCACACAGCATACCATGGTAATCGCCATGCACTGGAATATAATGATCAAAATAAAGTAAGTTATATAAGAAGAGGGGAGAAAGGAAAATCTATCATCTAGAGAAACAATGGAAGAAAAAAAAGAAACTAATAAAAACTGGTACCTATCTGGGCGATGAGTAGAATGGATGGAGACAGGGACTGGAGTAAGACTTCTTAGCATATACCTTTTCATATTTAGATTTTTGAACCATATGAACCATATATTAGCTACTAAAATTTTTGTAATCTTAAAAATTAGTACACTGGGACATCTGGGTGGCTCATTCAGTTGAGCATCCAATTCTTGATTTCAGCTCAGGTCATGATCTCAGGGTTGTAAGATCAAGCCCCACGTTGGGCTCCACACTAGGCATGGAGCCTGCTTGGGATTCTCCCTCTCCCTCTGTCCCTTCCCCTCCCAACTCCCCCAACCCTGCTCATGCTCTCTCACACACATGCGTTCTCTCAGATAAATGAATAAAATCTTGAAAAAAAAAAAAAAACAAAATAGGGAAACCTATCACTATTAAAATCATTAACTGGATAAAGCAAAAAGATAAGAAGTTAAGAAGAATAAATATTGGGGTACCTGAGTGGTGCATTCGGGTTAAGTGTCTGCCCTTGGCTCAGGTCATGGTCCCAGCATCGGGGATGGAGCCCCACGTTGGGCTCCCTACTCAGCAGGGAGCCTACTTCGCCCTGTCATGCCCACTTGCGCTCTCTCTCGTTATCTCTGTCGCTATCTCTGTCTCTCTCAAATAAATAAAATCTTTAAAAAGAAGAATAAATACTGGGAAGGGAGGGAACCAAAATATGGTTTGTACTTAGAAAATCTAAAAGGATCGGGCGCCTGGGTGGCTCAGTTGGTTAAGCGACTGCCTTCGGCTCAGGTCATGATCCTGGAGTCCTGGGATCGAGTCCCGCATCGGGCTCCCTGCTCAGCAGGGAGTCTGCTTCTCCCTCTGACCCTCCCCCCTCTCATGCTCTCTCTATCTCATTCTCTCTCTCAAATAAATAAATAAAATCTTTAAAAAAAAAAAAAAAAGAAAGAAAGAAAATCTAAAAGGATCAACAAAAACATCTGTAATAGTTTTAAAGTAGGTAGATAGGGAATGTTTAACAATAGCATTCTTAAATTAACACAAAATGATGGAAGCTGTCATTCAGAATGGCTATAAAATAGTAAACCACAGGGGCGCCTGGGTGGCTCAGTCATTACGTGTCTGCCTTCGGCTCAGGTCGTAATCCCAGGGTCCTGGGATCCAGCCCTGTGTTGGGCTCTCTGCTCAGCGGGAAGCCTGCTTCTCTCTCTCCTGATTCCCCTGCTTGTGTTCCCTCTATCGCTGTCTCTCTCTGTCAAATAAATAAATAAAATCTTAAAAAAAAAAAGGAGTTAAGTATAAATATAAGTTATAAAGGAATGGCTAGAAAATAGAAAATTTATCAGATTTTGATACTTTTTTATGATTAATTTGTGGAGTTACAGAGGAAGACTTCAGTTAAATATTTACATCAGTAGTGATTGACACAGATTGATTTGCAAGATGTAAAATTTATTTAAATTTATAAAAGTCTCAGCCCAATAAATTACTAGTTTGCAATAACAAAGTACAAAAAAAACTACAATGAAAAAGCATTTTATACCTATTAAATGTTTTTAAGTTCAATCTAATGCTGGCAAGATTAGGTAAAATTGATACCCACATGTTGATGGTAGTATTAAAATTGGTAAGCTTCTTTTGAAAGAAATGTGGCAATCTCTATCAAGAGCTGTGATAATTATTGCCGTTTGCTTTGACCCAGCATTTCATTACCTAAGGTAGTGAATGAAAAAGAAAACGCCTTTTGGTGTAAAACTGCAAAGTCCAGCAAATATGCGTATTCCAGGCTGTGATCAGCCACATACTGAAGTGGTCGATTTAACCCTTTATTTTCAGCAAGTTGCCCGGAGTTTTGGAGGTCTCTTGTCACCCCATCTTTTCACGGCATACTTTTTTTTTTTTTTTTTTACACTTTGTTACCTAGTCTTTATAATCTTTTTATTTCACACAGACTTCTTTTGGAGGTATAAATACAGAAAAGTCTACAAATCATAAGTGTTCCCCTCCAATTTTCACAAAATGTACACATTTGTCTAACCACCACTCAAATTGACTATTCCTTGCACCCCAGAAGTCCGTCTTGTGCCCACTGCCCAATTACTACTCCCCTTCCTCCCCTAAAAATACCACATTGTTTTCTACCATAATTTATAGTTTTGTTATTTGTGGTAATCACTGTAATGCCCAAATAATCACCCACTGAGTGAATATGATATGCCTTCATTATTTTTGGTCATTTGAATTGTTGCCAGTTTTTCACTATATAGGACTATATAGTATAGGACACCATATGGTATTATCTAATTCTATAATACCATAATATTTAATGTAGTGAAAACCTAGAAATAACTCATCTTACTGTTCACTTACTAGCCTCCTAAAGAGTATGAGTGGTACCCTTTTTAGTATTTATGTCCTTCATCCCTTGGTCCTTAGCTCACTGCTTTACACAGATATAATAAGATCAATATGCACTTTTTGAGTAATTAGTGCCTATTCAGAAAGCAAACATATGACATCGGTAGTCCCACTCATTTTGTTAAAAAAAAAAAAGAAAAAGACTGTGTGCTCACATTGCATAGAAAGATTTATCAGTCATATATTCCACTCACAGTAAGAGTGGAAAAGGAATGTTGATAATGATTATCTGCTAGTCCTCAGATTTGTGACACTCAAGATTATTGTTTGATGAGAAATCTAACTTGTTTTTTTCCTGCCTGGTGTCATATCCCTCAAAAGTTGCTAAATTCTCTTTGTTTCCACAGTTAATGACATTAATCCTGAGAGTGAAGATCTTCAGAAGGAAACTGTAGAGAATGAAGATCATAGAGAAGAGACTTCAGATTGTGATGAAGTAGATTATTCTGTGGTCTCTGAGGAATCACTAGATTGCCAAAAAGAAAGACTAAATACATCTATTCCCAAGCAAAGGAAAATGAGAAATCTTCTAGTTACCATTGAAAATGATACTCCACTAGAGGAACTCTCAAAATACGTGGATATCAATGTGATTGCACTTAGCCGAAATCGGAGAACAAGAAGATGGTACACTTGTCCGCTGTGTGGGAAACAATTTAATGAAAGTTCTTACCTTATTTCCCACCAGAGGACTCACACTGGAGAAAAACCCTATGACTGTAGTCACTGTGGGAAAAGCTTCAATCATAAAACAAACCTTAATAAACATGAGCGAATCCATACAGGAGAGAAACCTTATTCATGTTCTCAGTGTGGGAAAAACTTTCGTCAAAACTCTCATCGGAGTCGCCATGAAGGAATTCATATAAGGGAGAAGATATTTAAGTGTCCAGAATGTGGGAAAACCTTCCCAGAGAACAAAGAATTTGTGCTTCATCTGCAGAGTCATGAGGCTGAAAGGCCATATAGTTGCAAAAAATGTGGGAGAAGATTTAGTCGGCTGTCCAACTGTACCCGGCATGAAAAAACCCACTCAGCTTGTAAGACCCGAAAGCAGAAATGGGATCAAGAAAGGTCTGATGATCCTGCCTCAACCTGAAATGTTTCATAAGGAATTCTGAATTCCCAGGCTGTCTGAAAATATACAGATATGTGAAAACCTCATTATAGCCAGAATTGGATAAATACCCATCTTGGCTAAAACCTCAAATTTTTAGAAGATTCACAGGGAAGAAAACATCCTCAAGGGCTATACCTCAGCATCCAGGATTAAGGAGCTTTATACAACAGTGTAGAAGCCACAGATCCCTTTCCCAAAATGGCTTTGAATATGAGTCTGGAGGCCACTCACCTGCAAGGTGAACAGAGTGACTCAATGTATATGGAAAGCATATCCATTTTTTCCCCCACATAGGAATTCACACTTGAGACAAAAAAAATAATGCGAAGGTCCTTATCTGGAACTGTGTTCCCCTGAAAGAACCAAACTACTGATTTGTTAAGCCAATAGCTTCTGTTAGCAATTGACATAACCTTCTAAGAATACCCTGTTAAAGCTTGAGTGTTGAAAGGGATTGTTTACTCTGGAATATAGGAAAATACAGCGATTGAATGTCAAAGACTTACTCTGTCATTTTTATGTGATCTAAACAATTGATCTCAGTAACATTTGCATTTTATAGTGAAAAGTGACTTTTACAGGAATACTTTTCACAACATACTTTTAAAGTATCTACTGTTCTTACTGTATTTTGTCCAGCTATTGCTTAGACAGCTCTCTCATGCCTTTCCATTGCCAAAAGAAGTTTGGATCGCTCAGGCCCAGCCACCCAGCCCCATTACTGGAAAAGCTCTTCAGAATCTTGTCCCTCTGATGAGCCAAGAAGAAAACCTGCCTATAAAAGAAATCCAAGAGCCTGAAGAGGAAGATGAAGACATTGGCTTAGACCCATGACTGGTCAATAACCTTACCATGTGCTTAATTCCCCTCCAAGCAGTCATCAGACCCTTGGCAATGGGTGGTCACTACCTCACAAGCAAAGTGTTTTATATTTAGCAGTTGTCTCCAGTGGCTAGCTCACATTGCGCCCCTCATGGAGACAAGATTCCAGAGTCTTCATTGTAGTGGATATTTGTTCTTTCGCCTGATACCCAGACTTTCCTGACTTGTCTGCCCAGAGGCAAGGCCAGCGGTGCCTTCACGGGACCGATCCTGTGGTGTGTTATTTTAAAGATTTTTTATCAGTTTTTGCTTTTTTTTTTAGATTTCCTAAGGCTTTACATTGGTATTTTGATTGAAATAGGTTAATCCTATAAACTGTTTGAGAAAACATGTTAGCTTTATAAATTTTGTTTCCCATCCAGAAACATGCCTTTCCATTTATTAAAGTATTATATTCCTGAGTAAATTTTTCTAATTTTCTTCATGTAAATTCTATACAATTTTGTTATTGTAAATAGTTTTTTCATTGTATTTTTCTAGCTGATTATTGTTCTTACATAGGAGTTATTTTTAATTATATATTTGTGAAACTAGCCACCTCATTGAATGTTGTTAATCTTCAGTAATTTCTCAGTTTCTCAATTTGTGGTTCAAAATTATACCACCCACAAATAATAGTTTTGTTCTTTTTTATTTTTTAAACATGTAGTTCTAAGCTTTGTTTTGGTTCGAAGCATACTAAAAAAGGACCTTTGATGATACAGTTCAGTCCTGAGTCCTAATTCAAACACTTAAAGGCCACATAAAAACTGTCCTTTATCAACTTTGTATTTTGAGCCTACAGTACCCTTTAAAAACCAGGGACAAAACTGGCTGCCAGCAATGTTATTCTCTTATTTCTTGAGAAGACTGGCTGGGGTCTGCCTGGTTATCACACCTAGAAAACAAAGGCTAATTGGCTGCCAAGCAGTGACTGGAGAGGGTGGGGTCCATGGGGCAAGACTGTTCTGTCCCCTATGAAAGGGTCTGACCACACAGTCCTCAAGGCCTTTTGGTGTGTGATACTCCCACGACACAAACCCCCTCTCCACACCAGGAGGTGCCCTCAGTGCCCTGGGCTGTGGTGCAGATGAGGACCCGTGCAGTCAAAGTCGTTGGCAACTACTGTCCCCAGAGGCTGGGGCCTGGGCGCCTGACTTCCCTGCACCTACCCCCTGGGCCCCAGAGGGTCTAGAACAGAATGTTCCTCACTCCTACCCTTGAGCTCAGAGCAGGATGCCCAGGGTCAGCATCCCCAAACAGGAGTACACTGGGAAGGTGTTAGATGAGAAAGTGCTCAATAAGGAGCTGACAACCAGTTAATGAAAAACAGCACACAACAATGAATGGTCTTCCAATAGAGCAGCAAGGGTCAGAACATCTGAAGGACCAGATATCCGATTCCAGTAGCAACTACAAATTGAAGGCATGCATCCCCTAAAGATGCAGCACAAGGCCCTGGGCTGTAAAAGGAAGCCACATATCCATGGAATTTCTTAAGGTGGGAGGTGGGGGAGAGGGGACATAGAAATTCATTAAAATAAAGAATACATATGCAGCTCCACATTGACAAGTGCTAGGAAGCAAAGGATTCTAGAAGAGTGTTACAGGTGGATTTTCCAGAGAGGACTCGAGAAGTGGCCTTTACACTGAGACGGGATGGATGAGATAGTGGAGGAAGGGGGCAGCAAGGGGATATTTCAATAAGAATACATGAACAATTTTTAGGTAAGCTTGAATGGCTACAAGAAGTATGAAAGAATCTTCAGGCTTACTAGTAATCTAAGAATTATAAATTTGAAGAACAAAATGTCATCTTAGGTGTATTAAATGAGCAGCATGTGTGTGTATATGTTTGGCTTGGCAAAAGGGGAATATTAGCACTCATCTATTGTGACAATGTTAAAAAAAATTACTACGTGTCCCATCAATTTATCTTCTCAATATAAGGAAAAATAGAACAGAATACTGAAAATTAAACACAACCTAAATGAATATGTATAATACATAACTAATAAAAAGCAATGCTTTTATCTTAGTTGGCTGGGTGGGTCTCATCCTCTCCATTCCCTCTTTTTTAAAAAGATTTTATTTGAGAGAGAGAGCAGGGGAGAGGGGGAGAGGGAGAAGCAGACTCCCCACTGAGCAGAGAGCCTGATGCAGGACTTGATCCCAGGACCCCGGGATCACGAACCGAGCCGAAGGCAGATGCTTAAGCAACTGAACCACTCAGGCGCCCCTCTTTCCATTCTCACTTGAGCCCACTCCAGTTTCAATTCCAACACTTCACTGAACATTTATAGAATATTTCACCCAACACCAGCAGAACACACATTCTTCTCAAGTGCATGTGAAACATCACCAAGATGGACCACATCTGGGCCATGAAGCACACTTTAGCAAATTTTAAAAAACAGAAATCATACAGAGTATGCTCTTAGATCGCAGTGAAACTAAACCAGAAATTAATAACAGATAACTGGAAAATACCAAAATATTTGTGGAAATTTAACAACACACTTCTAAATAACAGGTCAAAGAATAAATCTCAAGAAATTAAAAAATATTTTGACCTAAATGAAAATGGAAATACAACTTACCAAAACTTGTAGGATGCAGTGAAAGCAATGCTTAGAGGGAAATTTTTAGCACTGGATACATATATTAGAAAAGAAAGATCTAAAATCAATAATCTAAGTTTCTACCTTGAGATCTACAAAAGAACAGGAAATTAAGTCCAAAGTGAACAGAAGAAAATCCATTAAAAAAAAAAAAACAATAGAAATCGATAAAATTAAGAACAGGAAGTCAACAGAGAAAACCAACAAAATCAAAAGCTGATTCTTAGAAAAGTTCAATACAACTGATAAACCTTTAGCCAAGCTAACTAACAAAAGAGAAATGGCACTAATACTACTGCCAGGAATGAAAAAGGGGTCATCACTATGAATCCTTTGGACCTAAAAAGGACACTAAAGGAATATTATTGTGAAAATAAGGGAAACTTTATTTTTTTCTTAAGTAGGCTCCACATCCAGCATGGAGCCCAACATGGGGCTTGAACTCAGGACTCTGAGATCAAGACCTGAGCTGAGATCAAGAGTCCAACACTCAAATGACTACACCACTCATGCACCCCAGGAAACGTCACTTTAAATGGAGTGGGGAGGCCAGAAGGAGGAGCTCTCACACCCTACCACTCCTCATCAATTACAGACCCAACAGGAACAGAAGCTTTTTGAGTAGATACTACTTGACTACCTCAGCAGGAGAAAGAAAGGTTTTCTCCTTGCCCAGCAATAACCCAGACAATGACAGTCACAACTCAGTCAATGAGGAGGCACTACACTTTGGAACTCCCAGTTAACTCCAATGGACTTTTTGCTTATAACAGCCCCTCCCAACTCCCCACCTTTCTCTATAAAAGAGCAGTCCTCTACTTCGTTTTCAGGGATTGCCTGTGGTTTTGCCACTGCTAGCATGTCCCAAATTACAATTCTCTCCTATTCCCAAATAAACCCATTTTGCTAGTAAAATAACTGACAGTTTTACTTTTAAGGTTAACATTATGAATAACTCTATGCCCACAAATTTTATATTGATAAAAGGATAAAACAGGAATAAATACAATTATAAACATATATGCATCTAACAAGACAGCACCAAAATACATGAAACAAAAGCTGGTTTCTTTCAAAATTTCAAGGAACAGGTACTTTCTATCTTATGAAGAATTCTTGGATATATAGACTAAAAATTGAAATGTTACCATTTATTCCATTAGGCAAGCATATCAATACACAAATATGACAAATATATAAATCACATGTTAAACTCAGAAACATCCTCTGATTCTGAATTCTCTGTTTTATACAAGATGTCATTTTACCTATCTCTCTGAAATTAAGGGAAACTACACTATTTTCCTCTTTGTTCCTCAAAACCCAGAGCATCCTGTTCAGTGATGTTTTAACCAGTTTCGTATGTTGGTCAGATTTTTATGTTCTGCAATCATTTTCAAAGTAAATTTAGTTATACTTTTAAATAGTATATTTCCCTCATTTTTTTTTAAGATTTTATTTATTTATTTGTCAGAGAGAGAGACAGAGAGAGCACAAGCAGGGGGAGCGACAGGCAGAGGGAGAAGCAGGCTCCCCACTGAGCAAGGAGCCCAATGCAGAACTCAATCCCAGGACGCTGGGTGAAGGAAACCACTTAACCGACTGAGCCACTCAGGCATCCCTCCCTTATGGTTTTATTTTAGAAACAGAATTAATAGGCAGCATATTTTCCTAGAGCAACTTGATAGAAATATATAAGTACAGTAAAATAAAATTGTGGAGACGATATAGTAATTTAGAAAAGCTTTATTACAAAATTATAGCAGAAAATCAGGATATAAATTAGTAACTACGTAAAATATCTCTGCACTGACATAAATTGAAGGCAGGGTGGAAAAAAAGATGCAGTTGATTGACATGGCTGAGATTCTGGAAGATATTTGTTTAACTTACCCATATTCCTGCTGTAATGCTGTGTGACACAGAAAGCTCAGGTAAGAAGATAAAAAATAATTCCTTGAATGCATGGCAAAATTAGGGCTTCTTGGAGCCCTAAATGAACCCTTCCCTTTCCTGCCAGTCTGGCTCTCCAGTAAGATGTCTTCCTATCTCTATGTCTCTGTTGTGAGAAAGAGAAATCAGCGCTGACATACAGGAGATTTCCTGGCATTCACAGCTAGCTGTCAGTGCTCTCCCAATGAACACAGACACTATCAGTACCACACAAGGTCATTCTGTGACTGTTATGGCGCAAAAAGAGATGACTCTGTAATCATATCTGAACACAAAAACGTGAACACTGTCCAAGCCACAAAAATAACCAAACTCCTCCCCCCTATGCTGGCTGATATGAGTCACTACTACTTCTTTGCCAATCACAGCTTTGGCCTTAGTCTAGTCTTCCCTCCTCTTAGATAAATTTTTTTTGAGAGAGAGAGAGTGTGGGGGGTGGGTTGCAAAGGGAGAGACAATCTCAAGCAGACTCTCCATGGAGTGCAGAGGCCAATGCAGGGTTCAATCTCACAACCTTGAGATCATGACCTGAGCGGAAATCGAGCCGGATGCTTAACCAACTGAGCCACCCAGGCGCCCCTCCTAGATAAAATATTTTCAGATACTCAATCAGAATCATCCCCACTATGTGACACATGTAATCCAGAGCACAGACCCAATTCTTTAAGTCCTCACTAAATTCACCTCACACAAACTCAAGTCTTTTAGTATGTCCTGTGTAGCACCTTCTTACTAAGATGCTCACTACTCCCCATGGTATGTATTCTCCCTTGTGAGCCTAATAAACCAGAATTATTCAACAAGACATATATATTCCTAGTCAGTTTTGGCTGGAGGGCACTGACAGTTCTAACAGGTGATTTGGTAAAAGGATCTCTCTTTCCACCTTTAACCTGAAGTGGCTATATCAAGTTTGATCTCCCAAGACAGAAACTAGAATAATTTTCAAATGACAAATGGCTAAGTTGTGCACAATAGAAAAAACAAATATGATCTTCTTAGAAATTAGTTCCTTCCAAGATTTTCTTGGCCCATTTCATTACGAAGTAGAAAAAATTTCATAGCAACCACTTTTCCAAGAGCCCTTTTATGTCTTTGTTTCTCAGGCTGTAGATGAAGGGGTTCAGCATGGGAGTCACCACTGTGAACATCACAGCAGCTGCTATATCTGTCTCAGCTAAGTGCGAGGATAAAGGGTTGAAGTACACAGCAATGATGGTGCCATAGAAGAGAGAAACCACGGCCAGGTGGGAGCCACGGTGGAGAAGGCTTTCCATTTTCCCTTTGTGGACAGGACTCTTAGGACAGCAGAGGTAATACGGACATATGAAGCCAAGATGCAAATAAATGGAGCGATCATTATCAACCCTACTTCGAAAAGAATCATCATCTCATTGAGGTGTGTGTCAGAGCAGGAGAGTTTCAGGAGGGGTGTCACATCACAGAAGAAGTGGGGGATGGCATTGTCTGCACAGAACGAGAGTCGAGCCATCAGCAGGGTATGCAGTAGGCCATCCAGGTTGGCAATGACCCATGACCCAGCAACCAGCAGGGCACAGAGCTGGTGGGTCATCTTTGTTGAGTAGTGTAAGGGGAGGCATATGGCAACAAAGAGGTCATAGGCCATCACAGCCAGGAGGAAATTGTCCATGTCCATGAACATGAATACAAAATACATCTGTGTGAGACACCCAGAAAAGGAGATGGTCTGAGTCCCAAGTATGTAGTTGGCCAGCATCTTGGGGACAGTGTGGAGGAGAAGCAGATGTCCACAAAGGACAGATTGCTGAGGAAGAAGTACATGGGGATGTGCAGGCGGGAGTCCACGCCGATGGCCAGGAGGATGAGCAGGTTTCCCAGGACCGTGGCCAGGTACATGCTCAGGAAGAGTACAAAGAGGAGCTGCTGCTGCTGGGGTTGCCTGGAGAGCCCAAGGAGGAGGAACTCAGAAACACTGGACTGGTTTGTCCCTCTCATGAGCTAGATGCAGATGCAGGGAACAGAAGCAGAGCTCAGAAACCTAGAAGCTATGGCTCTGGATACAACAATCCAAGCTCCACCCACACGGTCATGTTAATGAAACCTGTATTAGAATTGCTCAGTCAGGATCCACCCCTAGTCTCTACACCCTCAACTTCCAACTCCCAGTCCTAGATGACGGTGGTCCCACTGGACTAATCTTTAAAATTTTGTCAAATAGAAAAACAAACACAGACACAAACAAAGCCCTTCTCTGCCATGTATGTCTCTATGTATGTATGTCTCTTTTAACATTCCCAGGCTTTCTCCCACTTCTTAGTAGCTTACAGAGACAAGTAAAACAGTTGATTATTATCAGTGTATCTCAAGCTCCAGGTGATGGATTCAGAACTCTATCATTCCCTGCATCTGGAAGATTTAACAAAGGAGGTTCTTCAAAGAACTTCCCTCATTAGTAACTATACATATAAATAACTTCACTCATTAGTAAAAAATATATGTGTGTGTGTGTGTGTGTGTGTATGTATATGTATGTATATATATATATATATATATCTCCTGTTATAATCTTACCTAGAAGAAGTTGGTACTGTGGATAGCAAGTTTCTTTACCTCTGAGGAACCAACCAATGTTCTTCTTTATTATAAGGTTTGGAAAGTATTGGAAATATTGGTAGATCCTGAGTGAGTGAGAAGCAGAATTCATTGTCTAAGCCCTCTGCACAGAGAAGGATGTTTAGGGGAATTAGAAACAGGTATTTACAGTGGCTTCCATGGCCACTGGGACCAGATTCCCTGAAAGCCTCATCAGAGACAAGTGGGAAATAATTGTCCCATCTATTTCCTGGTCCCTGTGGACCCAACAATGATGACAAAGTATAAGGATCTAACCCCTGGGTCAGAACTTAGGAGATAACTATTCAGGGTGTTCCTGTTATGGAGGAAGAAGTTGGCTTTTTTTCTCAACCAAAATTATGAGGTAGGAAATTACCTAAGCTTTAGAAGGGTTACAGAATTTGGGAAGCCAGAAAAGCACGATAAACGCCCACCAGAATCCACCCCTCTGGTTGCACACATTAACACATATCCCTCTTACCAATTTATGCTTCAGTAGGAGAGACACTATCTGGCCTAACATAACACAACTATATTTCTCACAATATGGGAACAACTCAAGCCCATCAGTTACTGTATCCAGGTCTATAACCAGGATCTCGGCTACTCCAATCATGTTCCCATCATGACATTCTATTACTTCTAAATCAAACTTGAAAGCTAACCAATAACTACATATCCTATGTGTATGTAAAACAGAGGGACAAAGGCAGAGAAAGGAAGAAAGCTAGCTGGCAACAATAGAGAGATAGACACATAACAAAGGAAGGAGGAAAATATGACTGGACATTGTAGTCTTCATTTCCACAGGTAGCCATGAACCCTTAGTTGATATTAATAATTTTCCTTATCTGCAATCTAATTCATGTTCCCTTTGTCTTTAGCCAGCATCTCAGCTGTTCAAGTTTTTAAAAATCGATATAGTAACCCGAACTTTCATGTTGGAGAGATTTGACCTCCTTACAATCCTGCCCAAATAAGATGATCTAGTCTTTCATTAGCTGCCATCAGAAGACATGGCCATTCCAGAATCCACTCCAGGAGATCTTTCCATCCATAATCCTCTCTGCTACCAGTGTGTAACAGCAAAACTATTTTTTAGCCATAGTCAAAGTCATAACAATATTAGACTCTCTTTTTTTGGTCAGTTCATCCAGCAGCAAATTGAGCCCAAATTGACCAGGAAGAAGCCTCTTCAGAGCCCAGTGTTCCTGGGATAAGAAGTAAAATTTTGCAAGTAGATCATTAGGTATTACAAAAAGTAGTGCCCACTTTTACCTCTTGTTTCCTTGCCCCATAAATTCCTGGTTGGTAGAAAGTTCAGCAGATATTGTCCACTAGTATGAAACTTACATTGTATCCTGTAAAACAGCACCCTAACCTCACAAGGTAACCTCAACTGGTGCCCAAACTGAGTCTTTAAAAGACCATTTCTCTATTCCATAAGGTCAATTGCTCCAGGTGTTGGTGTACAAGTAAATTCCAGTGAATCACATGGACACCAGCCTTATCCCTTGTATTAATTATCTATTGTTGAGTAACAACTTATCCCCAAACTTAGCAACTTAAAACAGTAAACATTTATCTCACACAAATCCTGTGGGTCAGGGCCTGGTAATGGTTTAGATGAATGGTTCTAGATCAGGACTTGTCATGAGACTGCAGTTAAGTTGTCAGCAGGGACCCAGTCATCTGAATGCTTGACTGTGGCTGGAGGAAGGGCTTCCAAGATGGTGTCCTCACATTACCTGTGGCAAGAAAGCCTCAGTTCCTCACATCAATTTCTCCATAGAGCTAACTTGATACGTCCTTGCAACAGAGTAACTGGTTTCCCAGAGCAACTGATTCAAGAGAGCAAGATGGAAACCACACTATCTTTTGTGATGGAGCTCCTACAGTCACACACCATCATTTCCGCAAGATTCTGCTGTTTACACAGTGCAACGGACAGAATGGTTATGTCCCCACAACATTCAGATGTTGAAATCCTAACCTCCAAGGTGATGGTATTAGGAGGCAGTGCCTTTATGAGGTGATCTGGTCATGAGGGCAGAACCCTCACTAATGGTATTAGTGCCCTTATAACAGAAGGCCTGAGAAAGCTCCCTTGTCGCTTCCACTAAGCGAGGTTACACTGAAAGATTGCCATCTATGAACCAGGAAATAGGCTCTCACCAGACACCAAATGTGCCAGCATCTTGATCCTAGATTTCCCAGCCTCCAGAACTGTGAAAAAATACATTTCTGTTGTTTATAACTAGCCAGTCTATGGTATTTTGTTATAGCAGCCTGAATGGATTAAGACACAGTCAGCCCAAATCAATGTGGGAAGGGATTACACAGTATCAGGATCACTGGGGGCCATTTTGGCAACTGGTTATCACATTCTTTTTTATTAAGGATTTATTTATTTATTTGAGAGAGAGAGAGCAGGGGGAGGTGCAGAGGGAGAGAGAGAGAATCCAAGCACTCTCCACTGAGCACGGAGCCCAATCCAGGGCTCAATCCTAGGACCCTGAGATCATGCCCAGAGCCGAATCAAGTCAGATGCTTAACCGACTGAACCATCCAGGCGCCCCTCACATTTCTTTTATGATAAAGTGAGTTCCTTACCTTGAAACGATATTTGTGGGATGCAGATGGGGTAGATCCATTCATCCCTAATACACAGCCTATCAGTCTTTAAGCCTCAGGTTGATTAGTGCCTTTTCGTGTATATTAGTTTCCTTTTTCTGAGAGCTTCTGTACATTCCCAGATACCTATGCTCACAAAGGTTTTCTACCTGTATCACACCATTTTCATTGTATCATCTTGATTAAGTGACAAGTGATACATGGAAAGTCATAAAGATCCTAAGTCTGAGGACCAAGGATCACACCTTAACCTCTCCTTTACGTTTGCAGTATAGGCCACTGTCTCCAGAACCAAATGCATACATCAACATTGCCTCCTACATCAGGAATCTTGGAAGCTTAAAGCAGCAATTCTCAAACATTAACGTGCACAGAAATCACCCAGGCATGTTGTTAAAGCAATGAATCTGAATCAGGAAGTCTGGGATGCAGCCTGAGATTATGCATTTCTAATAATCACCCAGGCAATGCCTGGTCCTCGGAGTACAGAGGCGCCCTTACTCTGAGAAGGGCCCAAGCCACCTACACCCGCTTTTGCGCTGCTGGCTCCTCAGCCAACCTCGCCTTTTGAAAGGATATCCAAACTGGAAGTCAGACCTTGACTTCAGACAGTCCCAGCCTGTGGAAATAGAAGATAGGATTCCTGAACACCTGTGACCCATCCTAACCAGGAAGGGAAGACGATGGGGCAGAGCTCTAAAGGACCGGAGCAGGTGCAGCGGAAGGCTCATGGGACCCGCCAGTTGCCCAGGTTTTGTGGGCACCAACCCCAGAGTGCCTCTTTACGCCATTTCGGGGGAAAAGAGTCAGAGCCACTTACGGCAACGTAGAGCCCCCATTCCATGCTGGAGTCACCAGCCTGCCGCACTTCGGAGAAAGACTAAGCCTCACCTCCTCGCAGAGACCTTGCAGAGCGGAGACTCCGCTCCTCCTATCTAATTGGGCAAGAGTACGCTGGGCGGGGGCGACGCAGCCTCTGACTGGTTCCGTTTGAGGGCGGGTACAGCGCTTCCGGGAAGTGATTCCGACTGATCCGCCTCTCCCTCGCTGCGCCTGCGTGTGGCCGACTGTTTTGGGGCGGTCCTGCGGCTCGCCGGCGACTCCAGACACCCGGTGGGCGGGGGGGACGTGCGAAATGTGCGACAAGTGCGAAATTAAGGGGCTCAAAAGGCTTAGTAATCAAAGTAAGTAATATTTCAGTGCAGTGGTTTTTTGGGGGGGTTTTTTTTGCAGTGTTTTTTTTTTTTTAAAAAGCAAGTTAATGCAAAAAATCTTTTAACAAAATATAAGAATTTTAAAGACAAGCTGAAAGTTAATATTATTTAACACCTTCGCTTAGTCAAGAGAAATTGTGAAATACGGCAGTTCTCTCAGTTGAAACAGGCAAAGAAGATTCTGAAAACATTACTGATGAGTTTACTCATACTAAGCTAGTGTCAAAGATAAACACAGCCAGACATTAGGTAAAGCAGCGAAAACTGATTTTATTCAGTAACTACTGAAGGTAGGGGAAGGAGCTGAGCTCCATTCCATTTTCTGCAGAGGTGATTGGGCATTTTAAAGGGAGAATGAGGAAGTAGGGAGCGGGAATAGCAGAAGCTTCAGCAGTCAGGGAAATGAAAAATTACAAAAAGCTGGATGAGAGGGTTGGTCCTTGTGAAACCCATCTGGGTTTGCTAATTGGCCCTTATGGAAGCAAGGCTCCTACCCTACCATACAGACAGGATCCCTATCTTCAGGTGTTTCTGGAACAAATGGTACATTCTTTTGGCAGCCTTGATTTTTCTGAGGCAGGCAGTAAGGGCACCTAGGGTCATCCTACGGATGTGGCCTTGAGCTGTTGGGTGTTAGTTGTTCAAGTCTTTTAGGCCAAAGTTGAACATAGTCAAGAAGAGGGAGGAGCCTGATTAGAGTTTGGTCAAGGAGGGACTCTATCCTTGGAAAAGTAAAATTATAAAAGATTCTGATTTGGGTGTAAATAAAATATTGCAGTTAAAATAATGTGAGTTTAGGGGTTCCTGGGTGGTTCAGTTGGTGGAGCATGTGACACTTCATCTCAGAGTCCTTGAGTTTGAGCCCCACTTGAGTTAGGCATGGAGCCTACTTAAAAAATAAATAAAATAATAAAATAAAATGTGAGTTTAAATATACCTACTTTTAAATTTTTCAATATTTTTGCAACCACTTTAAATGTAAAAAAAAATAACCATTAAAAAATACATTAAAACACGCATATCAAGTTTCATTATGGCTTGGAAGGTCTGATGTGAGGTGGCAGAGAGCTGAACCAAGCCCATCAACTCCTTTAGGAAACTTCATCATCCTCTATAAGTAACTTCCCCATATTGAATCAGTCATATAATCATTTATTCACATGAGAGAATTGTTGAGCAAGCACTATATTGCAGATACTATTGAAAAATCTGGTCCCTGCACTCATGGAGTACAGCCTAGTTGGGGTAGGGAGGACAGGGAGAAAAACACAAAATAATTTCCTCAGCATACTGACTTCTGCTTCTCATTATTCATGAAACATGCACTTTATATGAACCAGACCCAGGAACTAACACTCTGTGTGCAAATGTGAATAATGACTCATTTCTTATTTCAAGGGCCTTATATGTTCATAGTGGAAGACCCCATAAGAATGCAAACACCTGCAACTGAAGGTTGTACAGGTCATATGGAAAAGATAAGGCAAGCAGTCCTATTGGGGTGGTGTATTGGTTTCCTAGGCCTGCCATAACAAAGTATCATAAATTAGGTGACTTTAAACAACAGAAATGTATTCTCTTACAGTTTTGGAGACTAGATGTCCAAAATTAAGGTGTTGGCAAGAATGGTTCATTCTGGAGGCTCTGAGAGAGAATCCGTTTCATGCCCCTTTTCTAGCTTCAGTGGCTGCCATCAACCCTTAGGGTCCTCACTTAGGATTGCTTAATGCCAACAATCCTTAGTGATGCTTGTAGATGTACCATTCCAGTCTCTGCCAATCTTCACGTGGCATTATTCCTGAGGATCTTTGTGTCTTCACATGGTGTTCTCTCTGTGGGTAGCTGTGTCCAAATTTCCCTCTTCTTAGGAGGACAGCAGTCATTGAAATTGGACCTACCCTAATCCTGTATGACCAAATCTTAACTTGATTACATCTGTAAATACCCTATTTCCAAATAAGGTCATATTAATAGGTACTAGGAGTTAGGACTTGAACATCTTTTGCAGGCTGGGGGACACAATCCCACTCACTACAGTAGGGAATAATATTGAGGAATGATAGGGAAGTAGAATGCAGAGCACTTAGTGACTGATTGGATATGTGGGATTATGGCAAGTGTAGGAGGATTGCAACATTGATTGAGAACCACTAATTGAGATAGGCAGTGCAGGCAGGAGAGAAATGCATCTGTGCTTGTTGGGATGGATCATGGTATGATGGTGGCAGTGTGGATTCCATGGGTTCCATTAGGAAGTGTTGGGTGTGAAGACATCCAGTCTGGGCAGAATGGATATATAGGTCAAGGGGAGGTCTGACAAATATGGATTCAGAAGTCACAAGAACATAGATGTGGTTAAAGACACGAAGTAGATGTGATTGCCCATGAACAGAGTATAGACGGAAAAGAAGTCCAAGCATAAAACCCAAGAGGAAAACAAATGTTTATAAAATGGTAGAAGAGGAGGAGGTGGCAAAACAAATGGAGCAAAGAGACACAGAAACACGCAGAGATCAGTGTTTAAGAAGCTAATAGAGTAGTGAGTTTTAAAAAGAAACTAGTGGTAAACAATGACACATGCACAGAAAAATCAAGCAAAATGACTGAATAGCAACACTGTATTTTGTAAAATTATTATCTCCAAATAAAATACTAAATGTTGTTTCAATAAATAGTCACTAATGCGGCAAAGACAGTAATACTTAACCTTTGATTATGCAACATGGTATATCTGTTCTTTTCCTTTGTTGTCATTCTGTCGTTGTTACTATTATTAAAAGACCTCTCACGGGGCACCTGGTGGCTCAGTAGGTTAAGCATCTGCCTTCAGCTCAGGTCATGGTCCCTGAGTTGAGCTCCCTGCTCAGCGGGGAGTCTGCTTCTCCCTCTCCTTTGGCCCCTCTCCCTCCCCCACCCTGCCCTGCTCTCAGGATCACTCTCTCTCTCTCAAATAAACAAATAAAATATTTCTTTAAAAAGCTAAAAGACCTCTCAGATTGGGTTCTCCAGAAGCACATGCTATCATTCCCCTATTCAGTATTAATAGTTTGCAAATGCAATAAGTGTCAGGAGCCAAGCTTTTTATGGGTGTCCAAGGTGAATAGTTTATGCGTGTGATCCCTGAGCATCTCAAAGTCTTTAAGGAGTGCCTAAGGGCAAAGAGGAAGGGGGAGAGGAAGCAGCAATAAACAGACTACACAGTATCACATATATAATAACTCCAAGAGGAGTTTTGTGTGGGAACTCAGGAGAGGGAATGAGAATCTCAGCCTAGAGGAATCACCAAAGACTTCATAGGGGAAATATTGACTGGGATCTTGAAGGTTCAGAGAAGGTTTTCCCCTCAGGGAGAAAGACTAGGCATCCTGAACAGATGAAAAAGCAAATGTTAATCTGTTTCTTCAAAATCAAAGGAACACCTTATTGCTAAATATACCCCCATAAAGCAAGGCAATCAAATTGGAGGATGAGACACTGCCACAGACTGCGCGCCCCTCCAAAATATTAAAATGTTGAAACCTAACCCCCGATGTGTAGTATTTGGAGGTGGGACCTTTGGGAGGTGACTAAGTCATGAGTGGGGGACCCCTCATGAAGGGATTAGTGTCTTCATAAAATAGACCCCAGAGAGCTTCCTAACCCCTTCTACCACCTGAGGACACAGAAAGAAGAACCAAGAAGCAGGCTCTCATCTGACACTGAATCTGCTGACACCTTGATCTTGGACTTCCAGCCTCCAGAACTGTGAGAAATAAATGTTTGTTGTCTCAGCTACAAAGTGTATGGTGTTTTTGTTAGAGCAGCCTAAACAGACTAATAGGAGCACTAAAAATTATGAAGTATTCTTTGGATCCCACGTGAGGCTCAGGAATGTGAGTTCAGCCAAAAGACCAGCCCTCGCAGCCTAGGAACACTTGAGCCCACAGAAAACTTCAGTGACTTTTTCACCTCTATTGTTATTACTCTCATTAGGCATCAGATTTCTTCTTAGGGTTTCTAGGCTCACTCTTCATAATGAGCAATCATAAAGTACATCCAAAGCAGCATGATTGTCAGCTCAGAAATTACATTAGAACCCCCTGGGGAACTTAAAGTGGGAAAATGCCAATGCCTGGATCCCACTCCAGAAATTCTGCTTTAATTGGTCAAAGCTTGGTCCAGCAACCATATATATGGTGTCAAAACTCCCCAGGCGATACTGTCATGTAACCACTATTGAAAAACACTGCCTTAAATTCTGAGAGCATTTCCAAAAAGGAAGTGGAAACAAATTTGGTTACATGTAAATTTTTGGAGTGATCACCTAGAAAGGAAAAACTTGACCTTTATGCAAAGAAGGTTTAAATACAGTAATTAGAGGGCGCCTGGGTGGCTCAGTTGGTTAGGCGACTGCCTTCAGCTCAGGTCATGATCCTGGAGTCCTGGGATCGAGTCCCGCTTGGGGCTCCCTGCTCAGCAGGGAGTCTGCTTCTCCCTCTGACCCTCCCCCCTCTCATGCTCTATCTCATTCTCTCTCTCAAATAAATAAATAAAATCTTTAAAAAATAAATAAATACAGTAATTAGAAACAAAATTACCTATTTAAAGGAGCAGGGTTGTACTTAACACTAAGTTCATTCATAACTGTCTATTGAGAGTATTTATTCTAAGTTCCTTGCAAACACTTTGATAGCTTCA
Organism: Phoca vitulina; assembly: GCF_004348235.1. Lineage (NCBI taxonomy): Eukaryota > Metazoa > Chordata > Mammalia > Carnivora > Phocidae > Phoca > Phoca vitulina. The sequence goes on from NW_022589736.1 coordinate 79,477, forward strand.
TTTCAGTGAGTTGCCAAAGATTAATATGCCTGGGAAAATAGGTCCATTATACTTTCATCACTAAGAGCATGTCTTCTCAGATGTTGGCGGGGATGCAGAGAAAGGGGAACCCTCCTACACTGTTGGTGGGAATGCAAGCTGGTGCAGCCACTCTGGAAAACAGTATGGAGGTTTCTCAAAAAGTTGAAAATAGAGCTACCATATGATCCAGCAATTGCACTCCTGGGTATTTACCCCAAAGATACAAAAGTAGGGACCCGAAAGGGTACGTGCACCCCGATGTTTATAGCAACAATGTCCACAATAGCCAAACTGTGGAAAGAGCCAAGATGTCCATCAACAGATGAATGGATAAAGAAGATGTGGTGTATATATATACAATGGAATATTATGCAGCCATCAAAAGGAATGAGATCTTGCCATTTGCAACGACGTGGATGGAACTGGAGGGTATTATGCTGAGCGAAATAAGTCAAACAGAGAAAGACATGTATCATATGACCTCACTGATATGAGGAATTCTTAATCTCAGGAAACAAACTGAGGGTTGCTGGAGTGGGGGGTGGGGTGGGAGGGATGGGGTGACTGGGTGATGGATACTGGGGAGGGTATGTGTTCTGGTAAGCGCTGTGAATTGTGCAAGACTGTTGAATCTCAGATCTGTACCTCTGAAACAAATAATGCAATATATGTTAAGAAAGAAAAGAAGAAGAAGAAGAATGTAGCAGGAGGGGAAGAATGAAGGGGGGGAAATCGGAGGGGGAGAAGAACCATGAGAGACGATGGACTCTGAAAAATAAACTGAGGGTTCTAGAGGGGAGGGGGGTGGGAGGATGGGTTAGCCTGGTGATGGGTATTGAGGAGGGCACGTTCTGCATGGAGCACTGGGTGTTATGCACAAACAATGAATCATGGAACACTATATCTAAAATTAATGATGTAATGTATGGGGATTAACATAACAATAAAAAAACTAAAAATAAATAAAAATAAATTTAAAAAAATATAAAAAAAAAGAGCATGTCTTCTTGCCCATCATTTTTTGTAGGGCCTTTTTCAAGTCCCTGTTCCTCAGGCTGTAGATGAAGGGGTTCAGCATGGGGGTCACCACTGTGTACATCACAGTAGCTGTGATGTCCTTCTCAGAAGAGTGTGAGGACAAAGGGTTGAAATACACAGCAATGATGGTGCCATAGAAGAGAGAAACCATGGCCAGGTGGGATCCACAGGTGGAGAAGGCTTTCCATTTTCCCTTTGTGGATGGGACTCGCAGGACAGCACAGGTAATATGGATATATGAAGCCAGGATGCAAATAAATGGAGTGATCATGATCAGAGAACCCTCAGTCAGAATCATCACCTCATTGAGGTGTGTGTTGGAGCAGGAGAGTTTCAGAAGGGGTGTCACATCACAGAAGAAGTGGGGGATGGCATTGTCTGCACAGAACGAGAGTCGAGCCATCAGCAGGGTATGCAATAGAACATTCAGGTTGGCAATGACCCATGACCCAGCAACCAGCAGGGCACAGAGCTGGTGGGTCATCTTTGTTGAGTAGTGTAAGGGGAGGCATATGGCAACAAAGCGGTCATAGGCCATCACAGCCAGGAGGAAATTGTCCATGTCCACGAACATGAATACAAAATACATCTGTGTGAGACACCCAGAAAAGGAGATGGTCTGAGTCCCGAGTATGTAGTTGGCCAGCATCTTGGGGACAGTGGTAGAGGAGAAGCAGATGTCCACAAAGGACAGGTTGCTGAGGAAGAAGTACATGGGGATGTGCAGGCGGGAGTCCACGCCGATGGCCAGGAGGATGTGCAGGTTTCCCAGGACCGTGGCCAGGTACATGCTCAGGAAGAGTACAAAGAGGAGCTGCTGCTGCTGGGGTTGCCTGGAGAGCCCAAGGAGGAGGAACTCAGAAACACTGGACTGGTTTGTCCCTCTCATGAGGCTGGAAGCCTGAGTCCAGAGGCAGATAAAGCAGGAAAAATTCAAAAGCCTGGAAAATGATGGTTAAAGTGGAGCAACTAAGAAGACTGCAAGGAGAAAGGCTATGTGACATCAGTGAGGCATTAGAACCTTGCTCCCTGTGTGTTTGGCCAATGATGGTCTTTTCTGTGCCACCATTTTTTCATTAGCAAAATGAGGGCAGTGCCTCTGGAAGGACATTGAAAGACTGGGACAATGGTTGTATCCATAAATTCTTTTTATGTTTGAACTTTCTATCATGACCTTGTATCTTCAAATAGTGTCATAAATCACTATAGATATAAGAATATTAATAGACAGGGGCGCCTGGGTGGCTCAGTTGGTTAAGCGACTGCCTTCGGCTCAGGTCATGGTCCTGGAGTCCCGGGATCGAGTCCCGCATCGGGCTCCCTGCTCAGCGGGGAGTCTGCTTCTCCCTCTGACTCTCCTCCCTCTCATGCTCTCTGTCTCTCATTCTCTCTCTCTCAAATAAATAAATAAAATCTTTAAAAAAAAAGATATAAAAAAAGAATATTAATAGACATATTAATATTTATAATGAGTACTGGAGCACATACGTGATTACCATAGAGACTGACATATAGTAAGCATATATCCTAATATATGGATATTGATGTCATTATTATCATTAGTGGTGTTGCCTTAGAGGACATTTTTCAGGTCCATTATCTCTAATGTGGACATGTTACACATTCCTAACATGTTTGCTCTGAGGATGATATCAGTGATCAATCAATATGATAATATTGCTGCTGCTGCTTCCTGGGCTCACATTTTCTGAGCACTTTACAGAGCTCTGAGCCAGCCCTTCTTGGTTATGTCCACTGAGCTCCCTCAATCTAACCTGTAAAATGGAAATGGAAATGACCCAGAGTTATGGACAGAAACTCGGCCAATTGGTTCTCTCCACAGTTCAGGTCTCATAAACATACAAGACATATATGGCCATGACTAGGTGATTGCAAGGGATGGTTGATGATCTCAGAACTGTTTCTTTGGCTCCACTTTAAAGAAAGATGCAGTGAGGAGTGCCCCCACAAAAGGTCTGCACCTTAACAATCAGTTATTGATAAAGTCCCACTGATCTGACTCTTACCCCAGAAAGAATGGCAGTCATCACAGTCACCAGAAGTCCCAAGCTTGCTTCACTTTTCCAGACCTGGCCAGAGATCATTGGTTAGAGGAAAAGGGACTTGTCACTGGTGTTTTCAGGCTGTTCGCTTGAATAAGGGTTGGAGTACACAGACTCAACCCTTGGTGCAGGAAGGATGTTTGGGGGAATCAGAGGACCAGCTCTTTACAAGAGCCTCCATGGCCACTAGGGCCATATTCCCTAAGAGCCTCATTAGAGACAAAGAGCAAGTAATTGTCCCTTCTCCTCCTTGGGCTCTTTTGGATCCAACATTGATAATAAAGTCCTGCCATCATATTGCTGCTTTAGAGCTTGGCAACATTGGAAATGAAGCAATCTTCGGGGAAATCATTAGCAATAATTTTTCTGCTAGAGAAAACTCACAATCCTATATTTTATCCTCCACCCAAGCTGGGGTGCTTTCCTTGTTAGGAAATATACATGATGCTGTATATGAATTAAGAGAATAACATTTGGATTCACACAGATGTGCACTTAAATCCCAGATCCAACATTACCAGTTGTATGATCTTGAGAAATCTATCAACCTTCACAGAATCACAAAATAATGTTCATCTTGTACAGATGTGCAGATTAAATCAGGTAATATATGTTAAACATCTCATGACCCCTAATCTCATCAATGCACTGGGCTTAGACCATGTCCACTACGTGGAGGCTAAAGATACTAAGTGATATTTATATCCTTCACTCTCTGCTCAATCATCTATGTTCTGGATAAATGTCATTTGGAAATAGTGTCTTGTGTTTATCTTCATATGGCAATAGTCATTTTTATAAGGTGCCAGTTGACAAGTTTTTTATTCTATATTTGAATTTGGGGGTAAATGTGGTAGAATAGGAACCACTGTTGAGTCCATTTATAAATTAGTATGACATGGATGCCAATAAGGAACGTAGAATTTCTGAGTCTAATAGTTACCACTCCATAGTACTGAAGGCAAGATCTGGCTTTATTTTTTTTTTTTTAAGATTTTTTTTTTTTTATTTGACAGAGAGAGACACAGCGAGAGAGGGAACACAAGCAGGGGGAGTGGGAGAGGGAGAAGCAGGCTTCCCGCCGAGCAGGGAGCCCAATGTGGGGCTTGATGTGGGGCTCGATGTGGGGCTTAAAGTGGGGCTCAATCCCAGGACCCTGGGATCATGACCTGAGCCAAAAGCAGACGCTTAACTGACTAAGCCACCCAGGCGTCCCCTCACCTTAACTTTTAAAACAGCTTACTAATTTATCCTTTTGTCTTAAGTGTTCCTTCTCCAGTCCTTTGTTCAACTCAGCTGAGGGAACAACTAGTGGATCATAGTAACCAGATTTTTTGTTCAAGGACATTCTTTCCCATTTCCATTCTTTGGATCTGTTTGGGAAACTCCTCCCCTCCTCCATTTAGTCCTGATGATAATGTACGTCACTGGATTCTCACATGGAATGCATTGGATTTATGAGCCAGGATGACCAGAACACCCCACTCTCCCATCCAGAGTGGTTGGTTCAGATTTGGGCATGGATCCAAGAAGGAATGATCACAGCCTTGCCTGGAATTGATAAGTAAACACTGGAAGAGGCACTTGGCTGGCTCAGGCAATAAAGCATGTGACTCTTGATCTTGGGGTCCTGAATTTGAGCCCCATGTCAGGGGTAGGGTTTACTTAAAAAATTGCAAAGCCTCATTCCAAATCTCTGTACTCTGTATCATCCCACAGTGCCTATACCCAAAAGGGAATAAATCTTTTTTGAAAGTTTAAAAATAAAACACTGGTAGAGAGAAGTTCTCTGTACCCAGTGATTGCTAGTCTAGGAGGATGTGAGTTTGGAGCTACTGGTGGCCATCTTGTCTGCTACATGGAGAGAGGCAGTCTGCAGAATGAAGTCAAACAGAAACAAACCAAATAGATAAGAAGTACAGGTCCTGATGTCATTATTTGGGTCCCTTCATCTAGCCCTGCTTGAAACTTGCAAGAACTTTGGACTTTGCACTTACATCCACCAATAGATTCTACTTCTCCTTAAGCTGATAGGAGTTAGTTTTCTATCACTTGCAAACAATGTCTTTAGTAATCCAGTGACTATTTTTCCCCTCTTCCACAGATTCTTGATAATTAACATTGTGAGGTGTTTTTTGGCCTGTTTTTGGAGATAGAATGTACAGAACTTGATATCTGATAACATGTGTCTGATGGATACATGAGGACTCATTATGACCCTGAAGTTCTTATGTTGAGTTACTAGGAGTAGGTGAATATTTAATAAGACATCATAATCAGGGGCACCTGAGTGGCTCAGTCGTTAAGCGTCTGCCTTCGGCTCAGGTCATGATCCCAGGATCCTGGGATCAAGCCTCCCATCAGGCTCCCTGCTCGGCAGGAAGCCTGTTTCTCCCTCTCCCACTCACCCTGCTTGTGTTCCCTCTCTCGCTGTCTCTCTCTCTGTCAAATAAATAAATAATAATAAAAAATCTTTAAAAAAAAAGACATCATAATCAGCATGAAGAATACATTGTTCGTAAATAACCCAAAGTGGAAGATCAGTTAGAGTAGCACTCTGGTTTCCAGAAGACATTTTTTTTAGTGATTCAACTGCCACTTCTGATTGAAGTGTATGGCTTTTAGGAGTAAACCTTTAATATTATCAACTCAGGAAAGTAAACTTTACAGTGCATAAGATCAAAAGCTTTATAGGTACCTTAAACCTCAGTGGGGAGTCTGCCTCTCCCCGAGCTTGTGTGCTCTCTTTCTCTTTCTCTCTCTGCATCAAATAAATAAATAAAGCCTTTTTTAAAAAGATAAAAAAAACTTCTGCACAGCAAAGGAAACAGTCAACAAAACTAAAAGGCAACCTACAGAATCAGAGAAGATATTTGCAAATGACATATCAAATAAAGGGCTAGTATCCAAGATCTATAAAGAACTCAAGACCCAAAAAACAAATACTCCAGTCAAGAAACAAGCAGAAGACATGAACAGACATTTCTCCAAAGAAGACATACAAATGGCCACCAGACACATGAAAAAATGCTCCACATCACTTGTCATCAGAGAAATACAAATCAAAACCACAATGAGATACCACCTTACACCAGTCAGAATGGCTAAAATTAACAAGACAAGAAATAACAAATGTTGGCAAGGATGTGGAGAAAGGGGAACCCTCTTACACTGTTGGTGGGAATGCAAGCTGGTGCGGCCACTCTGGAAAACAGTATGGACATTCCTCAAGAAGCTAAAAATAGAGCTACCCTACAACCCAGCAATTGCACTCCTAGGTATTTACCCCAAAGATACAGATATAGTGATCCAAAGGGGCACACGCACCCCAATGTTCATAGCAGCAATGTCCACAATAGCCAACACACACACACACACACACACACACACACACACACACATTCCTATGCAATGGAATATTACTCAGCCATCAGAAAGGATGAATACTTACCATTTACATCAATGTGGATGGAACTGGAGGGTATTATGCTGAGTGAAATGAGTCACTCAGAGAAAGACAATTATCATATGGTTTCACTCACATGTGGAATATAAGAAACAGCACAGAAGATCATAGGGGAAAGGAGGGAAAACTGAATGGGAAGTCATCAGAGAGGGAGAAAAACCATGAGAGACTCTTAACTATAGGAAACAAACTTGAGGGTTACTGGAGGGGAGGTGGGGGGGATGGGGTAACTGGGTGATGGGCATTAAGGAGGGCTCACGATGTGATGAGCACTGGGTGTTATACACAACTGATAAATTACTGAACACATCTGAAACTATGATGTACTATATGTTGGCTAATTGAATTCAAATTAAAAAATATAGAGAGAAAGATGATAGAAATAGGAAATCTTCATTCTTTAACTCCCAGTGAAATAAATGTTTGAGACAATGATTATGAATGAATGTTAAAATAATATGTAATAAGTTGTTGGGGAACAGGATATTCACATAGTATCAAATTATATCACTTTACAGGTTACTTGCTAATTTCAAAGAAGGGAAATATACCATTATAAGAATTGCTTTTATTAAGTCACTGCCACGAACTATCTTTCCCAGTGACACGACCTTTACCAAGTTATCAAGTAGCATCACTAATACCTTCAGTTGCAATGCAACACCATAGGATGTATTGAAGCGTTCTCTTTTTCCAGTTCCACCAGTGAGAAAACTGGTTCCCATTAGCCTCAATATATTAAGTTATCTGCTCAGCCCTCTGTACATAGCCCATTTCCTGACCCCACCAAGCTGCCTTCTAGGTTGGCCATGGCAGGCCACCCTGCCCTGCCACCTGGCCCTGTGCCAAGCTAGCTCTCCTGTCAGATCTCAAATGAGAACTGTTTGCACCAATATTTATGGGCTTGATTCTCTAGACCAGTGGCTCACAACCATGAGACACTGGACATACGGAGACACTTTTAGTTGTCACAACTATGGGGAAACTACTGGCATCTAGAAGGTAAAGGCCAAGGATGCTGTTAAACATTCCAGAGTGCACAGGATGGCCCCGTACAACAGGGAATGATCTGGTTCACAATGTCAAAAGTGCCAAGATTGAGAATAGAATACATGTAATTAAGCTGATATAGTACTATGCACATCATCTTTCTGAGTCTTGCTAACTTAAGTTTCATTCAAGGACATCTACTGGGCATGGATTTAAGGAAAGTCGGCTGTCCCACCCTTCTGCTGCCTAGTGCGCAAGCAGAAAGGGACGCCTATGCCCACCGTGGGACTTGAACCCAAGACTCTGGGATTCAGAGTCTCATGCTCTACTGACTGAGCTAGCCGGGCACATGACTCTGCCATATCTACTCAGAGAAGAGTGTAAATACCGTTGGCATGACCACCAGGATAGAGCAGGGCCACCAGGACTGTTGGCTGAAGAAGTGCACACAGCAGAGCAGGATTTGGCCCAGGTCTCCTGGTCAGCAGATGGCTCAGGGACTCTGCTGGCCAGGATCCTGAGACAGGGGCTCAACAACAAAACCCACCCAGCAGGAACGCACCCCCTAGCTCGGAACTTCTGTCTTCCCATAAGCTGTAGGTCCCAAAGGCGCCCCAACATACCCAAAGCCACTGGCCTCACAGAGTTATTCATTCACTCATTGAACACCAACTCTAAGTATCTACTGCAATACAGCAGTTAACAAAATGGATTTTTTTAGGGCGCCTGGGTGGCTCAGTTGGTTAAGCGACTGCCTTCGGCTCAGGTCATGATCCTGGAGTCCCTGGATCGAGTCCCGCATCGGGCTCCCTGCTCAGCAGGGAGTCTGCTTCTCCCTCTGACCCTCCCCCCTCTCATGTGCTCTCTCTCCTCTCATCCTCTCTCTCAAATAAATAAATAAAATCTTTAAAAAAAAATTTTAAAAAAATGGATTTTTTAAAACGGAAGAAGAAAGGGAGTTGGATTCCGGACCAGGGGACGATGCTGCTTTTCATTTTTGTTTTCTTCCTCACCAGGCTCGATGCCTGCAGCTTAACAGAGCACACCAACATTTAACCTCAACAGGAAATGCGTTAGGCATCTTCTCCTGTTTGATTGACCCTCTCTCCCGTTTTGATACTAGCCCTGCTCGCTTTCATTATTAAAAGAAGAGAAAAAAAAAAAAGCCCATTGGAGGTGGCTGCTCTGAGATTTGATTCCAGACCCCGCGCACCTGAGCAAGAACGCAAGCCTGGCATGGCATTTCCGAGGACACGGGACCTTCCGGTCACCAGAGTGCTATTTTATACGCCAAAGACAGCGTTTGCTAGACACCAAAATCCTGGCCTGACACCAAGACTCTAACAAGGCACTGGAGGAACTATAAAAAGTCACAGAAGTAACTCAGTTGAAACAACAGAACTCCAGGCAGAAAATCACCCACAATCTTAACCCAGATCAAGTCAACATTACCGTTGGCCCGGGTCACCTCGATTCTCTCCACACGCCCATTCAGTTCTGACATTGACCTCTCACAGGTGCAACCTCTGCTCTCCACATTTTCTGTTTACCTCTTGAGCTGCATACTTTGCATTTTGCTAGTCTCTATTTTCTCCCCTTGCCTGTGTGGCCCTGAAAGTTCACAGCCTTTTACACCCATTTCTTTTCTGGGCACTCGTGCAAAAACAACTGGGGTTTGGGAGTTACTGTTTGTTTTAGAAAAAGGGATCACATGACTCTCATAGAGGGATGTTTCAGATCAATAGACCAAGGTTCTTTTTGAGGTTGAACAACATGAATGTGTTACTTAGCCAATTAATCTTGCACAGGCATCAGTACTAAGACAGATTTACACAAGTGTGGATAGTAGTGGTAGGAGTACATTGCTTTTTCCCTTGTGATTGGATAGAAGACAAGAAAACCTCTCACTCTTACTTTAAGGATGGTGCAGCAAACTCCTTTGAGTTCCACAGGTTTTCCCCTCAGGCTGTAGTTCGCTCTCACTCTTACTTTAAGGATGGTGCAAACCTCTCGGAGTCCCACAGGTTTTCCCCTCCCTTAGGCTGTAGCTCTTCGTGTAACCTAATCTAAAACACCCGTCACACACCTAAAGGTCAGGCTGTCCTATTACCCCAGGTGGGACTCGAACCCACAACCCCTGGCTTAGGAGGCCAGTGCCTTATCCATTAGGCCACTGGGGCAGCTGCCAAACGGTTTGCTTACTGGCTAGAAAGAGTTCCGGAGATTGGTGTGGGTATTCCTCAGAACCAGGCTGAGTTTCTTTGGCGTTCCAGCGTGCATTCAAAAGCCTTCAGGAACAGCTGTAAACGAAACAAACTCGCCCTCCTCTGCGTTCCTGCGGCTCCTCGGGCACCGGCTTCGCGGAGTCTGGCTCTTCCGTTTCCTCCAGAGGAGTCCCACGCTCAGAAATGCACTGCATTCTCCTTCAGATGAATGGATTCAGAGAGCAGTAGGGGACTCCGGTTGGATCAGTCGATGGTGCATCCGGCCTGGGCTGCGTTCGGTCCTCTCCGGGCCCAGCTTGAACAATGACCCGGCAGAGGCAGGGCTGGGAGGACCTGCGGGACCCACACAGCGTGCAGTGGGGAGACGACCCCTCCAGACCCTCTGCGGCTCACCCACAGGCCAAAGTCAGAGCCCTCTGCGCCGTGGTCCGGGGCTGGGCGCCACAACTCCGGGCTTCGTCGTGCTCGCTTCGGCAGCACATATACAACTCCGGGCTTCGTCAGACGGAGAGAGGCCGGAGGATTCTACCCTGGACCTCGCCCTCTAGGCTCGGGTGCGAGAGGAGGCACAGAGCTCCAAACCAAACCCCTCCCCTTGGGGCTGTCCGAAGCTGAAGGCTCAAGTGTCGTGGACACAACCCTGCAATTTTCCTTGAAATTCACTGTATTCACCGAGGTTTGTAATTTATCCAATGGTAAAAAAAAAAAATCAATCAATCAGAATCCGAAGCCTCTCAAGATTCTCTCCCCATTCCCCTAAGAATTCCCGGGACCTCAGAGCCTCCCCGCGCCACACCTCCGAATTTATCCTTTATCATTCGTGCAACAAGATTATCTAACCTACCGTCCATATTCGAATTTCCTCCAATAACGTTCTTTATGGCAAAAACAAAAGAAAAAAAAATCCAGAACCGAATCAGAGAGCACACTTTGCATTAGTTGTCGTGTCTTCTAATGTCCTTTGTGCCTCCTGTCCTGGCAATCTGACCACAGGCCCAGAAGAGAAGGCGGCAGGCAAGGGGCTGGAGCTGCCATCCCTGAGACTTCAGGGGAGCGCGCCTGGGAGTGAGGGGACCGCCACCGAGAGAAACTAGGATGCTGTAGACGCTGGGTCCTTGTTGGGGTCGGGGCTTCGCCCTTCCGGTGCACGAGGTCTCCGTACTTGCTCGCCTCTTATTTAAAATTATTTGCATGGGCGCCTGGGTGCTCAGTTGGTTAAGCAACTGCCTTCGGCTCAGGTCATGATCCTGGAGTCCCTGGATCAAGTCCTGCATTGGGCTCCCTGTTCGGCGGGGAATCTGCTTCTCCCTCTGACCATAACCCCTCTCATGTGCTCTCTCTCATTCTCTCTCTCTCAAATAAATAAATAAAATTTTAAAAAAATAAAAATAAAAAAATAAAATAAAAAAATAAAATTATTTGCATTTTAGCAGAAGGTGGGAGAAGGAAGAGGCCCAAAGCAACATGCTTTCCAGAGCCGCTGGAGGCCAGTGGGGGTGGGACGGGTGTATTTCTGTGCATACGCATCTTTCGGGGTCACAGATTCAAGGGGGAACTCAGGAGCAGGTCCTGGGCTTTGCCTTCGTCTCGCCGGTTTGCGGAAATTGGCAAATCCCCTCGGTGGGACCGCCGCTTGGGGATCCACGCACCCCTCTGCTTTTCCACCTCCGTTTAAATGTGGCCAGGATTCCCCCCCCCCTCCGGCCGCTTTTAAGTGTGCTTGTTTGTTTTGAATATCCAACGTTTTCCGTTGTTTTTAGCTAAAATGTTGGTCCCCCAAATCCCGCCCATTTGTGTTACTGGAAACCGCGAGTCTCTCCTGGAATGTTTTTCTTTGTAGTAATTTCCTTAAAGCTGTTAACAATTTTTCAAACCAATAAATAAAGGTTAAAAAAAAAAAAAACTTTAGGACAGAGATGGTTGCCCCGGGAAATCTAACTCTACAGGCAGCCTGGGGCGCCTGCGTGGGCTCTGGAGGAAAGAGGACATTGGGCCTGAGCTATGCCCCCGGCCCACGGTTGCCCGGAAAGCGGGGAACCTGCATCCTTTATGGAAAGCAGCTCTCAAGGATTGAAACTCTTTAGGGGTCAAAGTCAAACCCTACCTGGACCTCCAATCTCCTGGACCTCACAGCCTGACCTTCCGAGAGGGGCACAGGACCCTAGTCCTGACCGCACTCGGTCCCCAGGCCGGAGCAGCACCAGGGCAGGCCTGGGAGCGCCCAGGTGAGAGGGACAAGAAAATGGAGGGAGGAGGTGGGGAGAGAAAAGGGAAGAGGGGAGGAGGGCCCAGGCGCCTCCTCAAAGTGCGTCACCCCCACCATCACACCTCAGTAGTGCTGGCGTATAAATTCCTGGGTCCTCAGCAGGGGGTGCTTGGAGTGCCGCCGAGAAGTACTGGACTTGAACCCTCAAAGGGGTGACTGCGGGGGAGCGTTGCTTCTCTCGGATTCCCCTTCCCCAAACCGGCCTAGGACTACACCTGACGCAGCCGTGGGAGGAGCGCCCTACCCTGGGATGCCTGCACCTCTGAAGCCTAGGCCTCCAAATTAAATTTTTTAAAGCATCCGGAACCAGCTGGGGACTTTTAAAGATTTTCTTCTAATCTTCTCTTGCGTTGTCCCGTTTCGTCGCCCAAAGGCTGAGGTCTGCCAACAGTTCCTCAATCTCTAAGAGGACGTTTTTGTACCAAAAAACATTAGGGCTCGTCCGGGATTTGAACCCGGGACCTCTCGCACCCTAAGCGAGAATCATACCCCTAGACCAACGAGCCATGAAAGCGGCTTCCTCCTGCTCTCTTTATGACTTCGTGGCGACCCAAGGGTTGGGACAAGCGGGATCAAGGAAGTGACGCGGGGAGGAGATTCGGATTTCAGACCCGCAGGGAAGGATTGAGCTCAGGAGCGGGTGGGCGCGGAAGGAGCTCACAGAGTGGGGAGCAGCCCTCTCATGTCCCCCAATCTGGTGGCCCCAGCATTCACGCAATGAATGCTGCCAGGCAGACGGTCCATGCGTCCTTGCGCCGCCACGGGGGTCACTTCGCTGACATTCCTCGCAACCGCGAGCATGCTGGTCACACTCCGGGGCAAAAGCCACCGAGGGGCCCCCGGTCCCCGGGGCAGCATTGCCTTTCGATTCTAGGTCAGTGGGACGCCTTGCGTGGAAATGCTGATCCCCTGTGGTGCACCCACACTGCTCCCTAATCGTCTCCTGCCGAGTTTCGTGGGCCAAACCAAGAAAACAAACCGCCCAATGTGGGGCTCGAACCCACGACCCTGAGATTAAGAGTCTCATGCTCTACCGACTGAGCTAGCCGGGCATCACCTGATGGGCTTTTTAGATGGTGGGCTGATCTGAAGGTGATGGGAACTTGGCTAAGTAATGAATTGGACCTGAGCACCTGGGGTCGGGTCAGTAGAGTCCCACAGGGGCAGCGAGGGTGCTGCTTGTCCAGGACTTCCCTCACCTTCCCATGGCCTCTAGTTGGGGAACCGGTCTGGGCCCCGTGCCCGCAGGGGCGGACCTGGCGTTAGGCGCAGGAAGAGCAGCCCCAGCACCTAGGTGCACGGGGGGGACAGAGCGAGCGGCGCAGGGGAGAAGGCCTAGGGCAAGATGTACCAGTTTACCTATTGACCCCTTGACGGACATCTGGATAATTCCAGTTTTTGTTTTGTTTTTGTTTTTTGTTGTTGTTGTTGTTGTTTTGGCTGTTAGAAATATGTAACAACTATAAATATCGGAGTACAGGTTTTTGTGTGAACATAAGTCTTCATTTTTCTGGGATAGACACCCAAAGGTGCAATTGCTGGGTCACATGGTAGTTACATGTTCAGTTTTTAAAGAAACTGCCATAGTGTTGTCCAGAGTCGCTGGACCGTTTCCATTCCCATCAACAATGCATGAGTAACCCAATTTGTCTGATAAAATGTTCAATAGAAAGAGAGCATCAGCATCCTTGTGGCATCTCCAACCTCAAAGAAAATGTCAAGGTTTCACTATCAGGGATGAAGTTTGCTGTAGTATTTTGTAGATAATTTTGGCAAGTTATGGGTATTATCTCCTTTTGCTGGTTTACTAAGCATTTTAAAAGTCATGAATGGAAGTTAGATTGTATTGAATATTTTTCCCTGAATTTGTTGCAGAAAGCAATAGATTTTCTTTTTCTAAGATTTTATTCATTTATTTGAGAGAGAGAGAATGAAAGAGAGCACATGAAAGGGGGGAGGGTCAGAGGGAGAAGCAGACTCCCTGCCGAGCAGAGAACCCGATGCGGGACTCGATCCAGACACTCCAGGATCATGACCTGAGCCGAAGGCAGTCGCTTAACCAACTGAGCCACCCAGGCGCCCAGCAATAGATTTTCTAACGTCAAATCAACTGCACTCCCTAGATAAACTCAACTTGGAAGCGGTATATTCTTCTTATAGGTCATAAGATTTGGTTTGCTAATATTTTAAGATTTTACATCCATTTTCATGAGTGAGATTATAGATTATGTGGTTTTAAAATTATTTTTCATATTGTCTATGTTGTTGTTGTTTTTTAATGTAGGCTCCATGCCCAGCACAGAGCCCAACAGGGTGCTTGAACTCACAACTCTGAGATCAAGTGTCAGATGCACAACCTACTGAATCACCCAGGGGTCTCTGTGTTTAGTTTTGATACCAGAGTTGTGCTGGCCTCCTAAAATGTGTTGTGGGGTTCCATGTTCTATTCTGTGAAAGCTTTTGTGTGAGATAAAAATTTTGTGTCTTGAATGTTTGGTAGCGTGCTTCACAGCAACCATCTGAGTCAAGAATCTTCCTTGGAGGATAGTTTTTGACTATTGATTCACTTTCTTTATTAGTTTTAAGATCATTTACATTTTTATTCCATTTTGATCCCAGTAAGGCATGTTTTTTAATTTTAAAAAATTATGTATTTCTCTAAATTTTCACAAAGGTGTTTAGCATATGCTTTTATTATTTAATTATGCAATGACTGTGAAGTCATTCTTATTCCCGCTTTGCGTTGCATGTCTCTTCCTTTATTTCTTAATCAGTATTTGCAGAGTTTTATCAATAGCCCTAGCTTTTCCCAAGATTTGCCTTCAGGACGTGTTATTAATCTCTATAGTATGCTTGTTTTCTACTTCATTATTTTCATATCTTATTATTTTTTCCCTAACTTCTTTGGGTTTATTTTTGCTGTTCTTTTTCTAACTTCTTGCCATTAGTTTTCAATCTTTCTATTATATGCATCTAAGGCTATCAATTTCCCTCTAACTACAGTTTTAGCTATATCTTACAGGTTTTGGTATGCAGTATTTTCATCATCATTTATTTCAAAGTATTTCTAAATCCCATTGTAATTTCTTCCTTAGCTCATGGAATTTTTAGAAGTATGTTGCTTAATTTGCAATCATATTGGGATATTTTAGGGTTTTGTTTATTTTTGTATTATTTATTCTGACCTATTCTTAGTTTACCGTTTCTCCATCTTTTTTTAAAGATTTTATTTATTTATTTATTTATTTGAGAGAGAGAGAGAGTGAGAAACAGCATGAGAGGGGACAGGGTCAGAGGGAGAAGCAGGCTCCCCGCCGAGCCAGGAGCCCGATGCGGGGCTCGATGCGGGGCTCGATGTGGGGCTCGATGTGGGGCTCGATGTGGGGCTCGATGTGGGGCTCGATCCCAGGACTCCGGGATCATGACCTGAGCTGAAGGCAGTCACTTAACCAACTGAGCCACCCAGGCACCCTGTTGTTTCTCCATCTTTTTTAACTGTTATATACATCTATTGAATTTTGTTTCAATTTTTGTGTATTTTTATTTTTAGAAGAATATAGATCTTTTGCAATCTTTAGATCATTTTACATAGCTTCTGTTGTCAAAGATATTTTAGTCTTCATTTATTTATGCATAGTAAGAATAGTTGTATTATAGTCTGTGTCTAATAATCTTAGCATCTAAAATGTTTGCAATTTCATTTCCATTGCTTGTTGTTCCTTGGTTATTGCTCATGGTGCCTTATTTCCTTGTTGTTTTTTGTTTGTTTTGTGAGTTGCCCATTTTCCTTGTAAATTTCTTTGTGTAGGGAATTCTGTGAGATCTAGAATAAAAGTGTATTTCTCCACAGACAATTTTTACTTCTGCCAGGGGCTCAAAGACTTACCATACCATTCATTAATTTAGCACTTAAATTAAATCTTCTACTTGAGGGTTTTTTTTCCCCTCCAATTGGTCCTCAAGTACACAGAATTGGATTATTCATGATACTTGGTTCATGGCACACTCTCAAACTCACCCATCCTAAACAAAAAGGAAGACCATGCCACTAACAGTTGTCCAACACCTTGGTCCTCCTCTCCGCTGCATTCTCCTGATTCCTTCTCTCCAGTGTAACCATCCTTCAGATCCTGTAGGAGGCAGATGCTCTTGGCACACCTTGGCACTCTTCTTTCCACACATGCTGAAGGCATTTGCTGGCAAGCACTTGTGACTCCACAGAAGGACTTTCCCTGGGCCCTTGGCCTGACAAGGGGGGAAAGGCTGGAGGAGTTAATCCCCCCACCTCCCCTGAATCCCACTTTCTTCTCAGCCCCAGGTACTGAGGGAATGTTTTATAGGAATTCTGTGCCTGAGGCATCGCAGCCTCAAGGTTCTGCAGAACAGATGTCCCCCCTTGCAGAGCTCTTGAACATGATTTGCGAGGCTTTAGTAACATGTATGAGAGATTCTCTAACACAATTTTAAATTGTTAACATCTGTTTGACGTTTGGGCCGATGCGACAAGGAGTGGGGATATAACTACATAGGATCGTAGCCTCCAGCAAACATGTCCACTATTGTTCTTCAAATGCTTAGATTTTCAAACTTTCTTGTGTTGGCGGGACCCGGTCCGCTTCTTGCCCCGTGAAGGTGACCCCAGTCCACACACAGCCGGAGCTGCAGAAAAGGGCAGAGGGGACCCCAATGGGACAGGCACTGGGGGTCAGGGCCCAGGCAGGGGAGAGCCCCAGGAGGCCATGCCCAGGTGAGGAGTGCCGGGCTTGGCGTCTGGAGACCCCTAGGGCCAGGCTGCAAACGCCAGATGTCCACGGCCTCTCCTCAAGCTCCTTGACTCCTGAGCCCGGGACTGGGCTGGGGGCCCAGGCCTGCCGCGCCAAAGGGGTCGGTTTGGAGAATAATGGGCTCTTAGAGCACAGGAAGGAAAGACCTTTTTCTCCTACCTCGGTGCTTCGAACTCCGAATGACAAAGTAGTATCGGGAGACAGGGCTCTGGCGACTGGGCCCCAATTAAATTTTAAAAGCAGCGGTGGGCGGCACTTAGCCAGCCTGAGGCCTTTTCAAAGTCACCTTTCCCGGGGTCGAGCTTCGCGGCCTGGCGCACAGATCTCAGGCCAGAATTCTGACCCGCATCCGGGAGACAAAAAGGAGGGCTCGTCCGGGATTTGAACCCGGGACCTCTCGCACCCTAAGCGAGAATCATACCCCTAGACCAACGAGCCCCGCCGGAGCGGGCCTCCAGGCTCCTCTTTATGACCGTTGTGGCATCCGGGGCGGGACCCGCAGAGCAGGGCGGGGAGGGGACTCCGGCTGCAGACTAGTGGAGAACCGCTAAATTCAAGAATCCGTGGGCGTGGAGGGAGCCCAGCGCTCCCTGAGCCCACGAAGTGGGGAGCGGTTCCTGCGTGCCGGCCATACGGTGGCCTCCGCGCTTGCGCTCAGCGCTGAGTCCCCGGCCGGGAGGGGCGGGCGGCCACCCCGGCAGGCTGTCAGGGCGTCCCCGCGCCGCCCTTGGATCACTCTGCAGGCGCTCCTCCCGGCTCCTCCTAGCGCGCAGCGCAGAAGCCGGTGAGGAGCTCCAGGTCGGACGCGGCAGCTGGACGGCTCAAGAGCGGGACGGCGGCGCGTGGAGGGTGCTTGAGCCGAAGTCACTAGGAAGCCCGCTTTGGAAAACGCCGCACCCCCACGGTGTGGCACCCAATGGGTGGTTACTAAACGCGTGCGGAGTGCATGGAAGAAACAGCCACCACCATCTGCCTCTGCCCCTTGCCCCCGCTCTTCCAGGCTGCGCTCCCCTCTCCAGTCACTGGCAAGATCAAACCAAGAAATCCGGTTTCCGACGTGGGACCTACAACCCACGAGTGACGTTGAGAGTCGCTTTGTTATGCTGACTAAACCAGCCGTCCTGCGCTAGGTGCCATCAAACGGGAGGGGCTGGCCCCTGGAGGGAGGTGGATCAGGCCACCAACAAGACCCCGAGCCAGGACGACTCAGGGATGCCCTCCTCTGCTCAGCGGGGGCAAGAGGCGGGTCTTCTGGTCCTCAGGTAGTGGTGAGGACAAGGAGCCCGCCCTCAGGGCAGAGAGACTGCGTCCAGGGGTTCGGGGTCGGGTCCTAGGCACTCTGCTGTCTCTGTGTCCTTCCCCGTGTGGAGATGTGACCCAACCCGCGAGGATCCCGCAGATCTGGACTAGCAGCTTCGCTTTGTACTGTCTGACCACCACCCCTCCGGATCCAAGGCGCGAATTTCCTAGCGCTCTCATCTGGGAAGGCCCCAGAGAACTGAAGTTCTACCCGCAGAATCCCGGGTCTCTCCCCCCGCCCAAAAAAAAAGGCAACTTAAGTAAGAGTAGGGCTCACCCGGGACTTAAGCAAGGATCATCTCGAACTAAGATGAGATCTGTACCCCTAGAGCAGCCAACGATGCACTTTCCCTTATTTTACATAACCTCCTCCTACTTCCCAGAATAGTCTCCTTCAACCTCATTACCGCGCAATCCCAGCCTCAGGAGATACATACTGTCTGCGTCTGCCGGAGCCCTAGGTCCCTCACCAGCTGAACCATCTGGAGCCTCAGCCTGGTAGGTGCCGAACTCCACTGAAAACGTAGAGGGGAAAAGATGAGGGAAAGGGCTCGTCCGGGATTTGAACCCGGGACCTCTCGCACCCAAAGCGAGAATCATACCCCTAGACCAACGAGCCACCTCGTTCTACCCCCTCCTCCTTCTGCAGCTGACGCACGCGGAAACACCGACATCACCCCGAGAGTTCAGCTGTTAACTTGTGCACCTGTGAAGCCGGCTCTATGCGTTCGCGGGTTCGCAGCTGCTGTTTCAGACCGACAAGCTCATCAACGGCTGCACGTGCGGCCGGAGCTGGCCCAGCTGGAGGAAGGCCGCACAGCTGCAGCTCTCTAACCCACGGCTTCCCAATTACGCATCCTGATCGCAGCGGCGCACAGGGGAGGGCTGGTCTTCAGCCCAGGCTGGGATCCAGTGACGGAGAGAGACTCTCAGCAGTGCCCAGGGTGAACTGCGGGTGGTGGGGGGGGGGCCACAGTTCACCCCCAGTCCGTCGCAAACTGGGAACGATGCTCTGCCCCCAAACCGCAGCGCCTATTTTCCTGGGCTGAAGCCCTCTAAATTGGCCCCGGACAGGGAGACAGAACAAATACGGAATTCCCAAACTACTGAATATTGGGAATCAGGACCCACTATATCCCTCTACTTGATTGATACCTGAATCAAACTCTCCCACATTATGACCCCATGAGGACTGGAGCGTGGGCAGCATTGCTGAGCGAGAGGAGAAGCTGGCAGCAAAAGGAGTTTCCAGGAGTATAATCCTCGCTTAGAACAAAAGAGGATCAAATCCCGGAGGAGCCTAGGTTTTCAGACTTTCTTGTCTTTTAATTAGGGACAACCTGCTGTGTTCCCAGAGGAGGAAAACCCTTGTGGAATTCCTTCCCAGGGACCTTGCTAACAAGGAGTGAGGAAGCCCTTGGTGTCGGCCTTAAAGGGTCCTGGTCCTTGCCCTGTCCTGGGCGTGGGTGCTGGAATGACTACTCTCCCTACTCTCAGGAACGGGAGTCCAGAAGCACCCATGGGATGCCAATCCTGGTACAAGGGGCAGATGCTCTGAGGGCAGGAACCAAGTATGGCTTCCTGGGTGAGCAGGAATCTGCTTTTATCACCTCACACATTGTGCACCCAACAGAGCACTTTTCAGGCAGGCGTGGATAGCTGGGACCAGAGAAACAACCCATGTGGGCGGGAATCCTCATTGCCTTCAACCGGCAATAAAAAATCTAACTACTGTGAGGCTCAAAGCCATGACCCTGAGAATAAGAGTATGGGGTCCCTGGTGACCATATGGGTGTTTTTGCTGAATCTCTGCATTAAAGCTGAGTCTCGAATGTGGGCAACACCAGGATCTGGACCAGACTGTCGACATTTCCAGCCTCATACATCACCCTCGACCCTGACCCCAAAAGTCAGACGCAGGCTGAGACCCCTGATGGTGTGAGGCGCCAAGTTGGAGTCCAGTCCTTCTCTGTGCCTTGATGAAATCCAAGGTCACCTGTTGATGTCCCCAAGACCCAGCACCACCCTGAGGCTTCAGGAGGAGGGTGTGTCGGCCTGAGACCACTCCAGGGATATACGGAAACTTGAACCCCTTTCTCAGAGGGGTGGAAAACAGGCCTGACCACTCGATTCCTCCCTCATTCCCTCGAAATATTTTGTTGAACTCCAACACCGAGGTCAGCCCTTGGGATCCAGCTCCTTTGCAGGGAGTGGCATAAAGCCAGGATCTGCCAACTTGGGACAAGAGGCTGTTCAGGTTCCTGCCCGAGAGGTCAGGAGGAGTGCGAAGTGGGGACGCAGGAGAGGCGGGGGAGGAGAGAATAAACAGGGGCCCCAGAGCACCTGGGCTTCCCCCCGCCCAGAGATGCCTGGCTCAGGGGCGTGGGTGGGGAGGGGTGGACAAGCAGGCTGGAAGCTCAGACAGGAGTTAATGCTTCAGTCTCAAGGCTCTGTTCTAAGTGCTTTACACAAAATATAATTTAATATCCCAAACAAATCTTTGAGTCATGAGTTGTGATTATCCCCACTTAACAGATGGATAAACTGATGTCCTTGAGAAGCTGGGTCTTGTGGGTCCAGATCTGTGGAGTCCAGCTGGAAAATAGTGGAGTCAAGTCCTGTAACCCTCCTGCAATCCAAAAAGAACTGCCCAAGATTTGTGTTCTGCACCTTCCTCATCTAGGGGAAGGCTCAAGACTCCAGACCACAAGCCATGGAAAATTCCCAGTGCAGGATCTCTCCAGGAAGCAGAGTTCCCCTGAGGCTGTGGTTCAGGGATGGAGTCTGTGCAATGAAGTGTGGCTCAGGGACAAGGGTCAGCTCTGTGTATCCACGGTGACACATGGGACCTCGACAATGGGGGGGGAGAGGGCATCAGCAACCCCCTCCCCCCACCTTCTCTACTTTCAATGCCTTTGCTTTCCATTGTAAAGGGACCTAGAATTGGGACCCACCATTCCATCCACCCCTCAAAAATGTCTCTGTGCAAGAGAAGGGCTTGTCGGGGATTTGAATCCAGGACTTCTCACTCCCGAAGCAAGTTGTGCACCCCCAGATTAACAAATCCCTCAAGGTCAGTTACTTCATCTGCCTCTCATCCTTTCATGGAAGAAAGTGGTCTTGACCCTGGTTCTGTGGGACCTGGAGACATCCACTCTTCTGGCAATCACTGGCTGGGCCAGGCTCCGGCCGAGGCTGCGAGTACAAGGAGTACTAACTTGCCAACAGGATGACTGCAACAGTAGGGCTGTGAACAGGGACAGGGTCTCCTAGATGCTGAAGGGGGTCCCTGGAGAGAAGCCCTGCCAGGCTGGAGTAAGGAAGGCGGGCACAGGGGGAGGAGGGCCACCTGTATGGGGGCAGGGAGAGCAGAGGGCCCCAGGAAGTGGCCCTTGTCACCTGGGTCAGGTTTAATTTTAAACGTATCTATTCCTTATTCCCTGAACTGTCCTCACCATCACCTGGGCTCCTGGCTTTCTCTCCCCATCCCTATGTTTAAGCCACCGCCACCCCTAAAAAATAAAACTCCCAAGGTAGAGGAAGTGCCTCAGAATGTCTCCCCTGAAGGTAAAAGTTACACCCAAGTACCGTGTTCTCTTTTCCTCATAGAATGAGCAATCAGGAAGTTTGTTTTCTCGGGAAGATCTCTCTAAACAGGGTTAGGACTTGTTGAAAGCCTGCTGACGCACAAAATGTAGAGCCCGCCCAACGTGGGGCTCGAACCCACGACCCTGAGATTAAGAGTCTCATGCTCTACCGACTGAGCTAGCCGGGCGACAAGAACCCGTTCTGGGCGCTCTGTCCTTTGTTCTGAGGCCTCAGGTGACTTGGCTGCAGAGGTTCTGGGGGTTCGACCGGAGGACACGGAGGGCTTCTCCAGCCCCCCCAGGCCTGGGGACGGGGTTCCAATCCTTGAACCGTAGACTACTCGCCCACGCCGCCACAGCGGAAGAACCGAGCCACCTCCTCCGGCCTCAGACAGACTCGGCATGCTCAGGGCGTGGTTTGGGCTCTGGGCTCGCCGAGTCCGCACTTTGTGGTGGGCCAAGGGGCCGCGCCGGTCCGAGGGCGCGGGCGGAGGTTCCCAGTTCTCCCCTCACCTCGTTCCTTGTCCGCAGGTGCCGGGGTCCTTCCCACAAGGGTCCCTCTGTCCCCTCCCCGCGACGCGGAGGGACACTTCTCCCCAGCAGGAAAAAGCCGCAGCGACCAGCTCTCCTGTGCTGGGCACTATAGTGGGGAGACACTTCCCGCCTTGCCCCACCTGAAGCCAACAGAATCTGGACACTTGCGGACGCCCAAGACTCAGGCGCAGGGACGGTCGCCCCCAAAACAAGCACCGTACCTTAAACCAAAGAGCCAGAACGAAGACGACGGGTGCGGTCCTTGGTGACTCTGCCTCGCCCTCCTCACCGCAGGGGAAGGGACCTGGGGGACGTTCCCCCCGATAACACAAAGGGGAGGGTGAGATTGGGCTCGGTGCTCCGGAGTCCGCGGGCCATTCCAGAGACGCACACGCAGGGAAGCTTCCATCCGCCGCCCGATGGAGCTGGGAGAGGCGGGGATCGGGCGGCTGCGGAGCTGGGGCGGCACCGGGACCCGACCGGACCGGGCGCGGGGTGGGGGGAGGTGCCAGGACACCGCACCTGCTCCCGGCCCTAAACGAAGAAGCAGCACAGCCAAACACCCGAACAGAGGTCGCCCTGAACTCGCGGCCCCTCGCAGCAAGGGCGCGCGAGACACGTGGCGCTGCCCACCGGCTCCTCGCCGGAGCGTGGAAGGGGGCGGGTCCTGACGGGGAAGCCTGCGCACCAGGGGCACGCCCCGGTGGCCTAATGGAGAAGGCACTGGCCTCCTAAGCCAGGGATTGTGGGTTCGAGTCCCACCCGGGGTAGGGCCGTCCTGTTTTGGCACTCCTGTGCTGGGTGGTTTCTGCTGTCAAAGACTTGTCAGCCACAGCTGAGCCCTGCACCTCCTAGGACCCCCGAGGTTGGGGCACGGGTGTCTCTTTACACCCGTGAAGGTGATAAAAGGAGGGACTGGGTGGGCTTTGTGGAGGGAGCACACCGGAGCTACCTGGGGGGTGAGGGGCGTGTTACAGAGTGGAAAACACAGGCTGGTTTGGCTGTTGATGGGTGGAGTTGAGGGCTGAATTTTTCTTTTTTTTTTTTTTTTTTTAAAGATTTTATTTATTTATTTGACACAGAGAGAGAAAGCACAAGTAGGCAGAGCAGCAGGCAGAGAGAGAGGGAGAAGCAGGCTCTCCACTGAGCAGGGAGCCGGACGTGGGGCTCGATCCCAGGACCCAGGGATCATGACCTGAGCCGAAGGCAGCCGCTTAACCGACTGAGCCACCCAGGAGCCCCGAGGGCTGAACTTTTCTCTGGGCCACCACCCATTAGCCCTTTGGTTTAATTCCTCTGGCTTCCTGGTAAAGGGGTGAGGAGTGGGTCCTAATCCCTGGAACCTGTATGGGGGGGTGGCTTTTCTAGCACTTTGGAGGTTTGGGGGGGGCAGGAACAGAGTTAATGGAGAGCAGAGAAAGACCCATGGACAATACCTGGCAGATCTTCGTCCCAATCTGGGCCCAAATTCAAGAAAGAAACATCTAGGACAGTCACACATACCTTCAAATTCTGAGCCCTTGGGGTCCCAGAATAACAATCCGAAGAGCGAATCCTAGACTCCCTTCCCCAAAACCCCACAGCTCCTTAGAGGAGGAGGATCCACCACTGGTGGCTCTCTTCATTGAGAAACATGACAACTGGACCCCGAGGAAAATTCTTCCACCAACAGCCTTGCCTGTTGGACCAGGACCAGGCTCTAGTGTCCCTCAGCAGAGCTGTGTTCCTAAGTCTCACCGGTGGGGTGGGGTGTGGCCCCGAGGATGCAGAAGTCCCGAAATTGCAGGTGTCCACTGCAGGGCTGGACCCTGGTGGTGACAAGGAGCAAGCGGGAACATGATTTGACCTCTGATATGTCAGAAGAAGCATGGAGTGAGTCTTCCTGACAGAAATCAGAACGCTGGAACTCACAATTAGTGTCCAGTTAATGACCTATTCGAATCAAGTTCGAGGGTGGGGGAGCCTTTGTCTTTCCCTCCCTCAGGCCTGGGGACCAATTCGGCCACATACCAGCCACGGAGCCCATCCGTGGAGTGGATCCGGGGCTACCGCCCGAACGTCAATGCGAGCCGCAACCCTTTTTGGAGCCCCGCCCCCCCCCCCCAGACACACACACGCACACCCGCACTCCCCGACAGCCCCGGGCCAGGCCCCACTCATCTTTGTCCCTACCAGCCCCCGGTGGTAGCAGATTTCCTCGCCCCTTGTCTGGGATGATGGGATTGGGGGAGGAGCGGGATAGGAGGTCGTGGGGCCACCTGTCCGCAACCCCAGACCTTTCGGCTGTACTGAGGCCCTCTGTACCTGGAGGGGTAGATTCCAGGACGGGCCACGCCTCCCTCAAGGCCTGACTCGCCCTGAACTTTCTGGCGCCTCCCGAAGTCCTCTCATTAGGTGGGGGGTTGCTGAAGTTTCCTGGCTAGCTCAGAAAAACCCTTCGTTTCAAAACTGTAGAGGGGCGCCTGGGTGGCTCAGTCGTTAAGCGTCTGCCTTCGGCTCAGGTCATGATCCCAGGGTCCTGGGAACAAGCCCAGCATCGGGCTCCCTGCTCCTCGGGAAGCCTCCTTCTCCCTCCCCCACTCCCCCTGCTTGTGTTCCCTCTCTCGCTGTGTCTCTCTCTGTCAAATAAATAAATAAAAATTAAAAAAAAAAAAAAAGACTGTAAAATTGAGCCCCACCTTGGACATCAGACTTTCAGGGATGCAGCTGCTGATCAACCGATTTTAAAGTTAATCAATCCCCCAATTGCGGATGCCGACACCTCAGATTCGGTGCTTCTGTGAACTGCTGGATCCAACACTTGTATGTACCTGGAGAGTGAGGGTCTTCTGTTTTCCCCTCCACACGGGCAAAGACCCTCACAGCTGGCCAAGGCCAGAGACGCCCACACTGGGCCTCTGCCCTTGGTTCATTTTACCCTGAACAAAGTCTACATTTTGAGAAATCTGAGCCGGGAGAGGGTGCACGATCGATCGTTCTCGGGACTGCACTAGCTGCAGGACCGCCACAAAAGAATTGGCAGGGGTTTGCATCCTCCCAGAATATAATATAGACAGCACCACTCTTGGTGGCTCTCAATTAGGTCCTCTAGTCACAGCGGGCATCTGAACCCGGAAAGGAACTGGGGGGAGGGGCGTCGGCTTCTTCCATTAGCTGATTTTCTCAGAGATTCCCTAGCACTCTGAGCAATAAATGGGCCAAATATTGATGATGCAGATCTTTATGTGGGTGCTTGGAACTGAGAACCCTTTCTGAGGTTGGGGAAAATGGGATGGGCAGTGGCCAATGAGCCCAGGAAAAAGGCCAGCATGGAGCTCCAAATGCAGACTGGGAGAGAGCTTTGTAGTCTACGGAGTAAGCTAGCCAGGCACTGGGAACTTTTCTGTGGTTCTTTAAGTCAAGGAGGAGCCTCAGCTTCACTCTCTCTAGAAAAGCAAAGTCCCAGAGTCAGACTCAAATCTGTTGCTTAGCCCTCAGCAAAGCCTAACTAGGGACCAATTGTGTTTATGGCTGCTGAGAACACCTGCCCTTTGTGGACCCCAATACTGAGTGTCTGGGCCCCTGCTTGCTGTGTTTTTCATTCCTGGACAGTCTATGAAACAAAGAGAAACCCTCTCCTAGGCCAAGCCCTGGTTCTATCTACCCAAGTTTAAAAGCAAGACCTTAGGGGAACCTGGCTGACTCAGTCCAGGGAGCATGTGACTCTTGATCTCAGGGTTATGAGTTCCAGCCCCATGTTGGGTGTAGAGATTGCTTAAATAAATAAATAAATAAATAAATAAATAAATAAATAAAATTAATTTAAAAAAATAAAATAAAGTCTTAAAAAATACATAAAAACAAGCCCTCAAAAGATAAAACCATTTCTAAGGAATCTAACCACATCCTAGAAAAATGCTCAAGAACATGTATAGGAATACAAAAATGTCCAGCACCCAACAAAGTAAGATTATAAACATCTGGCATTCAATGAAAAATTAGCATACATGAAAAGAAGCAGGAAAATATACCCATAGTCAGGAGAAAATCGTCACTACTCAGAAATGAAGCAGATGATAGAATTAGTAGACAAGGATATTAATACATTTCTATATCCAAGAAGCTAGAGAAAACATTGAATATGTTAAGTAGAGATGTGGAAGATATAAACAAAAAATAGCCAAATTAACCTCTATAAATAAACTATAACATTTGAGGTAAAAAGTACACTGGATGAGATTAGTGGCAGATTAGACATGGTAAAAGAAAAGATTAGTGAACTTGAAGGCATAGCAATAGAAATTATTAAAATAAAATCCACAGAGAGGGCGCCTGGGTGGCTCAGTTGGTTAAGCGACTGCCTTCGGCTCAGGTCATGATCCTGGAGTCCCTGGATCGAGTCCCGCATCGGGCTCCCTGCTCGGCAGGGAGTCTGTTTCTCCCTCTGACCCTCCCCCCTCTCATGTACTCGCTCTCTCTCATTCTCTCTCTCTCAAATAAATAAATAAAATCTTTAAAAAAATAAAATAAAAAATAAAAAAAAATAAAATAAAATCCACAGAGAGGAAAGACTGGAAACAAAAGATCAGTGAGCTGTGGGACAATTTCAAGTGGCCTGATGTGCATAATTGGACTACATTTAAATGGGATAGACAGAAAAATATTTGAAAAAATAATAACAAACATTTCCAAATTTGACTAAAACTATAAATCCACAGACACACACACCTCCAAAAAACTGAACAAACCTCACGCACAAGAAATACAAAGGGAACTACACCATGGCATATCACAATCAAATTGCTTAAAGTGAGTGATAAAGAGAAAAATCTTAAAAGCAGCCAGAGAAATGAGATACATTATTTACAGAGGAACAATGGTAAGAATAAAAGCAGATTTCTCCTCAGAAATAATGTAAGCTAGGAGACAGAGGAGCAAAATCTTTAAAGTTCTGACATTAGGGCGCCTGGGTGGCTCAGTTGGTTAAGCGACTGCCTTCGGCTCAGGTCATGATCCTGGAGTCCTGGGATCGAGTCCCGCATCGGGCTCCCTGCTCAGCAGGGAGTCTGCTTCTCCCTCTGACCCTCCCCCCTCTCATGCTCTATCTCATTCTCTCTCTCAAATAAATAAATAAAATCTTAAAAAAAAAAAAAAAAGTTCTGACATTAAAAAAAACAAAAACAATCTAGAATGTTTACATGTAAAAATCAATGTACATTTAATGACTAAAAAAAGAAAGACCATATGATCATCTCAATACATGCAGTAAAAGCATTTGACAAACCCAATGTCCTTTCCTAATTAAACAAACAAATAAAAAAAAAAAAACACTTCAGCAAACTAGTGTTGAGAGGTAGGAGGGGAGATAAAGAGCCATAAAAAACTTTTAGAGGTGATGAATATGCTCATTACCTTGACTGTGGTAATGGCTTGGGTGTACACAAATGTCAAAACTTATGAAACTGTCCACTTTAAGTGTGTACAGTCTGTTACATATCACCTATGCTTAATAAAGCTGTTTTTTTTCACGACCACAAATTCTTTGCCACTCTTTCCCCTGAGAGGTGAGGTCTGTATCGCTTCCCCTTGAATCTCAGTGATTTCTTCCCCCAAAAAATATATAGCAGAAGTGAAACTGTAGAGGTGCCAAGGTTGGGTCCTAAAGAGAGACACAAGTCCCATCTTGTTCAGTAGAACAAGCATGTGGGAGTTCCAAAGTTGTTAGGTAAGAAATTCAGTTAGCCTGGAGCTTCCGTGCTATGAGGAAGTCCAAGCCACATGTAGAAATCATGTGTAGATGCTCCATTCCACAGTCCCAGCTGAGCTGTTCACACGACAGCCATGTGAGTAAAGGAGTCCACAGATGCTATCAGACTTCAAGTTTTCCCAGATAAACTCCAATTTAACAGGTATAGATTATATCTGCTATTCCCTGTTGAATTCCTGACCCAAAGAATCCATAAGCATAAAAACATATTGTTTTATTTTATTTTATTTAAAGATTTTACCCATTTACCTTAGAGAGAGAGACTGAGACAGAGAGCAGGGTGAGGAGCAGAGAGGGAGGGAGAGAGAGGGAAACAATCTCCCGCAGAGACCCTGCAGAGCAGAGAGCCAGAGGCAGGGCTCCATCCCAGGACCCTGAGATCACCACCCAAGCAAAGCAAGAGTCTGACGCTCAAGACCGAGCCACCCAAGTGCCCCCAAACATATTGTTTTATACCATTAAGTTTGGCAGTGTTACCCAGCAACAGTAACTGTCAAGTGGTAACTATTAAAATAAAAGGTAGCAAACATATGGAGGTTCTAGGGGCCCCTGGGTGGCTCAGTCATTCAGCGTCTGCCTTCGGCTCAGGTCATGATCCTGGGGTCCTGGGATCAAGCCCCACATAGGGCTCCCTGCTCGGCCGGGAGCCTGCTTCTCCCTCTCCCACTGCCCCTGCTTGTGTTCCCGCTCTCGCTATCTCTCTCTCTGTCAAATAAATAAATAAATAATCTTAAAATATATATATATGGAGGTTCTAGTTAGTGCAATAAGATAAGTAATTAAAAGGTATAGCTAAGGATGGGAAGTAATTAAGTAATACTGCCATTATTCACAGGTGACATGCCTGAATATATAGAAAATTCTATAGATTAGAATTAATATGTGAGTTTCACAATGTCACTGAGTCCAAGATTAATACATAAAAACTGATTGTATTTTCATATATCTGCAAAAATTAGAAAAGTATATCCAAAGTGATATAATTCACAATAGTATCAACAACATCAAATACCTAGCAAAAATTCTAATGAAAGATGTACAAAACCTATCTCAGAAAAATATAAAACACTATTATAAGTTAAAGAAGACCTTAATAAAGAAGATATACATCACGTTTATGACTTGAAAGCCTCAATATAGTAATGATGTCAAATCACCCAGAACTGATCTACAGAATCAATGCTATACCAATCAAAATCCCAATCGCTATTTTTGTGTAAACAGACAAGCTGATTCTCACACTTACAAGGAATTGCCAAGGGCCAATAATAACCAAAATAAATTTAAGAGACTAACACTCCTGGATATCAAGACTTACCCACAAAGCTAAACTGGTTTGGGCACAAGGGTAAACGAACCATGGAACAAAGCAGTGAAGTATTAAAACAACATATACCCAGACTCTTGATTTGTGAAAAAGTTTGCACTACAAATCAGTGGCAGAAAGGACCATCTTTTAAATAAATCCTTCTGAATCAGAACTGTCCCTGATTAGCAGTTGGTGAAAGTAAGGCTGCATGGCTAAGCGTCTTGTCCAGAGCCCAGAATCCGGCTGGGAGGATGCCACACCCCCCTCCTCCCCCGTGCTGTGGTCCCTAAACCGGAAGGAACAATCATGAGCTCAGTCAGCATTTGGACCCAGGACCTCTATCCCCCACACCAGAGTCATGCCTCTGGCTCAGCGCGGGGCATTATTGCAGGCCACAAATAGGAGCCGCATCTTCCAATTAAAATTTTCTAGTAGCACATTAAAAAATAATAACAATAAGTAAAAAGAAACAGGTAAAATTAATGGTAATCATATATTTTATATAACCCAGTATATCCAAAATATCATTTCAACACGTAGTAAGATAGCTTACTTTTCTGGGAACGCGTCTTCAAAACCCGACGTGCATTTTACACTTAGAGCAGCACATCTCAGCCGGAAGGGCGGGAGGAAACAGGTGTCCAGCGCGGGGAACGCCGTCGCGGACACAGAGTGGAGAGGAGCTGGGCGCGGGCTGGCATGCTCCTGCGGCACACGCAGGCGGGCTGAGCGCGAAGTTCACTGTGGCCCCTCCGTACCCGAAGGGGCCAGTCTGTACCCCGAAGCCCCGCCGCTCCCCACAAAACAGCCCGTACGCAGCAAGCGGTCTGTCCCCGTCTGGTCCCCAGGATGGGCTCGAAGCGGAGCGCAATACGCCAGGTGGGTTGAGAGCCCATCCTGAACTCGATGTTCCCGTGTAAAATAATAGTAGAGAGCTGGGATGCATGCCGTGGGCTCGTCCGGGATTTGAACCCGGGACCTCTCGCACCCGAAGCGAGAATCATACCCCTAGACCAACGAGCCTCGCGCACGACAGCACCTACTAATGCTTCCCCCACAACTGTTTGTATCGCGCGTGGCCCCGGTTCATTCCAGGGTATGCTGAGCGGCTCCTGGAAGCCAGGCGTGGGGCTGAGCGTTGGGGTGACCGTGGGGAGACCCCGTGGACCTAGGTGGGCAGAGGCAGAGCAGCCCAGTCCCAGGATGATGGATCCCCGGAGCCGGATCGATTCCTGCCCCCAGGGGAGTGGGGAGCATATTGTAGGGGAGGGGAAGACGAGGGGCTTGGATGAACCGGAGGCCCCGAGCTGAAAGAGCACTCGCTCTGCAGGGGATCCTGAGGCCTCAGGCGGTGCGGGCTGTGGGGACTGTGGATGGTGGCTGGGGAGCAGACCAGAGGAAGGCGACTTGCATCAAGTAGGTGTGTGCCCTCGAATCTCTTGAGGAGGAAAGGGGAAGGAAGAGATGATGGTTCCATGTTATGCGCCCAGCTCCAGGGCTGCCAGTCTGGGCGCAGGGGAAGGAAGTGCCCGCCTGTAGCAGGTTCTGGTTCTCCCTTATTGATCCCCAAGCCCCAGGGGGTTGGTGACGACCCCCTTGGGGGCCTTCCGCAGTTCTGAGCAAATTGTTTCCGTGGGAAAGGCAAGTCAAGGCAGGGTAAACAGTTTAGGATTGGCTAGATTGAATAATTCGGTGGGATATGGGACATAGTGGCTGTCCCTAGTTGTCTGGTGTCTGACCCTGGGTGATTTAGGGCAGGGGAAATACGGGTTGGTGTGTCAGGTAAGGAGGTAGGTGGGTGGGCGTATGGACTCAGAATTGGTTGGTTTGCATCTGAAAGGCCTATTAGCAGGCAAATTGTTTACTATCTCTAGGGATTAGCTAGCTGGGGAGCAGGGGCAGTCTCCTCAGCTAGCAAGTCCCCCCCCCCCCAGATGTCAAATCATAGAATACAGAAAATAAAAACCAGGTGTGATAATACAGGTGTGAATTGCATCAAGTGTTTTTACAAACATTTATCAAGATCATGTGACTTTTCTTTTTCAGTCCATCAATATGATTGACTACTTTGACAGACTTTCTTGAACATAAAACCAACCTTGCATTCCTGGAATAAATCCAGCTCACCCTTATTTTACTGCTCCAATCTTTTTAAAAGAAGTGGGGACAATCACGCTGGGGAAGTGGTGGACCTTTCTCCCTGGGAAATGCCCAGGCTGGCTAATTTGAGCCAGAAGAGGGTGCATTGGCCCCCAGCTCAATCCTGGCTCTGCAACTCTCAGAGGCCAAGGACACAAGTGACTCCCAGTTCCATTCCCCAGGTGCTCCCGTGACACAGGGTCACGTGACTTTGCTCCTTGGTGACTTACAGGTAGACCCTACACTATCAGGAGTTGTCACACAAAGGAAACTATTTGCAGCAAATAAGGAGATCATGGGGAATAATTTCTTAAGCCGTGACTCCCCAAGTAGGGGTGGGTGGGTTTCTTTTATTTAGGGTTAGGATGAATATTCAGAAAGAGGAGTTTTGTTCCCTCGTGTAGGCATGTAGAGGAGGACAGGCATAAGGTTGTGTAGGTGTACTTAGAAAACATGCCTATACTATGTCCTATGTTATGCTAATGAAGCTTGTGCTCCTCCTGGGAGGGGGGAGAGTGTCACATTATAATGAGGTAAAGGTCACTGCCATATACTCCATGGTCCATCTGCACAGGTGTGAGTCAGTGGTGGAGCTCAAACTGGTCTAGGCTGGCCGGAGCTCCTGGCTGTCACTGGGAGTCTTGCTGGTAATAGTTTTACCGTCATTAATCCTTTGGAGCACAGTTTCACAAACTGACTAGAGGCTTTCCATCAGGATGTGGGGCTGGTGCAGTACCCAGAGCCAGTTGTCCCAGCCTCCGGCCCTCCCTCCTCTGTCTCTGCACCTCCACCCCTGCCTCTCCTGGGATATGGACCCAGATCCACTCTAAAGCCCCTGAGATCTAGGTTTGAATCCTGCTCCAAGGTCATACCTTGGCTGGTTAGGGCTCCATCAGGTATTTTAGAGGACTGGGAATGCCACCTGGATGGCTGTGAGACAGAGAAACTAAAGGAACCCCATGAAAAACCACTTTTTTTCACTCTTTTTCCTGTTTCTATTCTCGATAGGACCTACACCTCTGCCTTACACACACCTTATAAGACAGATAATGTATGTTCTCCTTGTAAAGGTCAAGGAGTTAATTATTTCTTTGGAGTCTTCCAGCACAACAGATAACATCTAAGGAGTGAAACTGTGCCCCAAGGGGAGTCGTCATGAATGTTTTCCAAGACCACTGACTCATCAAGACCCCCGGCTTCAGGGCATAAGCGACTTACGGGGAACCTTTAAACACTCCTCTGTGTTCCTGGATGCCTGAGAAGACACATGCATGGAACCACCTCAATAAAACCCTAGGCCCCAAGCAAAGACAAGACTCACTCTTCTTTCCCTTCTGTCTACCAGACATTCTGTCCATATCTACTCTATGTCTTCAACAAACTCTGCTCTCACTTCCTCTCTGCTCACGTTTGGTTTCTATGCTGCACGAAGCCAAGGACCCTCTTGGCTGGTCCTGTGAGACCCCCTCTGGGTCCAACCTGCATCAGTTGCATTCATGCACATGGAAACATCTGGCTCTCCACAGCCCAGGTGCTATGGCAAGGGCCACCACCCAACAGCAAGGAGGTTATGATGAAGCTCCACTTTGGCTTCTAGAGCCCTGATCTTTCTGTCAAAGGCAGATCAAGAGTTCAGTGCTCTGCTCCCTGAGTTAGCTGGGGACTGGAGCAGATTGGAGATGTTCTCTCCATGTTGACCCAGCTTCAGGTGAATGGAGCCCTTCTCCCTTCTCTGAACTTCCCAGCTGCCCAGCCACCTTGGACACCTGCCACCCTAGGACTGGGTCTCCTGGAATGGGGGAGGAAGTTTTGAAACTTGTGCTATGGAAGGGCTCCAGGTTTCTTCTCAGAGTCTAGGGATGATCAGACAGACCCTCATGGGGGCAAAAAATCTGATTGCCCCTGCCTGTGAATTCTGTTATATGACCCTGAGCATAAGGGTTGGTGTGTCCCCCATGCTTCCAGCCCCTCCCCTTCTCTCCATCCCATCCCCACCACCTGGGAAAAACCAGAGCCCTGCCCCTGATCCCAGCTGGGAAAGACTGCGTTGGGACCTGGCAAGCTGTCCTTGGTCTGTGATTGAAACTCAAGGTAATTTTCACAGGACTGAATTCCTTGCACTTGTGAGGGAACTGGGGAGAGGGGAGAATTGCAGTCTGTGCATCTCTAATGAACTCAGAAGCCCAGAACCAGGAGGCAAGGGATTTCACTCCTTTATATTTAATTCACATCTGCACCCACTCCGGGAAGGTCCAAGGAGTCAGATCCAAGGACCACATCCACTCCAGGGGACCAGGCAATTGGGCAGTCCTAGTCTCCTCAAAATAGGAAATATGCTCACCCGTGGTGGGGGGGGCGGCGGCGGTAGAGGGCATGTGAGTGTGCTGTGTGAGAACCCTGAATTGCAGGAACGACTCCCCAGAGCTATGCTACTTGTGCTGCGCATCCATGGACTAGAAACACACTAAAATCCCATAATACAAAAGCAACTCAGGTCCACAATCTGTGTGGAGGGGACTAGATTCAGACCCCTTCCTGAGCAACTCGAATGCCTCACCTTCTCCTGGTCCCAGGCTATGGGTCTTCCCTGGCAGCTGCAGGTCCAGCACAGGGATTTGGTCTTTGGGTCCCCCCGGAATTAGGCCCTGATATCTGAGTTGTGCTAACTGCTTGCCTTAAGGTTAAGGCCTGAGCACCTGAAAACATTAATTCTATTCACCTGGGCTTGTAAAAAGCTATGCGCCCAACATGGGGCTCGAACCCACGACCCTGAGATTAAGAGTCTCATGCTCTACCGACTGAGCTAGTCGGGCACAGTACCTTTTTTTCTCCTTCAAAGGGAAAGGTGGGCAGTGCTGGGGCAAGAAGCCCTCTCTCCCACTGAACTTCCCCATGATCAGTACTGTTTCCAATAGGATTCCCCCTGCCTGAAACCGTCTGAGAACCTCAGGATTGAAAGCTGCGAGGGGGTGGGACCACCTGGCCTGAAATTCTGGGACATGGGCATGAAAGGGGGCACGCTGACCCAGAGGGACAACAGAAGGAGGTCCAGGGGCCCGGCGGCACTGGGAAGCCGGTTCCTGGGTGGCACCGAGTCCCCGAAACCCCACGATCCCTTTGTCCAGGATCCCGCACACTGGTGAGGGCTGTGCTAAAGCGCCTTCTTCCCTCCCAGCTCTGGGATGGAACCAAGGCTTCCCCACAACCGTCCACCCCTCAGGTGGGACTCGGGAAGCTCTGCACCCTCTTGCAGACTGGGAGGACAGGGTAGTGGAGATCAAAGTCACTAGAGGTAAGTGGAACAAGGTGCCCTTCTCTATAGTGGTCCCTAGAGTATGAGTCCCCCTGGGCCTCTGGGTCTAAATCCAGGAGGAGTCTTACTTTCAAACTCTCAACGTCTCCTCCCCCTATCCCCATTCCGCATACCCTCCACCCCACCCCACGCCTGGCTTTGGGGCGGACAGTGGGGTGTGAACCAGGAAGACCCAGAGGACCTGCTGCAGGGGAGGCCCCCAGTGCCCCGGGGCGGGGGGGGGGGGTGTTACTGCGCAAGCCACCTCTTCCTTTCCAGTCGGTTTCCAGAAGACCGCCCATCCATGAGGGAAAACGAGCGCGGCGCCTCGAGGCCCCACGCAACCATCCAGCCAGGGATGCCACTGCGGGGGGAGGGTTGCTGGACTGTGCCCAGCGCCGGGACAAAGAAAGGGATTTCGGGGGACCCAGAGCCGCGCAGGGGCTTTGGGGGCTGAGCCCACAAGAGGACGGGCTTGGCCGAAGCCAGGAGCCTCTGAGTCTGCCCCGGACCCTAGTCCCCCTTTCTGTGAGCAGAGGAGACACGGCTTTGGCGCGAGGCTCACAGCCCGGGCTTCCCCGATGGGAGGGCGGGACCGCCCTAGTCTCCGGTTTGAGTCCCCCAGGGAACCTCCACGCGGTCCTGGAGCCCCCTCGCCCCCAGCTCCAAGGCGGCCCAAGTTCCTGAGCCTCGGCCCTGGAGGGAGGTCCTGGTGACAGAGGCTCTGGAGAAAACTGATCCTTGGGACTCTGGGCCTGGCAGTATCGAACCTAGCTCTCTTCTGGAAGGTGAGCCGAATCTGACACACTGCTGCCCCTGGGCCAGGGGAAAGCAAGTGGACAGAATCAAAAAGAGAGAATGGGGTCAGTTTGGATCTTTGGTCTAGGGGTAAGGTTCTCACTTGGGGTGCGAGAGGTCCCGGGTTCAAATCCTGGATGAGCCCTTCTTTTTCTTTTCCAGATGGTCAGGTTGTTGCCCCCTAAGGGGGCCAAAGTCCACCCAAGGCCAGGAAGGAACAGGGACCCAGAGACCCATCATTACACATGACGAGGATTAAAACACCTTCCAGTCTGCAGAGCAGGCCTGGACCTGCACTTGCCCTCTGCTTAGACTGTTCCTGTGTCCTCCCCTCCCCATCCCTACCCTCATCCCCACCATTTGGCATGGAGCATGGGCAGGGGAGGAAAGACAGATGATGTTTCCCTTGACAGCAGATCCCAGTGTTCTGGGGTGGAGGGAAGCTGCTGGGCACAGGGTGCCCAGCACTGGGAGCATCTCCAGAGGATTGGTCTTAAAACAAGATCCAGATGCTTGCTTAAAACAAGCATCCCAGACTGCAGATATGACGGCACACTCCTCCCTGGCCAAGCCCTGTCTCACCCACGAAGGGATATTGAGTTAGTATGTCAGACAAGTGAAGGAGAGAAGTTAGAGCCACCAAGGATCACCAACCAAAGGCACTTTTTTTTTGGCCTAAGGATGTTTTTCTTGTTTTAGATGTGAGAGGTCCTGAATTCAATCCGAAGAGGCTTCCTTTGCTGAAGTAGGCAGTGTGGGGCCTAGCTGTGGTGTTTTTTCAGACCAAGAGGGAGGGATACCTGGGGTTTTGAGCCCTCAGTATTGGGGATGGCTAAGCGGTTGGCCTAGGTCAAGGTGTCACTCAGACACTGGCAGGACCCTCAAGTGGGACTGGGCTCAGGGTGCAGCCACTTCCAAAACAATCACCCCAAACCTCCACCCAAGGAACCACCAGCATGAGCTCGCTCGGATGGCGGCTACTTCTGTTCCTAAAGCACGCAACCTCTGTCCTCAGGGTGATGCTTTTGGCTTGGTTCTGTGGTTCCCAAATTGAGTCCAGAGGCACCTTTGTAGTATTTTAAAATTCCCAGGGATATCTTTAAGTTTTGAGGGAAACAGCAATACTCATCCATCAGACACCATATTCTGTGAACTACTAGCTCAAGGCAGTTGAGTTTCAACTTTTGACGATGCTGTATTTTTGCAAAGCTGGGTTTTCTGCAGTATCTGCGTAAGTACTGCAAGAGAATTGATGTGGAATAGGAACTCGGAGACTAGCCATCTGATTCCGAGGCTGGAGAAGCAGTACAGGCCCACCAGGTGCACATATCCCAGTAAAAAAGAATTATTATTTAAAAAGAATGCAGGGGTGCCTGGCTGGTTCAATCAGTAGAGCATCTGACTCTTGATCCTGGAGTTGTGAGTTTGAGCCTCACATTGGGGGTAGAGATTACTTAAGCAAAATTAAAAAAAAAAAAAAAAAAAGAATATAAAATTACCTTTTTTTTCAAAAATGTAATGTACAGGGTTGAATGGTGTTCTCCTAACATTATGGCCACTCAGAACCTCAGAAGGTAGGGTCTTTGCACACAGAATTAATGAAGGTGAGATCAACCTCGAATAGGGTGTGCCCTGCCCCAATGATTGGTGTCTTTATAAAAAGATGATATGATTATATGAAACACAGAGGCTCATGGAGAGAAGAAAGCTATACGATAATGGAGGCAGAGACTGGAGTGATGGGTCCTTAAGCCAAAGATGGCCCAAGCCACCAGAAGCTCGAAGAGGCAAGGAAGGGTTCTTCCCTAGAATCTTTAACGAGAGTGGAAAGGGTGGCCAGATGGTACCTTAACCTTAGACTTTGGTCTCCAGAAGTGTGAGAAAACACATTTCTTCTGTTCTAAGTTGCTCAGATTGTAGTAACTTGTTATGGTAGCCATGGGAAACTATCAGAGGTACTGGGTTGGCAAGAATTTTTTTCCCAAAAAGCGACTAAGGTGTATGGACTTAAGTACCTAGTAAACTGAGCTTTCTTTTACCTTAAAAACACCAGGAAAGATTCTCGAGACTAAGAGTGCCTTGAAGGGAGAGATGTGGAGACTTCTGGTAGGAGTGCCAGCCACAGGCCTGAGACCTGGAGCTCCAGGGGTCCAGGGGAGGGGTGAATCAGCCACTGTGGTGTCTCCCCCAGAGTAGTCTTGGTTCCCACCAAAAAAGAAAGAAAACCCGGTCCTATGAAACACTGAGCCAGGCCTTTTTAACAGCATAAACCGTTGCAAGAGAATAGAAGAAAATCAGCTGATGGGAACCCTATACCCTCCTTCTCAGACCTCTCCCCCAAAATGGAAAACAAAACTCCCTGCCTCCATTTCCCTTTCACTGGGGAGAGTGGAGCAAAGTTCAGAAGCCCTCCAAATGAGAGGCCACTGACCTCCAGGTCGGGATAGGGGAGGGAAATTCTGAGCAGTCCTTCCTCAGGCACTGGGGTGGCCCTGCTTGGGAGTTTCCTCCTGGGAGCCCCACTCAGGACCTAGAGACTCGTGCCCCCTCCTGACACCCCCCAACACACACAGACTTGGAGCTCTGGGTTTGAATCCTGTTCCCCAGTCAAATGCGGTGGGGCAGGCATTCTCAAATTACCAATCTAAAAGATACAGCTATGTGTCTTCTTGGGCCAGGTATTCAAAAGCACAGAGAAGGTGCGAGGCTTTGGAAAGCCAATCCATGTTGCAGAAGTCTCTCTGGAAGCATCTGCCACTGGCCTAGATTGTTAAAAGCCTCTGTAAATGATAGGAAATAGTTTCCTTGCATTGTGTCCTCTTAAGGCTTCTTTAGCAGTCAAAACCACACGCCCGACGTGGGGCTCGAACCCACGACCCTGAGATTAAGAGTCTCATGCTCTACCGACTGAGCTAGCCAGGCAAAGACACAAGCTCTCTCTACCTCCCTGCTACTCTAAGTACCAAAGGCAAGTACTGCAAAAGAGGCCAAAGTGCATCCTGCCTCCAGGGAGGTGGTATGGGCGCGCGGGCCGGGGAGCGGGAGTCACTTAACCACTTAACCACTTAACCACTTAACCACTGCGTGGGAATGGGAGGCGGTTAACTAGGGTGTGAATATAAGTAGAAAGAGGCAGTAACCAGGGGTGGCTCGTTGGTCTAGGGGTATGATTCTCGCTTAGGGTGCGAGAGGTCCCGGCTTCAAATCCCGGACGAGCCCTAGCCTTTTTCTTCCCACAAACGCTCTCGGAGCCTCCCAGGGCCAACCTGCAGGAACAAAATCGGCCTGATGTACCACCGCCCACGGAGCGCGCTACCCTGATTGGAAAGGACAGAGTTCCTTAATCTCTGAGGCCTGAATTTGAGCTCCACATTGAGTTTAGGGAGCTGAGGCCTGCAGAGAGTGATCTCCAGAAGCAGCCGGACCACACGCACGTAGGGCGCCGCAGCTTCAGCCCCGGACTCCCTCGCCCTTCTCGCACCCCCCTGCAGCGACTGAACTCCCCGGTGGTTTTCCCTGCCTGGCCACCAGGGGGAGCGCTGAGCCAGAACGGCTGGGCTGGGAAGCCGGAGACCTTCTCCCGCCCGAGGGGCAGGAGGACCCAGACAAGGCCGGGAAGCCCCCCAACTATGTTCCGGGTGAGCCAGACTCTGGCTGACGCCCGCATTGCCCCTTGTGTTAATGACCAGTGAGGGTTCAGAGAGCCTCCCGGAACCCCCCCCTCCTCCACACACACACACCCCCTTCCCCGCGGTCCCACTGCAGGAGGGGAGAATAAGGCGACCGGGTAGAGCCTGCCCTGACCATGCAGCTCACCAAATGGACACTTTGACTTCAGCCCCAGGTTCTCCTCACCTCCCCTTTCCCTTCCTGGGACCTGAACAAAAACTGCAGGACCACTTCGGCCTGTGGCCCAGTGCCCAGCAGCAGCCTCGGATGCTGGGCTTCACTGCAGTCTCTAATGTTGCCCCAAAGTTCTCTTTGTCTGGTGGGCTGCCCCACCTCCCCCCAGCCAGGGGGTGACAGCAGAAGCCTCGTGGGGAGCCTGAACTCTCATTCCTGCCTGGCAATCGGGAGGCCCCACCTTGTGTGAACTGCCCACACACACACAAAAAGGTGGAGTCCTCTTCTCCCACCACAGGGGCCCATTGTAGAATTATAGAAGATGTAAATAAGATCTAGAGTTTCAAAGCATAATAAGGAAAAGGTCCAAGATGCAACTGTAAATCACTGGTCATACTAAGAACCAGGAAAATCTCAACTTGAAGGAGAAAAGGTGATTGAAAGGCACGGACACAGATTTTGGAACTGTCTGAAAAGGAGGGGAGAGGTGGGAAAGAAGCCATCCTAAAAATGTTTGAAGAAGCTTTAAAGAACCCGCTTGAAACAAATTTAAAAGTTGAAAGTGTCAAAGAAACAGAAAATATAAAGAAAAACCACATGGAAAACTTAGAGCTGAAGAATGCAGCAAATGAAATGAAAAGCCTAATGGCAAACGCATGGACAAGATGGAAGAAAGAATCAGTGAATGTGAAGATAGAACGACAGAAACAACCCAATCTAAAGAACACGGAAAATAGACTTCGGAGGAAAGGAAGGAAGAGAAAGAGGAAGGAAGGAGGAAAGGAAGGAAAGAAGGACAGAGCCTCAAGGATTTGTGGAACTTTAACAAAGTATCTTATGTTGGAGTAGCTGGAGACCCAAAAAGAGAAGCAAGACGGGGCTAAATGTATTGGAAGAAATAGTAGTGGGACTTTATCTGTGTATTTCTTATAATTATCTTTAAATAAGCTCCATACCCAACGCAGGGCTTGAACTTACAACCCTGAGATCAGAAGCCACGTGCTCTACCAACTGAGCCAGCCAGCTGCCCCTGTCTGTGTACTTTTTAAAAACAGACTTTGTTTTTTAGAACAATTTCAGGTTCACAGCAAAACTGAGGAGAAATACAGAGCTCTCACAAACTCTCTGCCCCCGAGCATGCACAACCCACCTTCCTCCACTTTTTTATTTTAAAGCACATATATTATTGCTTCACCCATAAATGCTTTTCACTTTTGCCGGGGGCGTGGGTGGGGCGGGTGGTGGCAAATATCTATACAAATAAAGTCCTTTTGTTTTAAAGCACCCTTAGTGCCGTGCACACAGCCAACACCATTAAGGATGATACCTTCTGTATTCTCTCTTCCCTGGTCTGTGCGCAGGTTCCCTGCTGCCTCCTTTCTCCTCTCTGCACTTGGTTGGCTGCATTCAGGATGCAAGGCAGGCGCCCACACGGCAGTGGGTGGAGTCTGAAATCTCAGGGGATCCTCAGTAGATTCCCTGAGGCACACCAGCTCCAGAGCTTGGGGAAGGGGAGGAGCAGAGAACTGCTAGGTCCCACTCCCAGCCCGTTTATCTGAAGTTCCTCCTTGCTCTGGAGAGCCAGGCCAGGACGGGGGCGCAGTGGGGGCTGCCCCCACCCAAACCCCACCTGGGGCTCAGGCCTGCAGACCCACAAG
The DNA here is from genome assembly GCF_004348235.1 of Phoca vitulina. Lineage (NCBI taxonomy): Eukaryota > Metazoa > Chordata > Mammalia > Carnivora > Phocidae > Phoca > Phoca vitulina. Next base: position 120,535 of record NW_022589736.1, read on the forward strand.
GACCGACCCTCTCCCTCCAGGGACGCCTTCGCTCTCGCCCCCAACTCCCGGGAGACTGGATCCGGAGGCAGAGAGAAGGAGGCAGGAGTCACGGCAGGCACCCCCGGGTCTCCAGAGCCTTCCTCCATCCACTGCCAGGTGGCAGGTTCCAGCAGCTCAGCATCGCCCGAGGGCAGACCAAGAAGGCGTGGGGCGAAATATATATTTTTAGAATTTTAAATAAAAATACATTGATTTTTAGATTATTCAAAGGGAGTGGGAGTTTTCATGCGAACAAGTGGAATCTGGTGGGTCTCACAATTATTTTAAGTACACAGGTTTGCTCGATTACATAAGGGAGGATGGTCCCGTCGCATTTCTCCAACTCCATGCCGCACGTCCCTGGGTAGGGGGGTCAGCGGGCGCCAGTGGGCTCTGAGTCCCGTCCGCGCTGCAGCGCCCCCCGGCCGCCGCGGAGCCCACCTGTCTGTGGGTCAGGGTCGCCCCTCAGCCTCCATCTGCTCGGGCCTGCTCCCCGGCCGGGCCGGGACGCCGCCGATTCTGAGCAATTCCCACATGCAGGGTGCCCGGAAGGGACTCCAGAGGTGGCCACGTCCCTGCTGTCCCCAGGACTGGCTCCACCCGGCCATTTTGTACCGTGCACAGTGGATCACATTCTGAAACTCAACCACTGCAGCCTCGTGGCATCCGCCCGGCTAGCTCAGTCGGTAGAGCATGAGACTCTTAATCTCAGGGTCGTGGGTTCGAGCCCCACGTTGGGCGTCCTTTTGAACCGAGACTTTGCACAAACCTCTGGGACCTCTGCGCAATTCCTGGCATGTTTGGTTTAGGTACAATGTCTTAAACGCACCAACAGTGCAGCTGGGGAGGGGCAAACTGTCACCTTGCCGAAGCCATCAGAGGTGATGAACGACCTCCCCTCCTTACACTGGGTTCTCCAGCCGCTTTATTCCTCAACTTCCTCTTTGAGGAAAGTAACCTTAGAAAGGGGTCTGTCGGAGATTGGGACCTCTCTATGAGAGAAAAGCCACCTATCCCAGTTTTCTCTTGGGTTCAGTCAAGGGAAGGAGCCAGTGGTATTACGGGTCCAGCTAAAGGACACCACGGCCGGATGCCACGTGCACAGTCCTGAAGAGCTGAACTTTTACTAAGTTGTCCCTTTGCGGGTCAGGGTGTACCTGGGATTCCAGGGCACATCATCACTCAATGTGGGGACGCCCCCCAGGACAGGGGGCACCAGACCTATGAGTAGGTGAGGGTGACAACCTGGGTGGGCACGACCACATGTCCTGGTGAATGCAACACCACGATTGCCAAACACTCTCAAAAGTAGGGCTCGTCTAGGATTTGAGCCTGAGACCTCTTGTAACCTGAGAATCATACCCCTAGACCAACGAGCCACCCCTTCTGGCTCTGGCCTTGCTGGTTGGGGACTGTCCCTCTTTCCTGTGGGTGTTGGGAAGGATTTGATTCAGGTCTCTATGGACAAGAGGAGAATGGGGGGTGGGGGTGGTCAGCATTGCCACACATGAAGACTCCAAGTCAGCAAGTCCCCAGTCCAGGTTTTGGGGGTGACTGCTCCGTTGCTCTTCCCCTCTGGTGGAAAACAGACCAACACTTGGGAAAGCTCCCCCAGGTCCTCCTTCTGTCACCAGGCTAAGGGCTGGGCTCTGGAATGAAGCTGAGAGCAGGGTTTGGACACCCTCCCCCCCACCCCAACACTGCCCAGGGCAAGACCATACCCTCTCCCATAGGACCCCACCCCTCCCAAGCCACACACTGGAGGGACCCACCACTCTGACCTGAGCGTCACCCCCACGTCCGCCCAGGGATCTGCCTCCTGGATTCCAAGATGCGCATCCCAGCACAGGCACAGTCAGAAGGGACCTTAAGGGATGGTGGGTGTTCAAATGTAAAGAAAGGATGAGGTAGGACATTAAGAAATTTTGGTAGCCCTCAGGGGAGATGCCCTGTCTTGCCACTGCCCATAACTGGGGTCAAGATGCCTCTTTGTCCACTGAGCACACCTGGACACCTGGCCTTGGGGTCCAGACCTGATCCAGCCACTCAGGTCCAGCTGGGATCTGGGTCTGCTGCACACTGGGCCTGTCTCTGGTCCATCCACACAGGTCCAGACCCCACTTCAGCTCTGCTGGGGACACCATTCATGCCTTGAAACGACTGGAAAAAGCCAACTGTGGGCTCCTTGGGAATTTGAAGCAGAAGGGAGAATGTGCTCTCCTCCACAGAGACCTTCCTCTGCTGAACCCCAGCTAAAGCTAAATCCAGGGAAAGGGGTGCCTGGGTGGCTCAGTCAGTTGAGCATGCAACTCTTGGTTTCCGCTCGGGTAATGATCTCGGAGTCTTGGAACCGAGCCTTTGCATCAGGCTCTGTGCTCAGGGGGAAGCCAGTCTCCTTGTCTCTCTCTCCTTCTGCTCCTCCCCGTGCTCTCTCTCTCTAAAATAAATAAATAAAATCTTAAAGAAAAAAAAGGGGCTAAATCCAGGGCTGGGCGTAAAGATGGGGAGCAGACCCCGAGGAAGGGAAGCTGCTGACTCAGAAGAGGATTTTGGAGAGGAACCATCCTGCTGGTGAGGGGGTAGTGGTTCCCCCTTAAGGGATGGGAGTCTTAAAGCGTTCTGGCCACAGGAGAAGAAAGTGCTGGCCAGGGAGCTTGATTACCCCGGTTGACCTCCACCAGGCCTCAGGTCTGGAGAGGCCTCCCCTGGCGTCCCACTGGGCCCCAGGGTCTGTGCAGACCTGCTCCCCTTAGGGACTCCAGAATCAGGAGGCATAAGAGGGGTGCCACCCTGGGCTTAAGTGAAGAAACCAGGGTCAGAAAGGAGGCCCCACCGGTCTGCACACACAGGGAACTCTGCCTGTACTGCGGCTGCCTGGTAAGGGCTCTGTGCCATGATCCCCAGGCCGGATTTGACTCTGGGCTTGAGATCAGGAAGCTCTTCCCAGACTGGGGGCCCCTGAAATTTCCACCAAGGCCTCCGGCCCTTCCCATATTAACCACGTCTTTTATTTTCTGTACTCTGATACCTTGACATCAGAGTCTCGCTGACCCTGGAGAGGTTTTCCTTCCCAGGGTTGGTCAATTCCTGGAGATAGCAAATCCTCCTCAACAGGGCATTTCAAATGCAAATCAACCATTCCAGAGTCCACAGCCCCCAGTCACCTCTTTTAGCAGGCTTTCACACTGGGGGTTACTATCCACCTGCCAGGATCACCCCAAGGCCAGGAAACAGACAACTAGGGACAGAGCTATTTATGTTCCAGAAGCAGCTGAAGTTAGTGCCGACTAGCAGGTCTAAACCTGTTCACTCTGCCTCACCTGTCTCACCTTCACTGAAACTACAAGAAAGGCTCTGGACCGCATTTTCTCGAACTTTCTCTGCTTCGGGACTACCCGGAGCCTCTCCTGTGCCATCCACACCACCCCCCAACCCGGGCCAGGCGTGCCCCTCTGCTTGGGAGCTTTGAGTCACAAGCCATTTTTTCAACGGCTGCATCTGCTGGGCTCACCATACCTCAGTAGTAATAAAACCTCTGGAAACACTGCTGTTCTTCCAGGGGGGCTGGGGCGCCTTGGGGGGCCCTGTGCCCTTCTTGGCCCCAACACTAAGGCTGAGTCCTTCCCCATGCCCAATTTCCACTCTGGTTTACTTCCTTCATCTGTGGAAGGTCCTTCTGGTAGCCCCTTAAGGAAAAAGACGTTTGCAAACGACCTTTTACACCCCAAAGCAAAAAAAAAAAAAAAAAAGAGTGTCCAGAGGAAGTTGGGTGGTCACCCCTCAGGCTGGGACTACCTGAGGCTCGCACACAGGCACACAGACCAGGTCTCCTGCTCTCGAAGAGGCAGACTGACTGGCCCGTGGGGGACCCAAGCTTCCTCTGGCCCAGGACGTCCCGCGCTTTCACGCACCGGTCCAAAAGGAGGGCTCGTCCGGGATTTGAACCCGGGACCTCTCGCACCCAAAGCGAGAATCATACCCCTAGACCAACGAGCCACCCTGAGACCATCCTGCTAAGGCTTGTCCTTGGAGGCCTGTGCCCTGGGCTCGGCACTCCCGTCCCATGAGTCCTGGCTTCCTGATCCCTCGGGAAGGTGCACGGAGGGAGGTTTCGGTTTCAATTCCAGAAGGGGACGGGGATGCAGTGCAGCCAGGACCTGGGGGGTGGGGGGGAGAGCGCCGGCCCACTCGGCCCCAGACCCTCAGGCCCCCGGTCCCCTGCCCCCAAGAGCACGATGGCCCCGCCCCTGCCTAGGGCCACCCGAGCAACCAGAGGAGGTGGCAAGTGACACTGAGGAGGGAGTCTGTGTGGCCCGGGTGAACAGGGAGGTCTCTCATGGTGGATCCCAGCCCAAAAATTTCCCCAACGTGGGACACAAGTCCAGGACCCTGAGAATGAGACTCTGCTGCCTCCCAACTGGCCAGCTCGGCCGAGCCTCCATCTCGGGGAAGGACCCCGGGGCTCCTGTCCTCAGTCGAGCCCCCCCTTGACCTGGGCTCCGCCCCAGAAGCCCCTCGAAACTGTGGAACGCCGATGCAGGGGTCCGAACTGGGGTCGGGGCTCACTTCCTCCCAAACGGGCAGCTGCACGAACGCTCCAAACTTTTACGCTCTCAACTTCTCTTTCGTCTTGCGCTCACAAGGGGTCCAGCACCCACCTGGGGAGGAGGGTTTTCCCGGCTTGTCCCCGGGGCCGGGCCCTGGAGTCTTACTGATTCGCTTCTTGCTGTCCACTAAAAAGGGGGACAGCTTGAAAGTGAGGGATCCTCCGTGGTTGGAAGCTGCCACCTCTCACATCCTGATCGAGGATCACACCGCGTTCCTTACGGGCCAGCTCCAGTGACACTCAGCCCCATGCCCTCGTCCCAGACTTTCCGGCTCCCCTGAGCCGCTGGGCCACACAGACCCGCGGACAGGACAGGACAGCAGACAGTGGCCTGGCGGCCACCTCGCTCCTCGCAGAAAGGACCGCGGATTCAGCGTTGCAGTGCCGGGGAGGCAGCGCACCCAGGATCCAGGACCTGTCCTTACCGGTTTCAGGACAGCAAAGTGCCGGAGTACCCCAGTCCGCCTGCGCAGCGGCAGCACCCCACGCCTGCCCGGCTAGCTCAGTCGGTAGAGCATGAGACTCTTAATCTCAGGGTCGTGGGTTCGAGCCCCACGTTGGGCGTGGCTTTTGTCCAGATAATCATACAACTAAACAGGTGACTGGGTCTGTATAAACTAGAACTCTTACAAAGGGGAATCTGTCCCTGTTCCAGGGAGGCCAGGACGCTGAGAGCCAACCTCAAATCTCACCAAGGCAACTTGCTTCCATTGTTTATGTTCCATTATATGTATTTTGTAATTTTAAAAATTTGAAATTTATGCAGAAGTTCCAGGTACAATACACACAGTGATCAGAAGCCTCTCTGAGGAGCTCCCCTTCTAGGAACTTCCTTCAAGTTGGCAAGATCTGGGCAGGGGCTAACCAGGCCAATCCAAGAATATCACCCAACATAGGACTCAAACCCACTAACTTATGCTGTTAAGTCTCAACTCTACAGGCTGAAGGAGAGCTACAACGGACGACTTGGAGTGGATTGTCAGCTAAAGGTGGAACCTCATCAACTCTGGCCCTGAGTGGGGACCTATGTGGGGCCCCATCTGTATCAAGGGTGCCCCCCTCCCACACCCTCACCTTCTCCAGTACTGTGCCCCCACCCAAGCTTCCCTCCCGGGTGGGCAGAGAAGTGGCAGGCCAGCCTTGTCCCCACTCCTCTCCCCTTTCTAAAGTAGAAAGAAAATTAGAAATCGTGGGATACTCTGAGTACAAGTTAGTGTGTCCACTCGTTGAGAAGCAAGCAGAGAGGGAACTGTGGGTTCCTTTCTGTGGAAGGTAAGAGAGCCCAAAGGGTTAGCGACCCGGATCCTGAGGCTTGGCATCCGTGAGTCAGGATGTCAGGGCGTCTGGGTAATCTGGGTTTCCAGGGGTCCATTCCTCCCGGTACCTCTGCTGCTCTAGCAGGCAGCCTCTATAGGTCCTGGCTCCATGTCAGAAAACCCACGCTTCCCCGGGGGTGCGGGGCTAGGGAGTGAGGAGGCACCTGCCGGTACCTCTTGGTGGCTGGGCCAGGGCACCCACCCATCCAAAAAAGACTGTATTGGGGGCCCTGGGTGGCTCACTCAGTTAAGCGACTGACTCCTGGTTTCAGCTCAGGTCATGATCTCAGGGTTTTGAGATGGAAGCCCCACCTTGGGCTCTGTGCTGAGCGTGGAATCTGCTTGGGACTCTCTCTCCCTCTGCCGCTCCCCACTGCTCACTCTCGATTGTGCTTTCTCTCTCTCAAATAAATAGATAAATCTTTAAAAGAGAGAGAGACTATATTTATAAGAGTTCTCTGGGGAAACAGAACATAGAAAAGATGGAAGAGACAGATGTTTGGATTGATTTTAAAGAATTGGCTCACAGGATGGCCACTGGAAATTCCAGCAAAAGTAGATACTGCAGTCTTGAGTCAGAAGGCCTCAGAGGTAGCCTTCCTTCCTCCTGGGGAGAGTCTTTGCTCCTGAGACCTTCAACTGACTGGATGAGGCGCACCCACATTGTGGAAGGTAATCTGCTTCACTCAAGTCTACTGATTTAAATGTTAATTGCATAAAAAAAAAAAATACAGCAACATTTAGACTCGTGTTTTACCAAACATTTGGGCACCAGAGCCTGGCCAAGTTGATATATATTAACCATCATGGGGTCTTACCAAGTGCTAGGCTTCTTTCTTAATAATAGGGGATGCAAGCTACACCAGCTTACCTTCTTCTCCGGGTATATCGCAGTACCTGCCAGACCAGACAACAGTCACTCCCAAACTTCTCAAAGATGCTGGTTCCTCCCCTCCACTGCGCATGTGTTATTTCCTTGGTAAATGGCATTTCCTCCAGGCACTGCAAGATTCGAAGTCAGCAGCAGGTTTTTGCCCTGATGATGTAGGACCACTCTAGCGTGCCTGTGTCTCTGTCCCTTCTGATTCCTTTCTTCAAAGTTTGCCGTGACATTTCTCGAAACTCTACTTCATTTCAGGAAGCCGTGCCAGCTGAGTATTATAACCAGGCGGAGGGACCCTTGCCAGGGTGTTAAGGCTTGTGTCAAGGAAGAGTCCCATACAGATCATCTTTTCCCTTTTCCAGCTTTTTATTCTCCCCACCCTGATCCAGGACGCATTACTGCTGACATGTTACCCAGGTGCTACAGCGCTCGGTTTAGAGGTCCCCTCCTCCTGAGCAGTGCCCGTAATTTCTCAGTTGAGATGGAACCCCAGTATTCGGCCTGGTGGCCTGGAGGAGGAGTAGAATCCTGAAGAAATGAAACATTATCTCCTAAGTATCTGCCTCATCTGAGTTTCTTCCCAGCCTTCAGGCAAGAGGGGTGGAGGCCTGGGCCACATCTGCAGGCTCAGAGAGTTTGAGTCTCCATACATTGCCCCAGCTAGCCCCATTCCAAGTTTCTGGGTCCCACTTCTTCCCTCTCAGCACCCTGACTTTGGCCTAAGAGATTTGCCCAGGGTGAGAATTCTACTTTTTCTCAGCATCTGCTACTTTGACATGGAGGCCCCAAGCCTGGCCTTCAGCTTCATTAGCCCTTCAGCTGAAGGACATGTGGGCTGCTTTTGGGGCTGCCATTGTGCTTTGAATTGGTTATTAGTCGACACAAGCATGTCATTCTTTTGTCTTAGAGCGTTAAAGATGCTCAACAACAGCCTAACCAAGGAGGTGAAAGACCTGTGCCCGGCAAACTGTGAAACACTGATGGAAGAAACTGAAGACGATGCAAAGAAATGGAAAGACATCCCATGCTCATGGATTAGAAGAACGAATATTGTTAAAATGTCTATACTGCCCAAAGCAATCTACACATTTAATGCAACCCCTATCAAAATACCAACAGCATTTTTCACAAAACTAGTGAAAAAATACTCACTCACTAGTATTTACTCAGCCATGAAAACGAATGAAATCGTGCCATTTGCAAAAATACAGATGGAGCTAGAGAGTATAATGCTAAGCAAGATAAGTCAGTCAGAGAAAGACAAATACCACATGAGTTCACTCAAATGTGGAATTTAAGAAACAAAACAAATAAAGGGAAAGGATAGGAGAGAGACAAATCAAGAAGCTGACTCTTAACCATAGAGAACAAACTGATGGTTACTGGAGAGGTGGGGGTGGGGGGTGAATAGGTGATGGGAATGAAGGACTGCACTTGTGATGAGCACCAGGTGATGAATGGAAGTGTTGAATCACTATATTGTACACCTGAAACTAATACAACACTATGTTCACTAAGTGGAATTAAAATAAAAACTTAAAAAACAAAGATACTCGACAGGAGCCACATCATCCCACAGTCCCTACCAGACCTTTCCCACTGTGTCCCTGAGGTGCCCAGAGCCACGGGACAAGTGCAGCTCATTTCCTAACCCCTCGGGTCTATCCCAGGTCTGAATAATCGTACCACTGGGGCACTCGAGCGTTTCTCAAAACACTCCCCGCCACGGCTGGTGTAGTCCTCTGTGCCAGGCGGCCGGCAGCTGATTCAACTTTAGAATCTCCTTCTGAGAGTCTGGTTCCAGCTGTGGAAGGACAACCTTCCCAGGAGCAAGCCTGAGGCAGGGATTTCTGTATCATCCATGCACGAAGAGAACACGCTCAGGAGGCACCTGTAAGGTAGGGGGTGAGGGGTGGGGGGACAGGCAGGTGTACCAGTTATTATACTCATCTCCCGGCTTCCAACTCACCCTTCTAGACCCTACTGGGCTGGGGCGGGGGAGGGGGGGGTGGTACTCTGCTTTGCCAGCTGATCCGCCTTAGGTTTTGCTGACCGGAGGCAGAGACTGAGTGGCTGAAGGAAGGACCCACTGCTTCCTGTTTTCTGTTCCCGCCATGCCGTCCCCCCTCCCCCCATCCATGCAGCAACCATTCACTCCAGGAATAGCAACCGAATCCAGTTAGAAATTTCCTAACACTCACAGAATCCGCCTCATCGTGGCTCATGAGAGACTCCGGCGCAAGCTGCCTGCGGTCCGTGGGACCCTCCTCGGAACTCAGAGACACCCATGCTAGCTGAGCGGCACTCTTTCTCTGAGATCTGCTCTCAAGCTCCTTGGGGCCCTCTGCACGCTTCTGACTTTTAATAACTGCAGCCTCTCCCCTTGGTCCTGCAGCCCTGCAGGTGGTAGCTGCTTTTGGTTTTACCTTCCTGCCTCCTCCACCTCATTAGCCACTCTTTATACCTAGTTAATCATTGTTCTTTCAGTAGTCTGTTAACATCAGGGATGGCTTTTCTTTTCTCCCCCAGGTTTACTGAGATACCATTGACAAATAAAAACCATACATATTGAGGGTGTTCAATGGAATGGTTTGATATCTGTATACATTGTGAACTGATTCCCACAATCAAGCTAATTAACATGTCCATCACCTCATGTGGTTACTTAAGATCTACTCCCTTAGCAAATTTCAAGCACACGATACAATGTTATTCACTATCATCACCATGCTGTAGATTAGGTCCCTGCAACTCATTCATTGTACCTTTGACCAACCTTCCCTTTTTCCCCCAATACCCACGGGTGGGTTTTCTGACTGCTGCCTGGACCTTGATTTGGTAATGAGTTTGGGCTTGGACGCAACTGAGCTCCTTGCCAATGGGAAACAGGACGTGGGTCATTGATGGCACATGGTGGCATCATGATCAAGCCACGTATCGCCTAGTTGATTATGATGAGGCAGTGCCCGGAAGGACCACGTGGCTATGGTCCTTGACTGTTGTGGCAGGAAAGGTGATTATGAGGACTGTAGCCTGGAAGGGATTCTTCTGGGGGCACTGGTTTGCTCACCGAAAGGAAATGACAAGACCAGGTCTTGTTCAGAAGCTCAGGGACAGGGGTGGGGGGATGGGTGAGCCCAGTGGTGGTGGGTATTAAGGAGGGCACGTATTGCATGGAGCACTGGGTGCTATACACAAACAATGAATCATGGATCACTACATCAAAAACTAATGATGTACTGTATGGTGACTAACATAACATAATAAAATAAAATTAAATTAAAAAAAAAAGAAGCCCAGGGATATTTCATGGCTGCCATAAAATAATCTTAGAGCTGCAGGGCTGATATTGCTAAAGATCAAACCCATCCCTGAATTACACCTGTTATGGAATGACATTGGAAGTTGAGTTCACAGCCTCGGGGGATCTTTCATGTGAAAGAAATGGCAATGATTATGAAGGAGTGGGGTCAAAGACGGGGAGCCCTCTGGGTGGGCTCAGACAAAGTTGAGAATCCCGAATTCCTGAGCTTCCTTGCCGGTAGAATCAGTCTGGAATCTGTGGAAAGGAGCCTTCCGTGTTTGAATGTCCTATAATAATCTCACCTGGAGCACTTGTCTTCCAAGGGGATGCAAGTGCTCCACAAAGCCCACACCAACCACCCTTGTTAGTACTGGCCCCATGACTTCAGCCAGATCAGCATGCTGTGGGCAGTGAGTACAAAGGCTGACGCAGCAGAAATAGCTTATTCACCCAAAGAATTGCAGGGGGTGCTCATTTATGCCAGTAGAGACCGAGGAGATACATGTGGGAATGAACCTAAGGGTGCTGGAGTAAGGAGGATGAGATACGATTGTGCATCTGGTGAATTTATTGACCTGGGAGCACTTCCCAGAAAGCCTGTACTTAACATGTTATTTTGTGCCGCTGAATGTGGTTCTGCCAGGTTTCTTGGTTGGTTGGCTAAGCATTGAACTCAGTGGTAGCCTATGTTTAATGAGACTGAGATGTGAGAATGTCCCTGGCATCAAGTAGAAAAAGGAAGCCAAAGACTTAGTGAGATGGGGCTGTAGACACCCACCACCCACTGACAGCACCCAGAGGACATTCCTTTCAATAAGGCATTGAGAAACATTGGCGAGGGAAGCACCAGCATCCTTGGATAGCTCTGTGGTCCCCCAGTCTCCTTCCACGATGGTGGGAGACACTGCACTGAGATGACATTCTTCATTCCAGGGGGAATAACAGAGTCCCGGATATTTGGGAAAGTGGGAGAAGTAAGACCAGAACCAGAGGAACAGAAGAGTCTCATTCATGGTTTTTAAAGGCAAAAGAGAACTATATTTTTATATGTGTATATGACAAAGCTCCAGTGGTCTTCCCTTCTACGGGCATGTGGCATAGGAGGTTTCTGATTTTACTCTACACCATGTCCTGCAGTTTGGGAGATTTTTACCTCCAGGATGAAGACAGGGATTGCATGGATTAACAAAAGAGAAAACTTTATTATGGACTACTTCAAACACGCACTAAAGCAGAGAAATAGTATAATGTATCCTCATGTCCCCCAGCTTAAGCCAACTGACCAATAACCTTGTTTTGTCTATACCTCCAATCAACCCATTATGTTTTCCCTAGCTTTATTGAGAGATAATTGACAAATAAAAATGGTATATATTGAAGGTGCACAATGTGATGATTTGATACACATACACATTTGTGAAATATTTACTACCGTCAAGTTAACACATCCATCCCTTCGCATAGTTACCTTTTCTGTGTGTGTGGTGAGAACATTTCTGAGCTCCTCTCAAAGCAGCTTGCAAGTATACAATACTGCATTAATAACCATTGTCAGCACTCAGCCCATTGTTTTAAAGCAAAACAGTTGTCATGTAATTTAATCTCTAAATAATTGCCTTGGGTCTGTTTATAAAAAAATATATAGAACCACAATAAAATTAATACACCTGGAAAAAGGAACAATTATTCCTTTATATCATCAAGTAGAATGGATGGTTATTTTTTAAAAGTGAATAATGCCAGTATTCCTTTCTGAAACCTGGAAACGTGCACCCCTTATTAGAAAATACAGCACAACCAATTTACTAGCTAGCTTAGGACTTCGTCTGGATAACCTCCAGGAACCCTTAACTTGGCTTCCTCCCCTGGGGAAGCATTTCATTTTTTCCTTGGAAGAGGTCTAAAACTTAACCCTGTGTACCCCGGGTGGGACTCGAACCCACAATCCCTGGCTTAGGAGGCCAATGCCTTATCCATTAGGCCACCGGGGCCGACAATGGATATCTTGCAATGGTCCTAGACCAGTCTCTCCATCACCTCCCCGTGGTTCCTGCCGGTTACACACGGATTCCTGGCTCTATCCCGGCCTCCCCCCGGCCTGTCAACACCCAACCTGGCCGGCGGCTGGAGCATCCTCCGACCCCGGAGAGAGAGCACACGCGCAGATGGAGCCCAAAGAACTGGGTGGCGCTCAGTTCGTAGGACTTGGGTGTGATCCTCGCTTAGGGTGCGAGAAGCCTGGGGATCAAATCCTGGGCGAGCTCTTTCCTTCTTGTGGGAGAATCCGGGTCTGGTGATAACTGCTAGCAAGGAGTTGGCTATGCAAAATGTGCGAGAGAAGAGAAGAGGGGTACCAGCCCGGCGATTGGGAAAAGTGCCATCCCTGTCCTTGTCCTCCTCCCTACACTGCCCCGTAGACAGGAGGTGTTACCTGGGTCCAGGGCTCTGCGGTTTTTAACAGACCAGTGGCCTGAGGTCTTTGTCCTAAGCGCCTTCCGCAATACCTCAGGCTAGCTGTGTCGGTGGAATATGAGATTCTCACCGTCAGAGAACCCATCCATAGCTTTCCCACCAGAGGACGGGTGTTCTTTCCATCTCCAAAATGTTCAACTTAACGAATTTCAAACCGCTGAAGCATCACAAAAACGATAAACACCCCAAGGACCCCAGGTCACCTGCGCCCACCTTCCCCAATGAGGGCTCTGGCTGCCACTGCCCTGGCGGTCACCGGGTGGGAGGAGGTTACATCACTTAGGTCACCTGGCTTAGCCACAATCCCCTGGAGAAAACTCGGTTCCGCAGGTAAAGACATTTTTTTCCCAGGTAAAATGATGACCCAGTCCTGGGCATATTCTTTATATTTAAACTTTTAAATATACATTCACACAAGTCATTTAGGTATACTATCATTGCAAGAAATCAAAATATTCGATTTTTTAAACATTTTATTATGGTAAAAAATATTTATATATAACGTTAAATTGGCCAATTAAGCCGTTTTTAGGTGTACGATTCAGTGCCATCAGTTACATGCACAATATCATCCAACCGTCACCACTATTTCCGATTTTTTTATCACAATAATCCATGACATTTTGAAATGCACCTGTGCTCCGACCCCCTTGGGACAACTCCCCGCCCCCCTGCAACAATCCAACCCCTCCCCTCGTTTGTCACAGCTCTGGTCAACTGAACTATATTGGCCTCGTCTGAGGCTCCTGGACTCGCTGCGGGTGGTTTCAGGTTCTGGCCTGCGTTGGGCCCCGCAGCGCCCTCGGGGTCGCGGGGGCTGCAGACCAGGCCCTGGCTCCCGAGCTGCGCGCCGGCAGGGGCTGGGCGGGTTCCCGGGTGCCGCAGGGCGGGGCGGCGCGCGGGGGGCACCGCCCAAGCCTCCAAAGGTTCCGCGAAGGGCGCAGTCCCGACAGAGGGAAAATTTAAAGTCGAGGGAGGAAAACAAACGCTGCAGCGACCACGAAGGGACTCGAACCCTCAATCTTCTGATCCGGAATCAGACGCCTTATCCATTAGGCCACGCGGCCCCACCAATAACAATCCCACAGCTTCTCTCATAAAGCTGGTCCAGGCGCCTGCGTGGTGCGCCGGAATGCGCATGCTCCTACCGGCGAGGAGCTCCTCCCCCTCGGGCCCTGTGTGGGTGGGGCTGCGAGCTGGGGCCCCGCGCGGAAATGAGCCCCGGCGGCTCGGCGACGACAGCCCTAACGAGCTGTACCCCGAGTTCGAGCCCCGGTGAGGCCGCGCAGGCTCCTACCCTGACTGGCGGCTTGGGAGCTCTTCCCCCACGTGGCCCCAGAGCGCGTTGGGTGAGGGGCTGCCCACTGCTCCCGCAGCCCACATGCTTCCTCATCACAGCACCGATGAGCCTGCAGGGCTCTGTCCAGTCTTGTGCTCCCAGACTGGACTCTGACCGGCGTGAAGGCGAGACCGCATCTCCTGCACTCCCACGGCCCCAGCCCCGGGCGCCGGCGGGGTGCGCGAGCTGAGACAGCGATGTGGGCCCCGGCTGCCCCCTCTTGGAACATCGAGCCCAGCCTAAGGCCGCGCAGGGTTCCTCGGTCCCTCCGCCCGCGGGAAGGCCCAGCCTCCGGCTCCCGGGAGCACAAATGCACCCTTGCGGAGTGCCAGGCACTTGGCCAGCGCTCTCTCACTCTGTCACCTCCCTGAGGGCAGACACTGTTCACGGGCACAGCGATCGTTGCACGCTCCCCGAGCCCCGCGCCCGCGCTGCTGCGCCCATTTACAGAAGAGGAACCGGGAGAGGGGATGGAGTCGGCGGCGGCGCTGGGCCGTGGCACCCGCGGTCGGCACTCGCGGTCCGCACCCCGGGGCGGCAGCGGGCGCAATCAGGCCTGCAGGCAGAGCCGGCGCCTCAGCGAGCTGCGGATCTCCAGGCAGGCCTTGCGGCGCTCCTGGCAGTCGGGACCCAGCACCTCCAGTTCACACACCCGTCGGTTGACCTGCGAGGACCACACTCAGCCTGCGCCCAGGACTCCCGGGTCCCTCGGCACCCAGCCTGGCGCCCCGTGGATGGGAAGCCCTAAAATTTCAAGTGCTGCCTTGCCATCGTGGGCCCTCACGGGGCCTCAGGGGCCTAACCGTGAGCCCCCTGCCCCTGTCAGACGTGCCCCCCACACGGCAGGAAAGGCTCCCCACCCAGCTGGTTCCCCCACCCTCAGCTTGTCCTCAGTCTGAGGGGCTTCAATTCCCTGCCAGCCTGGAAAATTATTCAAACAAGCCAATCACATCCTCCTGCAGGGACCAGGGGCACCCCACCCACTCTTACTCTGAAGCCTGCGGCCCACGGCCCCTGCTGGTTCACTCTGTTCCCGACTGCAACCCCCAGGGGCCCTGCGCGGTGGGCGGTGGCCTCCACGCGGCAGTGAGTATACCCGGCTAGTAACTTCTGTGGCTCTCATTGGCCAGCCCCAGGCGCCCTGTGTCTGGGAGGCGATCAGAACACCAGGGTTGGGGAGAAGGATGAATCCAGCCCCTCTCCCCACGTCTCTGCCCCTAACCCCAACACACCTCAGTCAGCAGCTCCAGGAGCTCTCCCCCCGGGGTCAGCTCTGAGGACCTCCACCAGAGTCTGGATAAAGTCCGAGCCCTTCTCATCATCCCGATAGGCTACACAGCCTAGGCCAGAGGACCAGGGTCAGAGTGTCAGACTTGCCCACCCCCCCCCCCCCCCCACCCCACCCCCCGCTGCCTTCCAACCCCCAGGGGCTCTTTGTTGGTAGAAATGGGCCTACAAACAGACAAGACCCCAGGGGTCAAGCAAGGGAATGGTGCAAAGAGCAGGAACTTCTGGCTTCTGGAACAACTTGTTGCTTGATATTTGTGGGGTGAATATATAATTTGACTGAATATGGAACACACATTCACTGCGAACCTACCCTGTGCTGGCCGGGCCCTGAGCAGGGGCCTGAGGCATATCCCTCACAGAATTTACAGCGCTCAGCACAGTCAGCCCTCATTGTGAGCTCACCGTCGTTACTATTATTATAAATCATAAATATGGAAGGAAGATGGCTTAACTGCAACTGAGCTGGTGCCCCTGTGCCCCACCTGCCCAGCCCTGGCTCCCCTAAAGCCACTCCAGGCCCTTGGCATGCATGTCCAGCCAGGATACCCTGTGTAGCAGGCTTTCCTGATGACCCGTCGCCTTACCCTCGGCATCAGGATGTCCGCTTGGTCAGAGCTCCCCAGAGTGGGACCCCCAGAGGAGCTGCCTGCAAGAAGGATCAACTGCATTTACCCAACATCCTGGGACTCTACCAGCCCCAGGGGTCCCCCCAAGTCTGACTCAAGGGCACACAGGGCAGTCAGTGGAAGGAGCCCAGGGCAGAAAAGGCAAATTAAAACTCAGCTCTCAACAACAACAACAAAAAAACTCAAATCTCAGCTCTGCCACCTACCAGCTGGGTGAACTTAGAAAAGCTATCTCACCTTCCTGCCTCCAGGGTTGTTTTGAGGCTCAAGTAGGGGCAGAAGCCCTCGATTTTCAAAGGCCCTTGCAGTTTAGGAAGGTTTTCCTTCCCATCCTCTTGGCAAAGAGGATGCAGGTAGCAGCAGGACCCCAGGTCAGAGCCCTGGAAAGGCACGGCGGACAGCCCTCCCACCAGTCCTGCCCAAGCCCAGGCTCCAGAAGGAAGGCACACCCACCCTGGGCTTCAGCATAGATCTGGAGAACATCAGCATGCAAGGGGGTGGTTGGTGATGCCCGCAGCCAGCGCGCCGGAACCAGGGGAGAGCTCTGGGCCCCACACTGGCATCCCTCTGCCCTGGAGGTGGGGGGAGATACGCAGATCCTTTTGCTCAGCAGATACCTAGGGGTGCCCCCAGGGGTCCACAGCCCAGCGCCCAGAATGCCAGGGCAGGCCTGCCAGGCTGGAAGCACTCAGAGCACGGAACGGCATGTGCTGAGGGTGAAGTGCTCAAGTTGGTGGACCTAACTTCTAGGAGAGGCTAGAAGACGGCACGGGCGAAGTGCCAGTGAGAGGCCCTCCTGGAGAAGGTGGGCAGCAAGTCCTGGGAGGCTGGGGGCTGCGTGTGCAAAGCTAGGGCAGGAGGAGGCAGGTGCGAGGCCAGGACCTGGCCTGGCCTTCGGGGGGCGGGCCCCACTCACCCCCACTGCAAGCCTGAAGCAGGAAGATCTTGGGGCAGCCCTACAGGGCCCTGCAGCGGCTCAGCTCCGGCACCAGCACCTCTGGCTGGACCTCCTGCCCGTCTGCCCCCAGCAGCTGCCCCTGTGGCCCCCCAGGGGCCATGAGGGCCACAAGCGCACAGCTCACGGGGACCCCGTGGGTGTCTAGGCACTCTCGGAACTGGGCCATCTCCTCCTGGAAAGCCTGGGGTGGGGATGAGATTGAGGCCTGGGCCCGGGCCTTGGCCTCCCCAGTGCCTGGTGGTCCTCCAGGGAGGCTTGTCCAGGCCCTGCCCACCCTCCTTCCCACCTCCTGCCAGCCTCAGGCCCACAGAGGAAGTCCTTTTTCTAACCCCCCTACCTCAAAGCTGGCATGGCCTAACTGGAGGTGACGTGTGGTCCAGCCTCTTGCAGCTGGGACTTTGGCCAGGGCAGGGAAAATGCTCCGAAAAGTGGAGAGGCGTGAGGGGAGGGCAATGAGCTGACAGGTGTCTGGGAAGGGAGCTGAGACCCTCCCAGGAAAAGCTGGAGGGTCCAGCTGGGGCCTGGAGCAGAGGAGTGGAGAAACAGCGGGGAGGAGGCTGCAGGAGCCCGGGAGGTGAGCTTCGCATGCATGCAGCAGAAAGGACGGAAGCCAGATGGGGTGAGAAGCCCCGGAGAGTCACTCAGGTCCTGGCGGGGGGGTGGCCTTCCCTCAGAGCACCACCAGAACTCTGGCCTTCACCTCCCCTGGGCCGTAGGGTCTGTCCTTAGGGTGGTCTTGAAGCTCAGGGCCTGGCACAGGCCCCCCAGCACCTCCACATCATGCTGGGCCCCAGGCCGGCCTTCGATCACAGACAGGAGGAGAGCGGCTCTGGTCCTGGACAGGTCATACTGAGCGCTGGGGCTGGGTTCTGGCTATAGACAAGTTAAGGAGCATTCAGAGTGGCCTGAGAACCTCCCAGCTCCTCACGTTCCCCCATCTCAGGTCTCCCTGAGCCTCTGCCCCCTCGCAACTGCTGTCACCCCACCCCGTTCCCCTCACCTGGTGCTCCCAGGGTTCCACATCCCCCAGGCACAGCGTACCCCACAAGGAGCTCCGGAGGACTGGGCAGCAGGTGGCCTCTGACTCTTTGGCTGTCCTGTAGAAGACCTGGGGGGGTGGAACCAAAGAACCCCTAGGGGGCTGCTCCGTAGGGGTGCAGTTTGGGGAGGGAACAGGACACTGGCTTCAGGGAACAGCCTGGCTAGCTCATGGCTACTGCAATCTCTTTGGGGTCCCCTGCCAGAATGGAGGGAGCAGAAGACAGACAAAAGAAGGGGAGGGCACGAAGGAGGTGTCCTAATTCAGGTTCATTGTCATGGGCTTCCCTGGACATGGATGTCCTTAAGTGGATAGTGGCCATGCCATTAACCACACCACTCCCCACCCCAGGGATCCATGTGCGCAGAGCTGGGGCGCTCCCTAGAGCAGGTTGGGGACTGTCTGGAAAGGTTCACAGGGTACGTACCACCTGTGGAGGGCACCAGGCTGGGGAAAGCTGTGGAGTGGAGCCGGGGCCAACCTTCACCTCCAGGGTCACTAGTGGCCACCCAACTTCCCAGTGAGACCTTTGGGCCTCGAGCCCAGACCAGAACTGGATGGTTCGTCACTCTGGCTTCCAGGAACCTGCAGTCTGACGGGACAGTCACCGTCTGTGTGAGTGTGAACGGGGCTGGGCAGAAGTATAGGCGCTGACTCGGGGAGCTCAAGGAAGGGCATCACTGACAGCCTGGAAGGGAATGTGTGAGGCTGGCTGGGACAACAGGAGGGCAAGCCAGAGGGAGTGGCATGGGCAAAGGCGTGGAGCTGAGAAGCAGCTGGGAGTGTCTGGGGGATCTTGAGCGGGTTGTGAGGAGGGGCACGGGTGGCGTGGGAGGCAAGGGCTCGAGGCTGATACCTCATGCACAGACAATAAAGAGTCATCTGTACAATGAATGGGGGGGGCGTGTGAGTGACTTGAACTGTCAAGCAGGTTCAGGAGAGCACAGCAGAGCCAGGGGAAGTGAGTGGCACAGCCCCCCTCCCAGGGACCCCCCCATCTGGAGCCCCCACCTCCGTCAGCAGCTGCAGCAGAGACCAGTGAGGATATCGGCCACAGAGCTGGCTCAGGCCAGTGAGGAAGGCTCCAGGGTCAGGGGCCACTAGGTGGAGAAACCGCACGTTGGCCTGGAGGGGAGGTCTTGGCCCTCCTGCCCACCCCCACCCCTGCTCTGCGACATCCCACAACCGGTGTCCCTGCCCAGCCCACTCACCGAGCACTGAGAGCAGCAGGAAAACTTTGGGGCAGCCCCACAGGGCCCTACAGCGGCTCAGCTCCCGGACCAGCTGCTGGGGCTGCCTCAGCTGCCCACTGGGGGCCCCCAAGGGCATCCAGCTGCTCCCGGAACCCAGCCAGCTCCCCAAGGAAGCCCTAGGGCAAGAGCAAAAGTCGGGCCTGAGTCCAGGGAGGCCCCAGGGTGGGGCTAGGGGTGGGTGCTGGGATGAGGGTGAGGGTGGGAGGCAGGTGAGGACTCACCTGGACAGAGGCCTCCCTCCTCTGGCAGCTCTCAAAGCCCAGGGTCCAGAACACACCCTCTAGGACAGTGACTTTAGAGGCTGACACGTCAGGGCTCCTGAGTGTCAGGGCACCCTTGGACCCTGCAAGCCATACTTCCCCTGGGGAGGCAAGGCCAGAGTCAGGCTGGGGTGGGACTCAGCTGAGAGCCAGGAATGGGCTGGACCAGGCAGCACCTCCCCCTACCTTTGTTTCCAGACTCTGTTGAGCATCTGCCATCTGCAAGGCCACCTGCAGGGTCCCAGCCACCAGGAAGGCCATGGGGGCCAGGTGGGGTCTTCCTCTGAGCACCGAGCTTACCCCTGGCCCTGATGCCGATGCCCCAGGTCCCAATACTTGCCCTTTCCCTGAGCCCTGTCCTATCAGCTCTGTTTATGAGCTGAGCTGGACTCTGCTCCTTCCCTGGAACCCTGGGTCTTGGGCCCCCACTGCTTCAGTCCCTGTCCTGTTCTCTGGCTCCAGCGGGCTACTTCCTGGCTGGCATTGGCATGCCCCCACCTGAGCCAGGAGTCTATGCCCAATCCGCTTCTTAGCTCTTGGCCCACCTCCTATCTGATCTCGTTACACAGGAGTATCTCCCTTCTGAGCCAGCCACCAGCACCAAAAAAATCCATGCAGGGCTCTCACCACCCCCTACTCACTCCTGCACAGCACCCACACCACCCACACATGTGCACACTGCAGCCTTGAGCACAAGGGTATGAGAAGTGGTGATGGGTGCTGTCTCACAGACAGAAACCCCAACTGGAGTCATCTGTCCACAATGGGGCCCCAGTTGCTTCATCCAGGAAATGGGGTCCATCATAGCGAGCTCAGGATGAAGCAAGTGTTAAATGGGGGGCTGGCTGAGGAAGGA
Organism: Phoca vitulina; assembly: GCF_004348235.1. Lineage (NCBI taxonomy): Eukaryota > Metazoa > Chordata > Mammalia > Carnivora > Phocidae > Phoca > Phoca vitulina. The sequence continues at coordinate 140,758 of NW_022589736.1, forward strand.
CCCTGGGGCCAGAAAGACTGGTGCACAGACTAAGGGACAGAACGTTCTGTCGCCACCTGCCCCCACCACCCTTTAGGCAGTCCAGTGAGGCTACTACCAGGCAAACTGGGAAGGGCTCTGTGGGGATGTAAGGACCTCTGACCGTGCACCCACCAGCTCTGTGCAGGCTCCAGGTGGAGGCCTTGGCAGGCGAGGGGTGAGATGTCAAGGGCTGGGTGGGGAATGGGGCAGGGTCCATTCTGACCCAGGAGTCCACTCCCGCTAAGGGATCTGAGCAGAGGGACCAGCTTAGAGTTCTGGATCTCCTTGAGCAGCAAGAGCACACCGTGCCCCCCACCAGTCACCCCACACCCAAGCCTGTTTCTTCAGGTCGCCATTGAGGAGAAAAGGAGTGGCCTGGCAATGACCTGCTCAGCTCCCGCGTTGTCCTGCCGGGGTGGCGAGGGGTGCCTCCAGCTGTCCCATCCTGAGCTGCCCCTGGTCCACGGCTCACACTGGCTGACACAGGCCAGTGAGAGTCCTGAGACTCATGGCTGTTCTTTGCGGCCCAGCCAACCTGGAAGCCAAGAATGTGGCTCCACCTGGTGACCACCCAGCACCAGTGCCCCGGGCAGCCCCAAACCAGGAGGCAGAGAGACATGAATTCCAGTACCTCCACCCAGCAACCACATTAAGAACAGATCAGCCTAGAGGAAGTTTCCGTTATTTATTCAACATCTTCTGCTGCCCTTTTGAGACCAGCAGAGCCGAGCTCCTTTGGAGAGCCTGTGGTCTGTCCCTGCGAATGCCCATCTGCAGACAATGCGGACGGCACCATGGAATGCAGTGCTTAGGGAGTCAGCGACAAAGCGCTAACAGAGTGCTAGTGTTAAGTATCACGAACCCCACACCTCTGGAGAGGGGAGCAGTGGGGAGCAGCCAGCCTCCACCAGCCCTGTCCTTGGTCTTCAGTGTAGGCTTCCTGTCCCTGGAGCCACCACCACCCACACCAGATTGGCAGGGGTCGCTCTCAGGGACTCGCTTGGGGGCAAGTCAGCTTCGAGCAGAGGCAGGCAGTTTCCATGTCTCCAGTCGGGGCAAAGTGGTCACAGCCTGGAAATGGGGAGGGATGGGGCTGGAAAGCCCGTGGCCACACCCAGGACCCAGATCCTCCCAGGGATGGGCTGTCCCTCCCAGAACCCAGAAGCATCCTGCAGGTCAAGGCCTGTCCTCCACACCCACCAGAAGGCACAGCTTGGCAGGGCAGAGGGCCCGGCCCACGGACTCAGCTGACATGGCCAGCAACAAAGAGCCATGGGGCAAGCAAGGCCGGGGGGCGGGGGACCCCAGGCCCTGCCAGAGTCCTCACACTTCCTTGATGCCCAGGCCTTTCTCCCACGCTGAGGCCACGGGCCAGGAATGTGCTGGGGCACCAGGAAGCCAAAGGACAAGAGAAACCCGGGAAGCAAGAAGGGGAATGGCCGCGAGGTGGTGGGGACTTTCCACTCCCTGGGAGTGTAGGCTAGGCCTGGGGGCGAGGCGGGGCAGGCAGCCAGGATGGAGGCCGCAGATGGGGGGAGAGAACACCGGGGGCCTGTGGCTGCTTCGCCCTGGGGACACCATCCCCCCCAGCCCCCACTCCGGGTCAGCCGCAGGGCCCTCGCCAGCCCTCAGCCCACAGGCTGGGCCATCTTGGCGTGCAGGCTCTGGTGGGCGATGAGGTGGGCGCGCTGCTTGAAGCTCTTGTCGCACTCGCCGCAGCCGAAGGGCCGCTCGCCCGTGTGCACGCGCCGGTGGTCCAGCAGGTAGGAGCGCAGCGAGAAGCTCTTGCCGCACTCGCTGCAGCCGAAGGGCTTCTCGCCCGTGTGGATGCGCTGGTGGTCGGCCAGGTAGGCGCTGCGGCTGAAGCTCTTGCCGCACTGGGAGCAGGAGAAGGGCTTCTGGCCCGTGTGCACGCCCTGGTGGCGCAGCAGGTCCGACGAGCTGCGGAAGCTCTTCTCGCACGCCTGGCACTTGTGCGGCTTCTCGCCCGTGTGCGTGCGCTGGTGGCGCGCCAGGTCCGAGCCCCAGCGGAAGCGCTTGCCGCACTGGCCGCAGCTGTGCGGCTTCTCGGCCGCCAGGTCTCGCAGCGGCCGCCGGCGCGCAGGCGGCCGCCCCCTCCGCGCCCCCACCGCGCGGCCCACGGGCGCCCCCGGCCGGGCCTCGCCGTCCCAGGCCTCGGGCTCCTCGGGGTTCCAGGACACAGTCACGTCGCCGCGCCCGCCGCCGCCGCCGCCACCGCTGGCCTGGCCCGGCAGCGCCGTCACCGCCTCCTCCAGCCCGGATCGCTCGCTTTGGCTCTGGAGCCCCACACCTGCAAGCCGAGAGGGGGTGGCCTCTTCAGTTCCACTGGGTTCCGGGACCAGAGCTGGGGCAAGGCAGAAACAGGACTCAGGTCCAGAAAGCCCAGGGCGGCACAGGACCCCAGCCTCAGTTTCCTCGCCCATAAAATAGGGACATGATAAACTGCTCACGGAGAAACACTTCAGAGGCAGAGGCCTAGGGTCCAGCTGGGCTGATGCGCGCTGCATAGACACTTACTAATTATACGCCCAACACTTCCATGCCAGTGTCCATACTGGCATCCCATGTCCCACCCTCTGAACCTTGGCTATTCAAACTCCAAAACTGAATAAATTCAGGTAGTTTGTAAGTTATCCAAACCCTTAGTATTTCTTACCAGAAACTGAGAACCTACATGGGTTCAGCCAATGTGGCTGCTCTTATTCCATAAGCTTTTGTCCCTTAAACTCAACAACAGATTTGGACAGGGAATGATCCTAGCCTGCCCACTGTGTCATGTGGATTAAATGAGACGATCCCCAGACAGTGCTCAGAAAGGCTCTAACGAAGAGAGGAGCTCCAGGAGGGTGGCCTCCGAAGAGCAGAGCCCACGCCTTGGCACGCGGACAACGGGTGTTCTGTCAACCCCTCTTCGTGGGGCTAAGGGGACCTCACAACTACTGTACAGAGTCCCAGCGCAGCCCCTTCAGTGTCCGTTGACCTGAGACTCAGATCCCTCGTCTGTGAACCGGGACTACACCTCTATCCAGCAGGTTGTGAGAACCACAAGAAAATGCCCATATGAGAGCTCAGCACAGTGCTGACACGTTGCAAGCACTCATCTTATGGTAACACACACTCAAAGGCAAAGAAAAATGAACACTGGCACAAACGGAAAATCACCCAGGGCTCTTGAAAATAACCAGCGAAAGCCCACTTTCCAGCCAGCTAAGGAGAAGATGGAAAGACTGAGGATTCCAGCAGGGACATACGGGGGTGTACGGCCTGCTTGCGCCCACCCTCTGTCACCGGGACCCCCAAGAAGGCTGTTGCTTCCAGTTCAGAGGAGCCAAGGACCCCAAGGGCACCCACTGCTTACCCAGGGCAACATTCCGGGAGTTCTCTCGCTTTATGTCCCAAAAGAGTTCCCTCTGAGCAGGGTCCAGAGACCCCCACTCTTCCCGGGAGAAATAGAAAGGAATGTCTCCAAATGTCACAGGTCCCTAGAATGAGGTTTAAAAAAAAAAAAACACACACACAACCTGGCTCAGGACTGCCACTCTGGACTCCCCCTTGGGATGGGGAACAGGATACGTCCAGGCAGGACCAGGATGGATGGAAGAGGCCTTGATGAGAAGACAAGGCCCATTTTAGGGACTCGACAGCACCGAGGGCCTCAGAGGGGACAAATGGACTGGTAACTCACATGGACCTCAGAGGTAAAGCAGGTATCGGTTGTCTCTCTGGTACTCCCTTCTTTAAGAGCAGGAAGCTGGGCTGAAGGAAAAGAACAGAGGTTCACAGAGACCAGCCCAGGCCAGGAGTGAGCTCTCACACATGTACATGCACACACATTCCTAGGCTTCCTACAACAGAAATACCCTTCCTGGGGCGCCTGGGTGGCTCAGTCGCTAAGCATCTGCCTTCAGCTCAGGTCATGATCCCAGGATTCTGGGATCAAGCCCCGCATCGGGCTCCCTGCTCCGCGGAAAGCCTGCTTCTCCCTCTCCCACTCCCCCTGCTTGTGTTCCCTCTCTCGCTATGTCTCTGTCAAATAAATAAATAAAATCTTAAAAAAAAAAAAAAAAAAGAAAGAAAGAAATATCCTTCCTGCTACCCTGAGGGCAACGCCCTGGAAGGACCCAAGCCCCTGCCCAGCGATCTGTGCCTACAAGCTTACTCACCACCATGGCTGTGCTGCTCCCAAGGTACAGGTGGCCAGCTTCGTGCCCCCACCTTCATGGGAAGCCCCTTGGCCTGGGGTCCCTGGACTGTAGCCTCAGGTTCCACGTCCTCTGAGGGCACTTCCTGTGCAGGAACCACAACATGCTCATCAGCACCGAGACCAGATGGGGGAGACAGAGCTTAATCCCTGGGAAGGAGACATAGGACACGTCCCTCAGGATGCAGGGGGGTGGGGAAGGAGATCCACATGGGGTCCCAGAAACATCCAGAGGAGAAGGTGACACCAGGCAGTGCTGTGTGCCCACAGACACTCCCTGATCAAGCATGAGGCAAGAACAGCTCCCAAAGGCCAAATCACAGAGCCACTTAGTAAGGGGGTGTGGGGGCAGACCTCCATGCCAAGGGCGGAACTCCACACCCCAGCCACTCATTAGCACCTTCCCCAGGGTCAAGAATCCAACACCCCACAGAGAGCAGGGTTCACATGGACAGCTACCTTCTCATACCTACTCTGCTGCTCTCATTACACATGACTGTATCCCCAGGGCCTGGCCTACAGCAGAACATAAAAAAACATTTGCAGAACCTGTGTGGAGCTAAAACTGCCTTCCTGGAACATGCCCACTTTGGTCCTGCTGCTGCCCTCCAAAGCCACCAAAAAGAAACCAGATTCATTCGGACAGTGTCTGTCAGAAAGGCAACACCTGTTAGGATGCACTCCTGTGGATGCTCCCTCTGGCTCTGCATCCCCACCACCCCTGGAGGACTTGTTTATATGGAGATGGCCACCTCTCTTCAGCCAGGTGCCTCTGGGTGTGGGAGGGGACCCTCACCTGCGACCATGCTTTCACTGGCTGTTTCTGCAGGACCTCCACCAAGGCAACGGCCTCCTCGCCACTCCCTGGACACCGCTCTCGAACCCAGTCCTGGACGCCTCCGGGCAGCACACTCAGGAACTGCTCCAGCACCAGCAGCTCCAGGATCTGCTCCTTGGTGTGCAGCTCCGGCCGAAGCCAGCGGCAGCAGAGCTCCCAGAGCTGACTGAAGGCCTCATGGGGCCCGCCCACATCCCTATAGCAAAAATGCCGAAAGCGCTGGCGACAGACCTCAGAATCCCTGTTGTCTTCTTGCTGGGCAGAGTCCTGCTCCCAGGAGGAATCTTCCACCTTCACAATCAGCAGCCCTTCTCCCTCCCCAGGGGCCTCATCCTGAGGCTCCGGGGGTGCTGCCATTCCCCTGGCCTAAAGCTCAGGACTGGTTGGCCTCAACCTTGGCCTGGGAGCCTGCCCTTCAGTCTCCCAAAGGGATCCCCTGTGGCAGCCAGGTGGACATCTGGACACGTATTCCTGGGGAAAGAGCAAAAAGCAGGAGGGGGGCAGTAAATGAGCAAACACCGCCAGCCTGCTCCTGTCCTTTCCTGGCCCTGAAGTCTTTTTTAGGCTCTCCCATAATGCCTTGCTCGTGTGACTACCAATACAGGTCTACAGCCCCTTATCCTCAGCTTTAAAATCCAAAACTGCCAGGTTTTTACTACCTGGCCTACTGATGTGAGCATATTCATAATCTCCACTTATCTCACTTAACATAAATGTTTCTATGTTTTACAGCAAAAATATTTATGTATTTCTTCAGCTTGTAAATATTCACCAAGCTGTACTTACCATGCGTATTTCTGTATGCGTATTACACTTCAGTAACAAAAAAAGTAATTAATACATTTGATTATTGAGTATTGCTGCAGATTCTGCTGGTGGAGTTACGTGATATACCATGTGTACCGTATTACCTTCGTCAAATCTGAAAACTTCTGAATTCCAAAACACATCTTGGCCCTGGGGTGTCAACAAAGAGCTCACAGACACCAGGCTAAGCCATTTATCCACAGGTACATACGAATGAGTGACACATATTTGTACCTTACATTGCTACTCCTTACAATAGTCCCGAAAAGTATATATTTTGAAATTTTCTTTAATTGCTCTTTTGTTTCAACAAAAAAAGTAACACAGACCATTATAATAAAAAAGGCAGGGGGACTTAATACAGAAACACATAAAATAGAAACTCCCTTCCAAATGCAGTTGCACCCCCCCCCATAAACAGTATGACATGTGACCTCCTGGACTTTTCCCTGTCCATTCACTGAAAATGTATCCATAGAAACGGGAAAAATAAGTGTTTTTGTGTGTTTTACATAAATGAGGTCTTACTGCACATACTATTTTGTATCTTCCTTTTCCACCTAACAATGCTTCTTCATTAGCCACTCTGGGAGATTGCACGGTGTGGATGCGCTCCAGTTTCTTAACAGGTACCTGAGTGAGGCATTCAGCTTGTTTCCAGTCCTTCTCCACTACACACTAAGCACTTTACTTTATTCTTCCACTCCTCACAACACCCCTGAAAGGTACGCGCTCCATTCTCATCCTCCAGTGACCGAGGAGAAGGCTCCGCTCGGACAGGACCAGGGACTCACCAGGGTCGCTCGGCAGGACGCGGCGAGCGGGAACGCGGACCTGGCCGAAGCACCGCGCTCCGACCCCAGCAGCCTCGCCTGCGCTCAGCTGAGAAGCGGCGGGCGGGCACGGCGGGAGCAGGTGACCCCACCCCCAGCACTTCCCAGCAGCGCGCGCCACCTTCGGCCTCTGTCTCGGGGCGCTGGCCCCTGCCGCCCGCAGCCCAGCGCTGGATCTCGGAGCTCCGCGTCGCCGGTCCCGCCCCCGAGACACACACCGCCCACAACTGCCCAGGCGTTCCTAGTTCCGTCGCCAGCTCCCCGCGCCGGAAGTTCGCGCGTGGCTCGCCGGGAAACAACAGAGCGCATGCGCCGCAGCAAGCCCTCGAACTACACGCCCAGAAAGCCCTTCGCCCATTGAGCCCGCCTTCTCCCTGACGGATAGCCAATGAACGGGGAGAATTCCCAGAGTTGGCCAATCAGGAGGCAGCGGCGCCCACCTATGCCCCCGAGCTGAGGTTCGCTTCTAGACTCGTTCTTTCACATTTCTCTGGCCTGCTGGTCCGTGAAGGGCGAAAAGGGAAAGCCAAGGCTGGTTTGTTGGGCCGACACGGCGTCTGGCCCAGCTACGAGTAGAGTGCCCCAAACGCCGGAAGGGATCCGCTGAGAATGGACTCTTCCTTCCGCCTCCGGTTCTTTCCTCGAGTGGGTGGAGGGCGGAGGGCCGAAGGCCAGCGCGCTGCTCGCCCCGGGATACTAATTTCCAGCTTCTTGGCCCCGCCCTCGCCAAAGTCTTTAGCCGCTCCTAGCGGGGCGTGGAGCTTCCTGGGAAATGCAGTCCAGTGAGGGATGCGGAGCCTCCTGCGGCGAGTCTTCGCACCTCGGCCGAGGTCGTGCGGCAGGACGCGGCCCACGGGGACGCTGACCCCGGGGAGCCCCCCGCTCTCCCACCGGCAGGTTCCTCTGCGGGCCGGCGGGGTCCCTGCTGGGGAGCTCTGGGTTCTCCTTTCCATGCATTTGTACCTGCTCCCACACTCTACTTCTCTACCTGCAGATCTGTGGCTCCAGATCTTTTCCTGAAATATGAAGAGCTCTCCTTTTATTTGTTTTGATTATGCAATTATTGCATGCCTAGTGTAGAAAAAATTTAGAAAGTATGGAAAATTATAAAGCTATCTATATCCACAAAGCTAGCACCCCCAATCTGCTCAAATGTCGCTCCCTCCATTGGCTTTTCCTAACTCTATATAAACAGCGCCTCCCCCCCGCCCCCCCGCCCCGCCGCCATACTTCTGCCCTACCTTATTTTTCTTCCTTTTGTCACTACCTGACACACCTACGTAATATTTGTTCCCTAATACGGGACTGTAAGCTCGGTGAGGTCAGCGTTTTCACTGCCCTACTCCTAGCATCTGGATTTGTGCCTGGCACAATATTTGTTGACTAACTGAAGGCAAAAATAACTGGAGGTAAAAAATATATTCTTAATAAGGCCATTCCGAAGTGAGTGATATAGGAAAGACGTTAGGGTTTGAAGCCCACGGCCAAGAAGGATCTCTTGAGACATCTTTGGTGCAAAAAGGTGATTTTATTAAAGCACAGGGACAGAACCCGTGGGCAGAAAGAGCTGCACCGGGGTCATGAGGAGTGGCCCATTACATACTTATATACTTTCAAGTTGGGAGGTGGTTAGGGATAGCGTAAGTCTCTAAGGAATTTTGGAAGCAAGGTTTCCAGGACCTTGAGCTGGCTAGCTATTTTTGGGAAAAGGTCATTTATGACCGTCTAATAAAACCTTGGTCATGAGACCCTTCAGATGTATATCGGAGAGCCATAGGCTTGGGGGATGATTGCCAACACGTACCTTGGGGGGTTTAGAGATAAAGGAAGTTCCCAAAGGAATTTTTATATGTTAAAGTAGACTTACAGGATCCTGGGGGGGGTGGCGCTCAGGCTAGGATTGCCTTTTGCCCTTAGCAAAGTCTTAACATTGAGGCAGTTGAGTCCCTAGAGGAATGTCACTCTGTTTCAAGGACTTGTCAGTGGGCTCTAGAATCTAAAGTAAATTTAATAATTTTTTCTTCTGCCTTTGTTTCCCACACAGTGAGCATTATTAATATTTTAGTCTGTTTTTACACTTCTATGTCCATGAATATTTCTTATATAAATTTGAATAATTCTATGTAAGTAATGTTTTGTTGACTCAAAAGTCTATCAAGGATATCTCTAGGGCGCCTGGGTGGCTCAGTTGGCTAAGCGTCTGCCTGCAGCTCAGGTCATGATCCCAGGGTCTCTTGCTTACCAGAGCACAAGCAGGGGGAGCAGTAGAGGGAGAGGGAGAAGCAGGCTTCCTGCTGAGCAGGCAGCCATATGCGGGGCTCAATCCCAGGACCCTGGGATCATGACCTGAGCCAAAGGCAGATGCTTAGCGATCTGAGCCACCCAGGTGCCCCCATAAATAAAATCTTAAAAAAAAAAAAAGGATATCTTTCTATATCACCATGTATAAATAAAATGCATCTGTTTTGCAGGCTACATAGTATTCCATAGTATGGAAGTTCCATATTTTATTTAAAGTTCCTTACTCTTGGACATTTAGACTGTTTACAGTTTTCTGTATTTGCAAGTCATTTATACAAACACCCACCTTCCAGCATTTGCTTGAACAATTCGCTGGAGGGCATGAGTCCTCTCTGTGAACACTGCTGAAGTGGATGCTCCTGGGCTCCCTCCCCTCTCTCTACTGGCCCCATGGAGAAGTGCACAGAGAAAAAGGAACTTGAAAGCCCATTTTTCTAGGTGTGGACTTACAGTGTTCTTCCATCCCCCTCTATTGGCAAAGACTAACATCAAGTTGGCTACCAAAGGAGAAAGGCTCTAGTACCACAAAGTGGGACAAAATGTGTGTATTGTGGGCTGAGAAATAATAAATTAATAACTGGTACACTTACCATATATTTTATTGGGCACTGCCGGTAGATGACAAGTTATTTGTATACAATGACATTGAAATTGACCACCCAATAGCACTTCTTTTCTTTCTGAAAGTATTTTAGTTTGTTTTTCTACCTAGGAAATATAGTGTGTAAATAATAAAAGTCGAGATTTTCTTTCCAGAAGATTTATATTCATTTCCAGAATTTATACTCATTATTTCCTTAGTCTCAGTCCAGAATTCTCTAAACAATGTAAAAAATTGAGGACAACAGGTATTATTGTCTTGCTTAATGAAAATACTTTTAATGATTTACAATTATCCATTGTTTGTCCCTGATATATATCCATGCTCATATTAAGGAGCATCTATTCTCATTTGCAGCAAAAAGACTACTAGCTGTTCCCCAATATCAGTTTTCTCCTTCTACAGTAAGAATTTTTCAATGGGCACAAAGCCATTCAGAATAAGGAGTAGGGGCACCTGGGTGGCTTAGTTGGTTAAAGTGTCTGCCTTTAGCTCAGGTCATGATCTCAGGGTCCTGGGATCCAGCCCCATGTCAGGCTTCCCACTCAGCAGGGAGTCTGCTTCTCCCTCTCCCCTGCCCCTCCCCACCCCAGTTTATGCTGTCTCTCTCTCAAATAAATAGTCTTAAAAAAAAAAAAAAAAAAAAGAATAACGATTTCCCAGCCTCTCCTGCAGTTAAGCATGGCCATGTATTAAATTGAAGGCAATGAGATGTGAGCAGACGTGATGTATTTATCTTACTAGAAAGGGGTGGGTCCTGTCTTCCTATTCTCTTTTTCCCAGCTGCTAACAGAAATTTGGATATAGTGGCGTGGACTATGCAGATGAGAGTAACACTCAGAGATATCAAAGCAATAAGACAGAAAGTGCCTGGATTCCTGAAGATTGTGGAGCCACCAAACTAGCCCTGGATTTATACCCACGCAGTGATGTGAGAAAGAAATGGGTACCAAGTTTAAGCCACTGCTATTTTGAACCTCTATTATAAACAGAGTGTATACCCTAACTAAATTACTACCTAATAAGAGGTTTTTTTTCATTAAAAATAGAATATAAAGGGGCACCTGGGTGGCTCAGTCGTTAAGCATCTGCCTTGGGCTCAGGTCATGATCCCAGGGTCCTGGGATCAAGCCCCACATCTGGCTCCCTGCTCAGCGGGGAGCCTGCTTCTCCAGCTCCAGCTCCCCCTTGCTTGTGTTCTCTCTCTTGCTGTATATCTCTCTGTTAAATAAATAAATAAAATCTTTTTAAAAAATAGAATATAAGGGGGGCACCTGGGTGGCTCAGTCAGTTAAGCATCTGCCTTCCGCTCAGGTCATGATCCCAGGGGCCTGCGATCCACCTGCGATAGGCTCCCTGCTCAGTGGGGAGTCTGCTTCTCCCTCTCCCCCTGCCCCCCCTTGTGCTCTCTCTCTCGCTCTCTCAAATGAATAAATGGAATCTAAAAAAAAAAAGAAGAAGAAGAAGAACATAAGGGGTACCTGGGTGGCTCAGTCAGTTGAGCAACCGATTCTTGGGTTTCGGCTCTGGTCCTGATCTCAGGGTCATGAAATCAGCCCAGCATCAGGTTCTGTGCTTGGCATGGAGTCTGCCTGGGATTCTCTCTCTCCCTCTGTCCCTCCCACTTGTGCTCTCTCTCTCTCAAATAAATAAATAAAGCTTTAAAAAATAGAACATAAAAATATTTATTTTTATAATTTCTCTGGTGGGGTATTAGATATTCAGAATTTCCATGTCATCCTGACTAAATTTTGATAGTTTTTTCTAGGAAATCATCCCTTTCATCTACAACTTCAAATTTATGAAGATAAAGTTGTATGTAGTATTCCCATTTGATTAAAATTTTAAAAATCAGCACGTATGGTTAAATCCTACTCCTTGTTTTGGGATCCTGAGATAGCACTTGAATGGTGGTGGAGCAGCAGGCTAGGAAGAGCCTGGGTCCCTGCTGACTTTGTGGGTTAGGGCTGCCACACCAGTCCTGACATAGGCTGCCTACCTCCAGCCCACCTGCACATATTATCTTGAGAAATACACTTACATCTTGGTTAAGATCCTATTTTGGGGGCGCCTGGGTGGCTCAGTCGTTGGGCATCTGCCTTCGGCTCGGGTCGTGATCCCAGGGTTCAGGGATCGAGCCCCGCATCGATTGGGCTCCCTGCTCAGCGGGGAGGCTGCTTCTCCCTCTCCCCCTGCGTGTGTTCCCTCTCTCGCTGTGTCTCTCTCTCTCAAATAAATAAATAAAATCTTTAAAAAAAAAAAAAAGATCCTGCTATTTTGGATCTCTGTTATTTGTAATCCTAACTGATCCACTGCCTCACAGGGCTGTTATCAGAATTAAATAAATGAGAGAATACAAGTAGACCACTGAGCCCAGCACTAACTCTTAACACACAGGAAGTGCTCAATAAAGAGTGACTAGTCCCAGGGAGTTAGGTATTGCCAGGAACCTGTCACAGGGGCATGCCCACAGGAGCATAAGGTACATGAGAAGCTGACGGATTTAGGCCCTCCAGGTATTTTTTCCACTTTCCCCTGAACATTTGAGTCCAGCTTGTTCTGGTCAGTGGCCTGTTGGGTTGTAGTATTAATCTTCAAGACTAGCCTCGAACTTTGTTAGTTGAAAACAGAAAAACTGGGGTGCTCTAGGAGGTGACAGAGGTGCAGGCCACGGAGTGCTGTCTTTGCAACCGAGGCAAGGCAGCCTGACTGACCACACACCACAGGCTGGCAGAGGAGCGTGAGGATGAGGAAGGTTGGATCATCTTCATAACCTCCCTTTCTCCACTCTCCGCCATATACCAAGGAGAAACCTCAGCCCACAGTCTCTGGAAACTCTCACCTTCTAGCCTCCCCTTCTGCAGGCACCTCCCACCAGAGGTGTCATTTCAGCTCCTGGTACATCAATCTCTTCCTCATAGCGGGGCCTTTATTCATTCTGCTCCCCTTGCTTGGAAGGTTCTGCCCCCAAATCCTTGTAAAAGGGCTTCTCATCATTCTCCAAGTCTCAGCTTAAATGTTCCCGCCTTGAAGGGGCCCTCTCTGACCGTCGGTTCCTAACATCCTCCATTGCTTCACACGTTCCTTTCTTTCTGGTATTTGTCACTACCTGAAAGCAATGTTTGTGTCACTTATCTGCTTATCAGTCTCCCTCACTAGACCGGAACCCCGTGAGGGCAAGGATCTTGTCTGGCTTTGTCATCGCGTATTCCTCATCGTTTAGCGAAGAACCTGGAATGCACGCATTCATTTCGTATTTGAAAAACGAATGAGTGAATGCAGCAAAGCCCTTACTTAACGTTTCCCTGCCCTTTACCTCCCTCCGCCCGCCACCCAGAGCCACCCCCACTTCCCCCGCACTGGCCACCTCAGTTTCCCCGGCTCCCCCCACCCCCAAGAGGGGTCTCTCTCCAGACGGTTCCCGCGCCCGCGCCCCAGCACCACTGTCAGGCCCTGCTCCGGGGCTCGGAAGGTGCTAGAGCGCCGGCGGGAGGTGTCCGGGCGCCCGCCGAGCTCCAGTGCAGGGGCCATAGGTGGCTGCCGGGATCAGGCTCCCAGAGTTCCCAGCCAGCAACGAGATGCCGGGGCTGGGAGCTCGAAACCGGAAGCAGCTCTGGCCCGGGCTGTCCGGCCCTCGCCCGCGGCCCCTCTAGGACGGCAGGAGGCTTGGCACCTCGGTAGTAGGCCCAGGGTCGGCTGTGAAGGCTAGGGGGGTGGCGAGGTCAGCAGTCCAGGCCCCCATCCTTAGTCCCTTCGGCAACGGCCACCGGACAGAGGGGAAAAGGGAGAGCTTCAAAGCGGAGATTTTCGGATGTTGCCGGGCAACCGTGCCGCTTGGGGAGCGGTGGGGGAGAAAAAGGGTCGTGATTGGCCGGTTCTGCTGCAGCCCGCCCCTCGCCCCGCCCCGCCCCCTGACTGACTAAGGTCTGAGCTGGTGGGCAGGGCCCTCTGGAAACCCATCCTCCTCGCCGCGAGGGCCCTTAGTGAGGTTGGGCCTCCTACCCCATCGACCGCGCCCGGTCTCGCTACTCTGCGGAGTCACCCAAGTGCGGGAGACGCCCCCGGCCTGGGGAGGGCAGCAGGGCCAGCTGGGCCCTCAGCCCCTGCAGCAAGGACCTGGGCCGTGCCTTGGGCCGCACAGGGAGCGGGTGGGCAGCCCGCAGGGACGATTCCCCGCCTCCGCCCTCACCCTCGCCCTCCCTCTGACGGCGCAGGCGCAGATGAAGCGTGAGCAACCAGGTGGGGGCCCTCCAAGGCCGGAAGGCTGCGAGGCCAGGTGTGAGCAGAAGCCAGGAGGAAGCAGGCCAGAGACACCAAGACCCTTCCCTGGCGACCCCCTTCCCAGTCAGCTATCTCTCCATCACCCACCATGTCACGAACACCCTTCAGCCTCACATTCTAGGCCCTTCCACGACATCTCCACTACCTCTGCAGTCTTAGTTGTTCTTGTCAAATGTTTCCTAAATTGCCAAGTTCCAGTTAAAAAATGTTCTCGCCAGCTCTATCCCAGAATGGTAGCCTCTGGATGGGTCTCTAGGCAGAAGTGGACTGAGACCCATGGGGCCCTTGGAATCATGTTCCTCTCCACGGTGCTATGAAAAGGGGAAACGGTTTCTCCAGGTCTCTGAGTTCCTCAGAGGCCAGAGTGGAGTCTTTAAATGATCCCCTGGCTCACTCGACAGATCTCTGAGCTGTTCAAGTCCTGGCACACTGGCCATAAAGCCCAAAGAAGCAAATGAATAGGCACTGTGCAAATACGTCCTCTGTGCTAAGCTTGTACCAAGTTTAACGAGTGTCCTTCCTGCCTCTTTCATCAGAAAACAAGCTCCTGGAAGCTGCAAGCCTGCTTTATGTGAACAAGCCCCCCTCAGCCCCTTACATTGAGCCAAGCTGAGAAGTCCCATTTCTGACTGAGTGACCGGAGCCATGAAGACAAGCTGAAGGGAAGAAACAGCTTTCTTTCTCACGTCTTCAAGAGCCATCTAATTCAACCAGTCCGGCCAGCAACCCAACCCTAGATCCCACTGAGACCTGCCAGACACAACCAAGTTCTGCCTGGGCTCCCACTAGTCCGCAGCTTTCTGGCATCTGGCTGATGACCTGCTCCCCGACTCGCCATCTCCGGCTGAGTCCAGCAGCCTGAAGTTCGAGTCTACAGTCTGTCTTACTCTTTTTGGACAGCCCCACCTCATAACATGCACTAGCCAGCCAGTAGTCGTTGGGATGCATGGAAGCAGGGGTATTCTTTACACAATGAAATCCCTGGACCTGAACCCCAGCTTCCAGCTCTCTGGTTGTTGGCTAAGTTATTGGACCGCTCTCTCGGCTGTTTCCTCATCCATAAGACTGGGACGGGGTCCAATGCTCAGAGTTGTGGAGACTAGAAGCGACATACACATAGCACTTGGCCCCTTGACTGGCAGCTATTATCAGTCAGTCCCCGCTCCTGCTCCAACTCCCTTGAGAGCCGGGAGCCAGCCAGGGCGGCAGCCACCCTGCTGGCCCCGATTCAGGGAGGCAGGTGGAGTCTCAATGGCTGCCCACATGCAGGTGTCCTCAAGGTCAGTCGGCGTCAGAACAGTGTCATCTTGGAAGCCAAGCTGCAAAGTTTGGATAATAAGCAGGCTGAGACCATTCCTCCCCAGGAAAAAAAGAGAATGGGAAATAGAAATACAGAGGTCAGAAAAGCAGAAGGCCAAGAGTAAAAGAGCCAGACAGGGGCAGGTAGGGCAAATTATAAAGGACATGTACAAAGAGGCCAAGGACGTGAAAAGTACCAGAAGGAGCTGACTGCAGCCTCAGAAGGCACCAGGCGGGACAGTGGTCCCTGGTAAGGGAGGAATCCTCACTGGATTACGGCCAGGCCCCAGTGGAAACACATGGAAAATGTCCAGTCACAAAACAGGCCTCCAGTGCCTGAGACAGGAGACAGGGAGGGCCGCAGACAAGGAACATGAGTTCCCAGCTGGCTCAACCCTGCTCCAGCTCCCAAACAGAAGAGCCAAGGGAGGGTCCTGGGCTCAGGGGCAATGTCCCTGGGGACAGGAGCGGTGGTGGCAGCAGACCGCCCCTCCAGGGGGATCCACAGTCTCAGAAGTGGCTGGCTGGCTTCAGGTTTGGAAACCTCTGTGCCCAGAAGCCTTTGCTTGTAAACTTAGGGTCCGGCTGCTCTGGACTGGCCCCAAGTCAGGTCAAGGCTGGGAAAGAGAGTACCCAAGCCCCAACAGCAATGACTCAGGGATGCCTCAGCCGTGCTGACATGGCTGACCCTGGAGGCCCCCCGGTCGGACCCACCGCCAGGGCCCCATGAGACAGAGCATAAGCGGTGGCTAGAATTCCAAGGCCTTTAATTTGCAGCCAGCGTGCCCGCGCCTCGCCCTAGCTCCTGTGTTGCCATGCCCCACCCCATGCCAGCACCTCCCACTCCCTTCCCACACCCCTTCTCACGCTGCCCTCACGCCTCCCCCCTGCCCGGCCTCCTAAGTGTGAGCAGGTGGGGGTGCCGCCAGAGCCCCCGCCGCCCCCAGCATCAGCATGGCCAGGGCCTTGGGCCCCGTCGTGTGGATCTTCTCGTGCCGGTGCAGGTTGGAGCGCCGGCTGAAGCTCTTGCCACAGAGGGGGCAGGAGTAGGGCCGGACGCCACGATGGGTGCGCTGGTGGGCGGTGAGGTGTGAGCTGTGACTGAAGCTCTTGCCGCAGTCGAGGCAGTGGTAGGGCTTCTCGCCCGTGTGCGTGCGGTTGTGCGCGATGAGGTTGGAGCGCTGGCTGAAGCACTTGCCGCACTCGGGGCACGGGTAGGGCTTGACCCCCGTGTGGGTGCGCTGGTGGGTGACCAGGGCCGAGCTCTGCGTGAAGCACTTGCCGCAGATGGGGCACTTGTGGGGCTTGGCGCCCGTGTGGGTGCCCTGGTGGGTGACCAGGTCCGAGCGGCGGGTGAAGCGCTTGGCGCAGCGGTCACACACATAGGGCTTCTCGCCCGTGTGGATGCGCTGGTGCTGGATCAGCGTCGAGTGGTGGCTGAAGCTCTTCCAGCAGGAGGGGCAGGTGTAGGGCTTCTCGCCCGTGTGGATGATCTGGTGCTGGATGAGGTGCGAACTGCGGCCGAAGCGCTTGCCGCAGTCCGTGCACGTGTAGGGCTTCTCGCCCGTGTGCGTGCGCCGGTGGGTCACCAGGTGGGAGTGCCAGCTGAAGCCCTTGCCGCACTGCTCGCACTTGTAGGTCTTCTTGCTGGCGTCACTGTCGGGGGCCAGGCCCTCCTCGCTGCTCTCGGGGGTGCCCGTTCGCCCCTCTCTGGGTTTCTCTGGGAGGTGGCCCTCCTGGGCCTTCGCGAGGCTGGTGTCGGGCGGGCTCGGTTTCGCCTGCCTCTCCTCCAGGGGACCCGGCTGCCCATCGTCTTTGGCTGGCCCCGAGCTCTGGCCGCTGCCTGCTTGCTGCCCGCACTGCAGGATGTCCCCCTGGGCTCTCCCCACCATGCTTCTGAAAGACTTCACATCCCCAAGGGCTGCCAGGGATGCCAGGGATGGGGCTGGCTCCTCCTTTCCCATCTCAGTGGCTCCTGGAGAAGGAGAGTTTCCAGCAAGAGAGAGACTTCCGTGAGGGACCCAGGGAAATTCTGGAAATGGAGGTAAGAACAAGGATCCTGGAAGGAAAAGCCACCCCCCCGGCAGAGGACAGGAAGCCGGCAGCCTTGCCCCTGGCATGCATCTGCACCCCAGGAAACAGAGGGCCCGCACTGACAAGGGGCACCCCGGCGTGACAGTGACCCACCCACCTGCCACCTCTGCACGCACCTGGCTTCTCCTCCTCATCTCCCATCTGCCGGCATGAGCTCGAGGCCTCACCCTTGCCCTGTCCTTGGGAGGCCCAGAAAGGTCTGCTGAAGGGAAATCCTGGCCAAAAAGAGACAAGAGATGCTGCGCTCAGTCGTGAGCTTTCAGGCTGCACTGCAGGAGACAACCCCCACCCCCACCTGCCAAGTGAGGAGGCAGAAGTGGGGAGGCAGCTCTGCAAACATGGGGTAAAACGACATAAGCTGAAAAATCGCTTGCGGTCAGGTGTCCAGCCCTCTGTGGGAAGCACCCTGTAGGGTAACTGCCAGACCTACTCTCTTCGGGGCTGAGTTGGGCTCCATCTCATTTCCCTGAACGAGCCCCAAGAGCAAAGGGAGAGGGGCCGGGCGAGGTCAGCTGCTGACAACCCCCTTTGTCACACGGTCCCCAGCAGTGTGCCCAGCAATCTCCAGTCCTGCACCTTCCCAGACCAGGGGCAAAAAGGGCTCCTGGGGGAGGGACAGTGGGTGCAACGAAGCCCAGTGGGAGGGCCTGGGAGAAGAGGCCAGGGGTGCTGACCACCTAGTCAGGGACCAAAGGCCCACTGGCCAAGTCCCCTGGGGCAAGGGCCTGGGGATTCTGGTCAAGTCAGTAAGAGAGCAGAGGCCCCAGCCTCCATGCCCTGATCCATACCCTGCTGGAGGGAAGGAATGTGTTGGACCCACCAGCAGGTTTAGGGCATTTGTGAGGCTTGCCGTGGGGCTGCAAATGGGTGCTGAGTTCCCTCTGATCTCTCAGGACTTGCCTGGACCTGCCGCTCTGGGCCCTGGGGAGTGCTAAGGATAGGTGGTAAGCCAACCCGAGATAATTAGAGTGAGCTGTCCTGACTCCGAGGCCCACCACCGAAGTCAAGGGTGGAATGACCAAGCCCCCAGCTCCCCAGACTAGCAAGTGTGCCCCTGGTATGTATGGATGGACAGACAGACAGACCAGACATATGAATGAACGGCAATGAAGGAATGAGCACCAGGAGCTGTCCGTAAGACCTCCTAAATTCTGCCAACAAAAGCAGGGTCTGAAACGGAGGAGTCGGAGTGCTGGGACTTTACTTACCATGAGAAACAATGAGGGGGACAAGGCACCTCTGAAAAAACGACAGGCCCCTCAGGGTGGATGTGACAGCTCAGGGTCTGGGGTCTAGAGAGATTAGCTGGCACCCGTGCCCCCCACTCGCGGCAGGCATCCCCGATCTGCAGCCAAGCTCTCTGCACACACACCTCTCAGGTGGGGCTTTGAGGAGCGGGACGGTGGGAGGAGCAGACGAAAGACTTCAGAAGGACCGAGGAGCAGAACCTCGAGGCCAGCACTGCCCAACATAGCAGCCACTCGCCATGTGGGGCTATTGCAATTCAAACTTGAGCCGGGTAAAATGAAATAAAATATGAACTCAGGTGCTCCAGCCACATTTCCAGTGCCGAGCAGCCACATCGGGCTCATGGGCCCCAGGTCAGCACAGAGCACACGTCCTTCACCAGGAAGGTGTTACAGACCAGAGCAGCCCACATGAACGATGAGAAGGAGCTTAGCCCTGGAAGGAGGGGATGGCGGGACGGCCCCACCTCTGGTACCGGGCCTCAGACAGTGGCCGCCCCAGCACAACCTCGGGCCCTTACCCAAGGACAGCCCATTCCTCTTCTGCAGGACGTCCCTATAGAAGCTCTGCTGCGCGTGGTCCAGCCGCCCCCACTCCTCCCGGGAAAGGTACAGAGCCACGTCCTCAAAGGTCACCGGCATCTGAAACAACACAGAATGCCCACACTCCAGGACACACCAGGACACCGTGGAGGGGCACAATGGCTCCAAATGAGGGCGACCCCTCCCCGGCCTCCAACCTGCTGCCCCGAGTAAGGCCTGTCCTCCAATCTGTCTGATGGTGAAGGAGGACAGCCGCCCAAGGGTGACTTTGGGGGTTGGGGGGGCAATAACAAAGCAGTTGTGTACAACAGAAAACAAAAGACAAAGACAAGGGCCCTTTCCGGCACCACAACCAAAGCTCAGGCTCTCCACGCGCCCCCCTCCGGCCCCCACCCTCGGGTCTGGCGCTCAGATCCAGCCGCTGATGCACAGACATGCCGTTCCTCCACATCCCTGTGCTCTTCCTCCAGCCTTGCACTTGAACAGGGACACTCACCTGGGACCAGGCGGTGAGCAGTGCCGCAGCCATCTGCCGGTCTCTGGTCCTGCCCTCACGAGCAAGCCCGGGGATCTGGGGGGCGGGGAGGGCTGAGAGAGGAGAGAGGTCCTCAGGGCGGCCACCTCACCCTGCTGGGCCCGGCCACTCCCCCTGAGCGGACCGTGCCTGGCTTACCAGGGACACCACAGCTGCCTCAAGCCCCACCCCCAACCTGACCCAAGAAGAGGGTCAGTAGGTTCTGAGGTTGTGCGGGAGTGGCCTCTGAGGGGCAGGTGGGCAGACATCCGGGCATCTCCATGGCAGGAGAGCTTGTGCCCCCCCCCCCATGTTGTGAGCCTCCACCTCTCCCCACAGCCGCCACCCAACAAAGTGCGTCTCTACGTCCCTCTCCATCCCTCTCCTCACCTCCACCAGGCAGGAAAAGAGCTTTCTCCTTAGAGCCCTGGCTTAGGGACACCCAGCCCGGCGTTCCTGGAGCCCCATCCCCCTGCGATGCCCCCTCAGGTTGTGGCTCTTCCGGCTCCGTCTTGATGTGGGGTGACTCCTGAGCGGCTCCCAAAGGCACCATCTCCTCCGACTCAGAAAGCATTTCTTGACAAGGATGCCCATGACCTGGAACCTAGGAATGACAGCCCCCATCAGCACCTGGGCAGAGTAGGGGAGACTCACAGCCGAGCTCCACACCTGAGGGTCCTGGCAGGGGCCACACACACCCAAATGCAAGGCACAGATTGAAGGAGTGGCCTTGTTTTCTTCTCCTGGCCCTGGGGACCCGCACACCTCTGCTTTACCTCCACAAGGCCGGGGCAGCAAGGGAAGGAAGGAAGGCGCAAGGTCGGGCCAGGGGCAGGCTGGCCAGGTGCCCACAGAGCAGAAGCCTCTTCTCAATTCCAGCCTCGTACCTCCCACAGCAGTGTGGACTGTTACTGTTTAACACTGAGGAAACCAAGTGCAGTGGATTGAATAGTGTCCCCCCAAATTTCACATCTGCTCGGAACCTCAGAACATGACCTTATTTGGAAGATGTAATTAGTTAAGGATGCTGAGATGAAATCATCCTGCATTTAGACTGGGCCCTAAATCCAATGACTGGTGTCCTTATAAGAGGAAAAGACATGGAAACACAGAGAAAGCCATGTGAAGATGGAGTCAGAGCTGGGGTGAAGCCAAGGGACACCTGGAGCCGCCAGACGCTGAGAGGCAGAAGGATCCTCTTCCTAGAGGCTGGGGAGGGAGCCCCCCCAATGCTGTGATTTGGGGTTTCTGGCCTCTAGAACTGAGGGAATAAATTCTGGTTGTTACACAGACGCAGGACACTGACGTATCCGGGCTCAGAGATCAGACAACGGCCCAAGATCACACAGCCCGTGAG
Source organism: Phoca vitulina (assembly GCF_004348235.1). Taxonomy (NCBI): domain Eukaryota; kingdom Metazoa; phylum Chordata; class Mammalia; order Carnivora; family Phocidae; genus Phoca; species Phoca vitulina. Next base: position 161,716 of record NW_022589736.1, read on the forward strand.
TGCTCGGCCAAGAGTGGAACTCAAGGGTATCTGACTCACAAGTCAACCCCAGGGCCACCATTTCTTGGAGATGACAGGCAAGTATCATGTGGCCTTGGGCCATTTCCAGCCTGACTGAATTTGGTCACAGAAGTTGGAGTTTTGGGGTTTGGAGAGAAAAGCCCAAGGGTACCACTAACTGTGCCGAGGCCCGTGCCCACCTGGGTCCGCCAGAAGGCAAACCTCCCGGCTCACCCCTGCAGCACCACCCACCACAACGGCGCTTCCAGGGTCCTCCTACCCAGTCCCCACTTCTTCACACCAGCCTCAGCTTCAGCCCCTGGGACGGTGAGGAAGGGGCTCTGGAGTCAGGCAACCAGGGCTCAGATCCAGGCCATCCAGGCCGGCCCCTCACTAGCTGCTCAACCTGGAGCAGGCGCCGCCTTCCCACAAACCTCAAGAGTTTTGGGAAAGTCACTTGCTTTGCCTTGGGAGGCCCCTGGTGAGGCCTCCCTGTCATCCACAACACAGGGATTGGCCAGGCTTCTCCCTCCACCACCCCCCACCTACCGCCTATGTTATTAGGGTCTCAGAGGGAAAGACCCTCAGGCCAGGGAGCCACCTGGGCCAGGCAGCCTCCGAGACTCAGCTGCTCTGCCTCATGAACAGATAACCTGTGAGAAAGAGCTGTGCACTCCGGAACATTCAGGATAAACACAGAGTGGTGCCAATAATTATTATTATTACTCTACTGTGTGAGCTGACAGAATCCAACAGTAGCACAGAATGTCAGGGATGTGTGAGACCCATCGGGTGTTACCAAGGCGTCATGGAAGGGAAAGCAAACAGAGCTGACACTCCTTTGTGCGTCTATGGCATGAAAATGGGACAATTAATACAGACGGTCCCTGACTTACAACGGCTCAACTTAACCAGTTTTCGACTTTACGATGGCACTAAAGTAATAACACATTCAGTAGAAACTACTTCAAATTTTGAATTTGCATCTTCCGCTGGGCTAGCGATCTGTAGCGCGGTCCTCCCTGGGGATGCGGGGGCAGGAGCCGGAGCTCCCGTCAGCCACGCGCTCACGAGGGTGAACGACCGACAGACTGACCGCCATCCCGTTTTTCTCTTTCAGTACGGTATTCACTATATTACATGAGATACTGCTCAGCACTTCATTATGAAATGGACTCTGTGGGAGGCGATTTTGCCCAACTGTAGGCTGATGTCAGTGTTCCGAGCACGTCTGAGTGAGGCAGATTTATAAGCTATGATGTTCAGTAGGTTAGTGTGTTAAATGCATTTTCGACTTCTTATACTTAAAATGGGTTTATCAGGATGTAACCCCAAAGCAAGTCGAGGAAGATCTGCACTTGATTTGTATTTGAACTTAACAACCCCTGGAACTACTAGTTGAGGTGCTGTAGGTTTCTCTGACCTAGGTTCTAGTTGCTGTGGGTGTTATTTTATGTTACAATAGTTACCTGCTCTGAGCCTCCCAGCCACCTAGATGAGACAGGTAGGAACAGCAGGCCCGTGATAGACATGTTATAGGTGACAGTCCTCGTTCCCAGAGGCAGGGGACCTGCCCAAGGTCACACACCTGGCTGTAGCTGACTCATATTCCTTTAATTCCAAGGCCAGTGGCCCTGGTTCCCGCCCCCCACAGGTTGTAATTACACACATAGGCAACAGGTACATGAAGGACTAGGTGCTTAGACCCAGAGAGAGTGGAGATGGGGTCCTAGGCAGAGGGAGGATAAACTGAGGCTTCCCTGCATGCTCTGGGCACTGTTCAGAGACAACCCCACCAGGAGGACCCCCATGCAGCCTCCTTGCTATTTCGTGTGGCCTTTGGCCAACTGACGACTGAAATTGCCAGGCAAAGCGGAGCAGCTTGGTAGCTGTCGATTCCCAGGTGGAAGGCATTCCCTGTCGTACCACCATCCCTTCAACACCTCCCATCACCCCCATCCACCAGCCCTGCACCCCGGCGAGCCTAATTCTTCCTTGCCTTGAAAATCCCCTCCTGCTCTGAGTCCTTCCAAGACATGCGTCCTTCACCCAGTGCCCCGTCCATACCTCTCGGGCTCTCTCCTTGTCCTGGGCAGCGCGGGTGCCTCCACCGTCTGCAGACATTTCTGAGATCAGAGGTAGAAAGCACAGCTGAGTCGTTTCTCCCTCTTGTTGGCCAACCCCCTCCAGCTTCTGGCCAGGAGCCTGAAAGAGCAGGAAGAAATCAGCCAGCGTCTGCTGGGCACCTCTAAAGCACTGTGAAAATCCCCACGCAGGACCAGACCCATCCTCGGTCCCAATCAGAAATAAAGCCTCCCAGATGCCTTCCAGTGACCTCACTCTCTGTGATGGTTTTTGGTCCCTTGCTTGACAGAATGCTATTTTGTATCGTCCCCTTTGTCACTTAAGCCAGGACTCTGCATCTCAGAGCAGCCCAGTTAGGGAAAGCCAGGGCTGACTTGGAATCTGTCTCTCCTGCCATCAGGAGCCAAAAGGTCTGCAGAGATCCTACAAAACAGGTGCTGGGTGTAGCCACACCCGTCACAGCCAGCTCAGCGGGAGAAGCGAGGCCCCACTGTCTCCCCCGCCCAGGACACATACACCCTGCACTTGACCTGACTCAGCCCCGCCTGGGATCCAGAAACTGAGCCGCCTGCAGCTGCAACCACTCTCCAGGTCCATCCTGCTCAGGGGCCTGGACAGACCATGTCCTTCCCCTTCCCTAACCTGGGTCCAGGCCCCCTTTTCTCCCCACCAGCCTGAAGCCTTCCACTTTTGACCCCGTCCCCTCCTGCCAGCCGGCCACCCACATGGATCTCGGGATCCAGGCTCCCTCCCCAGTGCCCCTCTCACCGAGGTGGAGGCAGAGGGGGCACCTCGGGTGGTGGGGGCCCCCTCCCCCAGGAAGGGAGACTCCACAGCCTGCACTGGGCCCGGGGAGCCGGGTGGAGACTGGGATTAGGGACAACAGGAAGTCCCTCCCAGATCCCGTTCCCCACGCAGCTGCAGCCCTACAGGGTTCCCGGCTTCGAGGGTTCCGGGTCTGGGGTCCTGAGCTGGGCTGCACCTGCTCTCGGCCGGGAAGTGAGTCCTAGGTCTGCGCTGCCTGCTCACGATCGCTTTACCTGGCATGCACTTGTGATGCCAGGAAAGCAGGGACGCCAAAATGGGGAAATAAATTCTGTGGAAGGATTCTGACATTTGACATTTCAAAGAGGGCACTGCAACTGTTCTCACAGAAGGAAGGGTACTTTCCTGGGTAGAGGGGTACGATGGTCCTTTTTGACACACAGGGCTTCTGAAGGTCTTATGGTGTCTCCATAGAGACGTTCCTGGATTTCACCTAAGGCCCCCAGGCCGGTGAGCAGGTCCTCTGGGCTCTCCCCAAGACTGGCGTGGAGTTCTGTCTCCCTCAGAGCAAACTTAGCAAACAGGCCTGGGAACTCCCCCCTACCCCCACCCCTGTGCCCCACACCATGAAAAGATGTCAGACCAATCTGATTCCTCTAGACCTCCTCTCCCCAGCTCCGTCTCAAGGCTGGGGAGTGTAACAGGGGTAACGGGGTCTGACCCAGCCATCAATAGGGTCCCAGACTCCATCTCCCAGTCTTGGCTTTCCCTTTGGGCCCTGAGAACCAAGGCTCCCAAAATGGAGGCCGAGACTGCTTCACTTCTAGGTTGAAGAACCCATCTCCCCCCTGAGCAGGGCATAGAGGATGGGTCTCAGGAGACGAGTGGGGCCAGCTCTGGAGTCAGATTCCAGGAAACCTCCCCATGCGCGTGGCGTCCAGCCATCAGAATCCTCTGACCCTTCACCCAGTAAGACAGGCACACGTGGCCCCGTGCCGGCCTACAGCTGTGCTGTGTGGGCTCACAGGGGCTTAACTACTTTAAAACTTAGTTTTCCAACATTTAACAATTAGTAAAGTTCTCATAAAATCAATTTTCTTGAAAAATCAGAACATCAGGCAACCCTGGACTCATATTCCCCAAATTCGGGGGCTGCTCTCATGTAGCTGCATTTGGTCCCCACTTGCCCCTGCAGCATTCTGAATTTGCAACTCTGCTTTTGGAGTTAAGCATGTTTTAGGATTCTGATCTATCCTACTGTCACTTTGATGAACAAAAATATTAGCCTTGGGGTTTGCCTCTGGTCAGTATTTCCAGGAGTTTTAATCCTCAAGGTAAAGAGGGATGTCCAAAGTTGTAGCAAAAGTCAATACGATTGTCAAGCCAGAGAACTATAAACTGAGAAGTCACAGGGGGCTGTGAAAAAGATTAACTACTCAGTCTGTGAATGTTTCTCCATCAACAAGGAACATGACCAATGTCCAGAGTAAGGAGACTCACTCCTGTGGTGACCCATTTCAGCCCACATCAGCTCTAGGCATGCACCGAGTCCCAAAACAGTGGGAGTATCCTGATTCTTGGGCAAATGTTTCTCTACCAGACAAAAGGGGCCACTTCAGGGATGCTGGGGAATCCCAGCAGTTTGGATCCCACCACGAGATCACCTAAACTAAACCAAATGAAGTCTCAACATTTATTTAACTGTTCAGAAAATATTTATTGAGCACCTACTATATGACAGACATTAGCCCCTTCCTGGAGATGAGAGGAAACACCTCCAGGGCTGGCTCTAGGACTGAGCAGGTCTAGGAGGAAGGGTGTTCACGTTTGCTGTGTGGGAACTGCAGTCCCTAAAAGACCGCAGAAAGGCACCAGGGAAAGCAGAGATCAAAAACCTAAATGACTCCAGCAAACAGGCAGCACCACAAATGACCAGTGGCTTGGGTGAAAGATGGTAGTGGGGGAGGGCTGCAGGGGCTTCAAAAAATCATATTTTGTTCAAAGGGGGCAGTTGGGGCTCAATATTGCTAAAGCTTGAGGATTTTTCAAGAGACACCAAAAAAAAAAAAAAATTAGATTTATATGTGAAATATCCCGACTTTTAAATGTCGATGATTCAAATAAAAATTTAAGAACTCCATACAACTTCAGCAGAAAACACCTGCTGTCTAGCTCATGGGGCACCAGTTCCGGGATGTACTCACCTCAGGAGCCTGTCACAAGGACAACTATCACGGATGTAGGCGCTTATCTGGGCTTCAGACGGGGCAAACATTCCCGCATCTGGCGGCTTCACTGAGCTTAAGAAGAGGTCACCTTCAGTAAATAAATCATGATCTACCTTCAGACATTGGCCTGAGAATTGACTCCGGTCCCACAAAAACGGTCAGAATAATAAGAACTAGAAAAAGGCATCACCTGAAGTAAAAGGGAAAAAAATGTTTAAAAAGGAAAGGGAAGAAAGCTTGTACTAATTACGGCTGTTCAGCCAAGCTGGAGACAGGGTAATGCAGAACTCTTATCTAGCCTTAGGAAGGAGAGAAGATAAGGAGAAATAAAGGAATGTGAGAGAGGCCAGGAAAAACAGGAATAATCGAGTAAACAGCAGAGCAAATGCTAACCACGGAAAAAGAAAAAAAAAGAAAGCGGATAGGTGGGCAAATGAGGTGGGGCCCCAGAAATACAAATTTTTTTAAAGCAAGTAATTAAGAACCCTCAGGGCCACTGAGACCAGGGCGTGGACGCCCCCGCGGCCAGCGGCAAGCCCGAGGCCCCGTGCCCTGACGCCAGGCGGCCGCACAAGCCACCGTTCCCGGCCGCGGGGGGCCCACGAGCCCCGCGCCCACGAGTCAGCGCCTTCCAGCCCCCAGCCGGCCGAACACGGACGCGGTACCGCGTCGCCCAGGCAGCAACGCCGCCCCGCCCACGCAGCGTCCCGCCCCACCCACGCGCCTACGGCAGCCACCGGTGATTGGCTGGCGCCCGACGGCCTGGCCCATCCCCCTGTCCAGGGCCCCGCCCCTAGCTGCGCGCTCCCGTCCGCGCCCCCCCGAGGGACAGCCCCGCCGAGGGGGAGGGTCACGCTGGGCGGCCTGCCTCTGGCCGGTGTGCCCGCGTTTCCCGTCCGGCTGCCTCATCTCAACTTCCGGTTTCCCTGCTCTCTCGCGGCGCCCGCCGGTGGGCATCGTGCGCGGGGACAGCCGGGGCGGTGAGGACCGCGAGGAGGACGGCCACGAGCCCTCGAGTCGGCGTCTCGCGTGGGGAAACTGAAGCCGTCTGCGCGAGGGCCCGGCCCCCGGCCCCCGACACTCACCTGTTCTGAATTTTGTTTCAAAAACGGGAGTATAGCATATGCTGCCGACCTGCCCCCTCTGTGGCACATACCTTGTTCAATATAAAAACAGAGAGGACAAAAACCATGCTGTGTCAAAACCAAACAGCCAGACATCCGTCAAGGCAGCGAAAGCAGACTTTATTCAGTAACTGCTGACAGCAGGGGAAAGAGCTGAGCTCTGTCTGGTTTGTGCAGAGGTGACTGGGGTTTTAAAGGGAGGAGGGAGGAGGAGAGCAGGGCCCACTAGAGTCAGGGTCGTGAACGATCACAGACAGCGGGTCAGTGGGGGTGTGACCAGGCCAGGAGGTGTGTCGCTGGCAGGTATGGAAGTCAGCAGTCTATCCTCCCACGGAGAAGGGAGACCGAAGCCAGGTCCCTCCAAAGGAATGGCTCTCCCATGACAGATGCTTCTCGGTTTTAAGAGACACATACTCACAATAATAAACGCTTTTTAGTAAATGCTCTAAGAAAGGGAGGTCAGCTCCTGGCTAGAACAAACACTAAATTCTCCCTGCAGCATTGAGCTTTCTCAGGCAGGGCTGGGGTCATCCTAGCCGTGCGCTGCTGGAAGCCATTCTGGAGTCTGGTTAAGTCTCTCCGTGCTGGTCGAGGAATGGTTATGTGCTGAGAATTCTATAAATCTCAAGCGGTGCCTTGCTGGTTTTAGCTATAGCACATTCCTTTGTATGGCTGACCCAGCAGCCTGCCCATCACAGTCAGCAGAAATGGCCAAGAGGCCTCTTCCTAGGCAGCAACACCAAGTGCTTCCTTCCATGATTGTCAAGGCTAGCAGCTTCAGCCTCAGCCAGACAAGCTGTGGACTCCAAGGCCAGAAACCCCCCAAATTTAATAGGATAGACTGGATATGTTCCCAGAGCACCCACATCCCACCTTCCGGAACACTGACTTTACCTGGGAGCTAAAGACAGCTTACAGTACAGGCAGGGAGGATACACTCTAGTGAAACTAGGCTGGATAGCTCAAGACTCACTCCCGCTGGCCCTTTGGTGTGGAAATTAGAGTAAGTTAAGTTACTTTTTCTTTAGAGATTGGTGCATTTTTAGGAAACCAGGAGAGTGTCATCATCCCAAAATACCCTTCGTTGCAGCTGCCACCTCCTACTATCTCATACCTAAAGTGTCCCCCAGTCTCGGGTAGAGTTTCAGGTTACATTCATTCATGCAAGCCTAAGACACCGAGGCAGGGGGGATAGGGGGACTCAGAAGGCATTCTGCCAGGCTCAGCACCAGAGGACCCTTACTGGAGGCCCCTCACAGTAGCAAATGGCAATGGCACCCAAACACCCACCCTTGATGGCAGTTTCAGCTTATATTTACAACCCTTCATCCTGCTACATTCTCCCTCCCCCATTCCCCAGCCGTCAGACTCCCTCTACAGATCTTGTGGTCTCACACAGAATCTTTTATATTATTTTTACTTCAGTGGGTGTGGAAAAAAAATGTAGAGCTTCCATTTATTTTTACTTTATCTCATCCTTTCAAAAATTCAATTTTGTGATTTTTTTTTTTTAAAGTAGGCTGGGCATAGAGCCTAATGCAGGGCTTGAACTTACAACCCTGAGATCAAGACCTGAGCTGAGATCGAGTCAGATTCTTAACTGACTGAGCCACCCAGGCACCCCTTTGTGAATGTTTTATAATGTGGGGGGGGAAATCAGCTAATGATAAGAATCAGGGCCCTTGGAGAAATGGGTGAGCCTAGGACCAGGGCAAGATATACACAAGATGAATCTGTAGATGGTGGGAGGGGAAAGACTGCAAGCTCTCTAGACAAGTGGGTGGCAGAATATTCTAAAGCTGAACATCTACATATTCTGTGACATACGCGATTCACTCCTGGGTAGAAACCCAGCAGTAACTCACATCCCATGGTCACCAGAGACTTACAAGAACTACTACATGTAGTCCCAAACAGAAAACCACCTACTGTCTAGGTAGGTGGGATGAACAAATAATGCAACAGGGAACACCATTCAGGAAACAGGCAACACATGGATTGGGTCTCCCACTATGGGGTAAGCAAGGTGAAGAATCCTTTGGGGTGCCTGACTGGCTCAGTTGGTACGGCATGCAACTCTTGATCTTGGGGTTGTGTGTTTGAGCCCTACCTTGGGTTTAGAGATTACTTAAAAATAAATCTTAGGGGCACCTGGGGTAGCTCAGTTGGTTAAGTGTCTGCCTTCAGCTCAGGTCATGATCTTGGGGTCCTGGGATGGAGTCCCACGATGGGCTCCCTGCTCAGTGGGAAGTCTGCCTCTCCCTCTCCCCCCTGCCCGTGCTCTCGCTTGCTCTCTCTCAAATAACTAAGTTAAATATCTTGAAAAAAAAAAATAAGAAATAAAATGTTTTTTATAAAATCCTATTCTGTGACTTCATTTACATGAAGTTCAAAACCAGACCAAATGTATCTGCTGTAGTTGGAAGTTAAGATGGTGATTATGGGGGAGGGAAATGGCCAGAAGGGGGCACCAGAGTAGGCCAGGAATGCAATGGCTGTCCTCATTTGATGGAAATTCATCATACTCTTCATTCTTGGTTTATGTACATTTCTGTATGTTACACCTAAAACTTTTGTTAAAAAAAAAAAAATGTGAATGAAGAGAAACCAGTGGGGCGCCTGGGTGGCTCAGCTGGTTACAAGTTGGCCCTTCTGCTCAGGTCATGATCCCAGGGTCCTGGGATGGAGCCCCACGTTGGGCTCCCTGCTCAGTGGGGAGTCTGCTTCTCCTCTCCCTCTGCCTGCCGCTCCTCCTGCTTGTGCTCTCTCTCTGTCAAATAAATAAATAAAGTCTTTAAAAAAAGAGAGAGAGAGAGAGAGAGAAACCAGTTAGGCCATTGCTATGGCCTTGGCAGGTGACAATGGTGGCCTGGACTTGGATGACAAGCAGTGGAAGTACAGAAATAGGCAGATTTGAAAAACATTTAGGATATTAACCCTACGGAACTTGGAGACTGACGAGATGTGAGAATGAGGTAAAGCGAGGGGATCAGGGATAAATCCCAATTTCTGGTTTGAGTGACATGTTTACCAAACCAGAGAATACCAGAGGCACAGAGGTTTGATGTGGAGGACTCATTGAGCCACGTGTAGTGAGGATTTGCTACCTGCCGGGCCCTGGGGACACAGCGGGCAAGGGCAACTGAGCCCCTGCCGTGGAGCTTGCAAGGAGCTGCGTGAGCTTGGTCTTGAACACGAAGACTCTGGGGCATTTATGAGACATCCAGGTGGCAACATCAAGTGCAAAGAGTCGAGAAAGAAAATATAAATACAGGGATATTGGCACCGAGAATGGTTATGGAGGCAGCTATGAAACCAGCAAGGGAGGTACATTAGTTACTTATTGCTGTGTAATCAATGATCCCAAAACATTGTAGCTTAAAATAAATACTTATTATCTCATGGTTTCTGTACCCTACAGGGCTTAGCTGGGTGCCTCTAGCTCCTCAAGCTCAAGGTCAATAGCCGTGGTCAAGTCATCCATTTGACTGTGGGAGAGGGTCCAAGTTGACTGGCCTTGGTCCCTCACCACAAGGGCCTCTCCTCAGACGTGGCTCCCCCAGGGTGAGCCAGCAAGACATGGAGAGAGAGCGCGTGAGAGCCGCCAAGAAATCACAGTCTGTTTACAACCTAATCTGCTCCTACTCAATTCTGTTTATTAGAAGTGAATCACTAAATCCAGCCCCCACCCAAAGGGAGTGGGTTACACAAGGGTGAGACCAACGAGAGGCAAGGATCACTGGAGGCCCCCAAGCCAGAGCCTCGCGGGTGCCAACAGCTACTGCTCAGTAAATGCTCAAAGGTGAGGCTGGTGCAGGACGCTGAGCAGAGACTTTGGGAGAAATGGAGAAAGAGAAGATAGGCAATAAGGAAGGAAGGAGAAGATCAAACCCACTGAGAGGTCCACTGGGAACCAGCGACCCACGGAAACACGCCCTGTGGCTGACCATCCGGTGCAGGGACAGACGAAAGCCAAGCAAACAAAAAAGCGACAAGTGAATTAGACTGTGGCACATGTGAGGAGGGAACAAGCATGGACAGAGAGAGGACAAAGGGGACACTGTCACAAGAATGGGTGGAAGCAGCCTCCACAAGGAGACTGACATCACTGGTGGACATTTCCGAATGAAGCAGGGGTCGGGGCGAGAGCATCCCTTCCAGGCCAGGGCCGTGAGGAGGATGGAGCTGGCGTGCTGAGACTGAAGGGCAAAGGAAGAGGGCAGAAGATGTGACTGCGGGTGGGCGCCGGGGGTGAGCTGTCTGCATGTAGCTCAAAGGCGCGGTGGGAAACCATAGAGGAGCTTGGAGCAGCAGAGAGAATGGATTCCGTTAAATGATGCTGAAGGCACACGGATAGTGGCAAATGGCAAAGCTGAGGCTGCAGCTCAGGCCCCTGGAGCCAGTGAGACAGACCAGAGGCTTGGGGGGTGGGGGGCGCGAATTTACGGACACCAGAGAAATACGGGGTCGGGCCCAAGGCTCACCTCGTGTTCTCAATATCCCCCCGTGTCTCTGTCCCAGGGCTGGTCCTCAGTGAGGGCTGCGCCCTCCACACCCTGCAATCCTTCACTGCAAGCACCACAGGAAAACGCTGGGGTCTCAGCTGCAGGTAAAGGTGCTACTTAACATGATTTAGAGACAGGCATTTGAGCCGCTGGAATAACCAGAGGCTATTTAATAATAGATAACAGAGATCTTTATAGTAATCGCTCCCAGAGCTGGAGAGGGATTTCTCCCTTTGCCCTGAATTATTCTGAATGGGCGAATCCTATGGAAACAGAAAATACAGGAAAACTTGTCTTTCTTTTGTCATCTCTGAAAAGATGAAAGAGGAGAGAGTAAGACTCCCATCAGTCAGGTGCTCTAACTGGCTGACACTAGAGTTAAAAAATATCTTCATGTTTGATAAGTAAAGTTGTTGTACACGTGAAACTAATATAACACTGTGTTAACTGTGCTGGAATTAAAACAAAAACTTTTTTAAACTATTTTTAAATTTTTTTGGAAGATTTTATTTATTTTGACAGAGAGAGCACAAGCAGGGGGAGCGGCAGGCAGAGAGAGAGGGAGAAGCAGGCTCCCTGCTAAGCAAGGAGCCTGATGTGGGGCTCGATTTGGGACTTGATCCCAGGACCCTGGGATCATGACCTGAGCCGAAGGCAGACGTTTAACCTACTGAGCCACCCAGGCATCCCTAATAATTCTTTTTTTTAAATTAAGTTTTTTATTTTAGGGGCTCTGCCTGCCAGTCCCCCTGCTTGTGCACATACACTCTCTCTCTCACTTTCTCTGTCAAATAAATAAATAAAATCTTTACAAAAATTAAAAAAAGAATTATTAAATCAGAAAACAAAAACAAAAAGATTTCTTGCTTTTGTTTTTTTTTTTTTTAAGACACCAAGATACTTCAAAAAAGAAAATTGTAAGGTAACACCTAGAACAGTTTGTATGCATTTTCAAAATAATTTTAGGAGATATTGAAATATACCCCAAATAGGTAGATTTTTATTAAAAGTCTCTCCTTTGGAGTTGTGTTGATCACTTGTGGAAATAAGTAACAATCCAGCAACTTCACAAGAATTTTCATCTGTTCGCGGGTTCCGCTGGGAGAGGGGAGTGTATTTACAAAGATCAGGAAGAATTGGAAGGGACTTAAATGTTCATTAAGCCCTTTTCTCTGCAAAGTCCCTTTAGTTAATAGAAGTCAAAAGGAATCCCCAGGGGCACTTGGGTGGCTCAGTTGGTTAAGCCCCTGCCTTCGGCTCAGGTCAGGATCCCAGGGTTCTGGGATTGAGCCCCAAGTTGGGCTCCCTGCTTGTGCTCTTTCTCTCTCAAATAAATAAATAAAATCTTAAAAAAAAAAAAAAAAAAAAGAGGAATCCCAGGTTCGGTGACCTGGCTGCCCAGATTGTAAGCCTCACGGGGGCAGCACTTGTCCAGCTCAGCACTGGGTTCCCAGGGGCAGGGACAGCGCCAGACGCACAGGAGGGAAGCAAACCTTTCCCGAATGAATGAGGGGTGCACGCAGGCGGTGGGCCAGGAGCGGGGTTTTTGGCCAAGCAAAGCCCGGGCAGAGGTTTAGGAATGAAGGAGACCAAAAGCTAGTGTTACTCTTGTCTCAATGCGGGCGCCAAGCCCTTCTGCCTGGATGCTATTTTGGTGGTTTGGTCAAGTCGATCTCTGCTTTTCTGACACTTTTCCAGGAAAGGTATCACTTCTGAGTCGAAGGCCTGGAAATCAGTGCTAACAGCGGAACCCCGAGCCTTCCCGCCGCGCTCTCAGCCAGCTCCCCCAGGCCCTGACTGCGGACTCCGATCCTTACCCGGAGAGCGCACGTTCCAGCAGGTCCCCTCCACCGTAGCCGTACAGGTCCCGTGGCCCGCAGCGCAGCCGTCCCCACTCCCAGGGCTCAGACGTGGCCACGTCCTCCAAGGTCACAGCCCCCGGGGCGCCGGTCAGACTTGGGGGCGGGGGCTGCCGGGAGGAATCCAGACCTGCGCGTGCGGGAGGCGCCTCCGCCCGAGGGGTGGGGGTTCCAGGCTCCGCCCAGGAGAGGAGGTTGCCGGGCCCCGCCCAGGGGAGGGGGTTTCCAGGCCCCGCCCCGGGGTCCGGTGACCAAGCCGGGTCCGGTAGGTGGGGTTTCGCAGCCGCTGCGGCTGAGCTCTGGGCGTCCGGCGCGCTGCACACTTCTGAGGGCGGTGGGCCTCGCGGGCCGGCTCCTAAGCCGTTCCGTCCGTCTTGACACATGCCAGCTCTGGGCTAGGTGTGGAGGATGCGGCGCAGACAAGGGAAACACCTCTGTCCACAGGGAGCTTGCGGTCCAGGGAGGCCCACACTAGACAATGAAAATAAAGGAACAAGATAAGCCCAGGTGCCACGTGCAGGGAGACAAGGACCCGGCAGAAGAGCCAGAGCGAGCGCAGGGTCTGGCCCCGACTGATCAACGGGCCTAGGCCGAGGGGCGGCCAACGCCGAGCCTCCCGCCACCGAGCAGGTGTCCCGGGTGCCCGGGACAGGTGGTGCCACGAGAGTGCCGCGGGCTCTGAACCGCGGGTTCCCCGGAGGAAAGCGCCCTACGGGCTGCGGCCAGCCAAGAGCACGACCCAAAAAGACACCTCAGAGCAAAGGGAAAGGCTTGACTTTAGAGGTCGAGTTGGGCTCAAGGCCAGTGGGGAGGTTACATCCCCTCCCGGAAGTCCCTGCTTCCTCTTTGGGAAAGCTGGGACAAAAGCCACCTGGCAAGCTTCTTGGGGAGATCTTAGGTGGTGTTGGTGGCGCGCTTTCTTCCCCCGTCACGTGGTCATGTTTTCTTACCCCGGGACAGCTCCAGCACACCTCCGCATAAGCCGTCTGAGGTCGGGGCCGGCTCCTGTTCACCTCAGCACCTGCAACTGTGCCTGGGACATAGCAGGCCCTTGGCAGAGATCTGTCGCATGAATGAAATGCTAGCAAAGAGCCCAGCGCACAACAGGCCTTTTAAAATGGCAGCTCTGGCCCCCCCAGAAAGTACAGGCTGACAGACCCCCTCCCCACAAGGAGAACAGGAACAGTCCTGATTAGGAGGGGAGCATTTCTTACCTGGAGGGGTAGTTAGACTCTCATTCTCGGTCCCAGGCTGGAGTCTGGCTTAGCCACTCTGTCCTCATTTCTCTGGCCCCGCCCTCTCCCCCACCCCACTCCCAAACTGGGAGGTTAAGGGTTAACTCGAGGAAGCCCCCTCATTACCTGGATGGGACTAGAGCAGGGAACTTCCTGTTCAGTTTTCCCGGAGTCCTTTCCCAGTCTGGCCGAGGCTGACTCTGGCCCTGGGGCCCTCAAAGAACCCCTAGCACTTCCACCTCTGGAGTGGGGACCCCGAGTGGTGAGTTGCAGGGAAGCCTGGGGTGAAGGCTGCCAGGACAGACCTAAGGAGTTCCTAGCAGCTCAGAGGGAAAAGCGGGACCCGGGCCTCAGCGATGGGATGGGGGATTAGGAAGCTGGAAAGAAATCTTGGGAGGATGTGGGTCGTCTATGCTGGGAGCCCAGTGCCAGCCAGCTCTGCAGACCTGTAGCTATGGGGTCATCAAGGAGGCTGGTGGGGCTTCCTGTAGCATGGGCTTGCTGTACCCACTGGGGAGGGTAAGGCAGGCTCCATGTGTCCCCAGGTGGACCGGCCGGCCTCACCAACTCACCCCAGCACCGGGAAGGGAGCCTGGCCAACAGAAACAAGCCAACCAATCTCCTGCCAGCTGTGTCCAGGGAGAAAGGGAGGGTTCCTGGCCGAGGATCCTGGCTCTGGGCTCTCCTGCTGTCTGCATGGGTCTTGTGGCAGCACCTCCAGCCTGGGCAGGTCCAGCCATTGCCTCCCCACCTCTCTGGGCTCCAGATTAAGCTGGTCGAATATTGGAGGGTGGCTGAAGAGCCTCCCACCCCCCACAGATGTGCATATGAACAGAGCTTTTGTCCTGAAGACTGAGGGGGGAGGGAGAGACTCTCAGGCCAACTTCCCTTAAATTCCATCTCTTTCAAACCTTTTGGCAAGACCTCACCTGGAGGTTCCGGGCACCCCTGCGTGTGTCCAGGCCCAAGGGCTAGACCTTGGAATCTCATTCTTTTTTCTCCGATTTGCGCTGTGATATTCTGGCTAAAACTAGGCAAATTGCACAGGGAGGGAGAGAAATTGGGTCCTTTTCTGTTTCTGAGCTTTTGCATAGTGGTCAAGATCAGTGTTCTTACCTTAAAGAAAATCTTGGCTCCACCTGGTGTGACCTTGAGCAAGTCACCCATCCTCCTGGAGCGTGGTCTTTACCCTTGTCAAATGGAGAAATTATAATTTACCACGTGGGCTGGGGTGGGATTAAGCAACCATGAGCAGAGAGCCCATACATATTAGCACTCAGTACCTGCCAGCTATTATTACAAGGTGACTGATTACCCGTGATTGGTTCTATTATTTTGCTCATGCTGCCAAAACAATGAAACAAAAGCCCATTTTCCTGAACACTTACCAGAGAGCTTTTCTGCATCAGACACTTTTGCATGCATTCCTCAGTAAGCACACCTTCCAGGTAGGCATTATCATTCTCATTTTGTTATTTCTACTAACAAACACTGAAGCCCCTTCAAGAGCTAAGGGAACCGTTTTGAACAAGACGCGGTTCCTACTTGCCAAGGGGAGAGAGATATTCAACCATGGTTGTGGCACAGCACGACAGTGGACAGGAAGAGACAGGTTGCTGGTGCGTTGTGGAGTCCCTGCAGAGAGCCGCCAAGGGGTGGAAGGTGCCCCATGCGGGGTCAGATGCCAAATGCGGGAAAGAATGTTGGCTCCGCGGCTGGGCGCGGCTGGGCGGGAGGCTGGGGAGAAGCAGAAAGGGGGAGGCTGCTGGAGAGATGAGCGCCAGCCTGGTCAGGTGTCCAGGATGGAAGCCTGGGTCTTCAGCATCCCCATCATCCTCCTCCTCGGGTGGGAAGTGACCAGCCAGGTTTAAAACCCACTTTCCTCTCTTCTGCCACACCTCATTCCCCCCAACTGAACAGGAGCCTCAGGGAGCCCCCTAGTCCCACAACAAGGGGGCTCAATAAACTGTCCAAAGCTCTTGGCCAGGCCGACTTCTCCCTGGCAGCATTGCCAAGGCTGGGTTACCTCCTTGGCAAATGTCTGTACCTCTGAGCCTTGTTGTCCTCAGCTGTAAAATGGGTCAGTGATGGGACCGACTGTTAGCTGTGGTCATTTGTGTTGTTGCTAAGTAATAATGAGAACTGCAATTGCTAGCACTCCTGCGTGCCCACCACGTGCTGTCGTCCAGGTGCCCAGCACTGCTCTACTCCCTTTATGTGGTGCAAAGTGACGCAAGAGCCTCTTTTCCCTTGCCCGTGCTTGGGATGTCCATGGGGTTTGGGTCAGGGGACAGACTGGGGAGAAGCTCATTTGTAGCCTTGAGGCCAGAGAGCAGGGAGGGCAGACAAATGTTGGAGCTTGGGTTTTTGTTTCCATAAAGTAATTTTGGCCCAAATTAAAATATAAAAGTGCCTCAAAACTCTGGAGCAAAAGTGCTGGCCTATTCAGGACGATGAAAGCCCTCTGGGTTGTACTGAAGGACTGAACTGAGTCCTCTGGGTGAGGCTGAACTTGAGGCATCTCCCTGTTGGTAGATCTGGGCCGCCCCAAAAGGAAAAAGTGAGTAGCCCCTTAGCCCTCTGGCAGGGGAGGGCCTGGTGCGGGCTTGGGAAGAGAGCTTGGGAGGTGGTCCGTGTGTGGAACCATTGCCCCCTGGTGGCCAGTTAACACCTTTATTGCTACTTGGGGGTGGATACTTTCCAGAGAGGTAGACCCAGGAAGAATCCAGAATTTAAAAAAAAAAAAAAAAAATTTAGGAAAGAAAGAGAAACAATGACCTCTCCTGCCCATCACCCAGCTCCCAAGAGTGTACCCACTAGAGGCCTCTGAAGTGGGCAGAGCCACTTTTGTCGGCTTGGGAACATAGCTGTCACAAATTTCTGCCAGTTGTAAGCCTTAGTCTTGGTCTCTCATCTGGAGACCCACCCACCCCTCCCCGCTCTCTGGCTCATCCTGGCCTCTGTCTCTGGCAGAACCCTGGGAAATGAGATTGGAACACCAGGTGGGTGCTCAGCCCTGCACTGACCACCTGGGTGGCCTTGGCCTTGACTGCTGAGAACCACCTCCAGAGCCGGAAAGTGAGAGTCAGGATGTCTGGTCAAGGAGGAATCACATGCGTGAGCTCCCCCCACCCTTGCCGACACATGCACACCTATTATCTTCAAAATTGTCAATTTTTCAGAGACACTGAAAGAACAGCACAAGGGGGGCGCCTGGGTGGCTCAGAGTTCCCTTTGCCCCTCCCCCTTGCTCAGTTAGAGCTCCCTCTGCCCCTCCCCCCACTCATGCTCTCTCTCTCTCAAAGACATACATTTTTTAATTTTTTAAAAAGATTTTATTTATTTATTTATTTGAGAGGGAGAGAGAAAGAGAAGCAGGCTCCCCACTGAACAGGGATCCCCAGCACCCTGGGATCATGACCTGAGCCGAAGGCAGGCGCTTAACCAGCTAAACCACCCAGGCACCCCTAAATAAAATATTTTTTTAAATAATATAAAAACATCCGTCTCCAATCAAAGTTCATTCATTTGCTTGTGTGGCTGTTAGTTTCCTCTAGAGCAACGCTCCCCCTACAGGCGCTTGTTAAAATAACACCGAAGAAACTGGGCCAGTTGTTTGCCGGGATATTCCGAATTCGCAATTTGTTCCATTGTTTCTTTGAGGGATCATCTCACTTGTTTGTTCTTAAGATTTATTTATTTATTTATTCTAAAGAGAGAAAGAGCACAAGTGGGAGAGGGAGAGAGAATCCCAAGCTGACTCTGGGACAAGTGCTGAGCCCCACCCAGGGCTCCATTCCACCACCTCAAGACCATGACCTGAGCTGAAACTGAGAGTCAGGCGCCCAACCGACCGCACCACGGAGGCTCCCCGTTCTTTTTTTTTTTTTTTAATTGAATAAATTTTACATGTAACGTTGTATACCTTAAAGGTGTACAGCATGTTACTTTGGTACATTCATATATTGTAATATGATTGTCAGGGGAGTGATATTGATTCCATTACATACTTCTAGTACACTATTATTGTCTGTATTCATTATATTGCGCATCAGATCTCTGTGGCTTATTTGCTCCTAGTTACAAGTTTGTACCTTAGACACCATCACTCTTATCCACCACCCCCACCCCCACCCGTTCTTATTCCTTGCAATGCAAAGTTGGGGCTAAAGTAGAGCTGGATTGTATCGCCATGAAACATTTTTGGCAACGGCGCATCTTTGGTGCTGCTGCGTGCTCCCCACGGCACAGCAGCGAGAGGCAGGGAAACTCAACCGTCCTGTCTCGGCAATGCTCATTTTGATCACTGGGGTGAAGTTCTGACTGCTGCAGGAAGGGACGAAGAGACAGAACTATCGGTTTTCTCTGCCTTTTAGTGTTTTGGTCAGGCTGGGGCCTTGGGCTGTCCTGCTCTCTGAGTCCTTACCCATGACCAATGAGAGAAGCGCTTCCTCTGGAGGCCACATCTTAGGCATTTCTTAACACCACAGGTGTGGGAGCAGAGAGGGAGAGACCCGAGAGTGGCACCTGCCGCAGTGAGCTACCCCCCAGGCTGAAAGATGCTTGAAGAGCCCGCCCCGGCTGCCCGAGAGCCAGAGCAGCTTGGAGCAGTCAAGCTGGAGGAAGAGGAGGCTGCCGGTCAGGAGGACGTCAGGCATGCACAGGCCAGGCCCCGGCCCGAGGTGGCTCACCAGCTCTTCAGATGCTTCCAATATCAGGAGGACATGGGGCCGAGGGCGTCCCTGAGCCGGCTCCGGGAGCTTTGCAACCACTGGCTGCGGCCGGCTCTGCACACCAAGAAGCAGATCCTGGAGCTGCTGGTGCTGGAGCAGTTCCTGAGCGTGCTGCCCCCCCACCTCCTGGCTCGGCTGCAGGGCCAGCAGCTCAGGGACGGCGAGGAGGTGGTGCTGCTGCTGGAGGGCGTCCAGAGGGAGTCCGGCGCCGTGGGGCCCCTGGTAAGAGGCTGGTGGCCAGGTGGGCTGGACAGCAGGTAGGGAGACGGGGACTTCAGTGCCCCATGAGGAAATCGCTCCGTTTCCCTCCCTCCAATAATTCCTTTTTAACCTCCTACCTCCGCCGCCTCTCACCTTTCCTTGGTCGCATTTCCCTTGGGAGTCAGTAGGACAGGGACTATTGCCCTGTCCTGTCCGTCGCCTAACATAGATGTATTTTGAACAGGATTTTAGTTTTAACACTGGTAAGAATTGTCCCCGGGCAGACATCACTTTGGAGGAACAGGGGGGCTCTTCCCAGGTCTCCAGTCACAGCCCCAAAAAGGAAGTGCCCTCAGAAGGACCTCCAGCCCTGGAGGCACCGAGGGAACCCCTGCCATCCCAGCCAGGGCCTTCCAAGCCCGCTGAGCTGGAGACCTGGAGACATCCCCCAAGTGCCAAGCAGCCACTGAGCCCAGGTCCCAAGAGGACATTCCAGGCCCTGCAAGAGACTGGTGAGGAGTTGGTACCCCGGGAAGGTGGGAGCTGGGAGGCATGGTATGTGAGGGTGGAGGGTGGGGTGAGAAATAGGCAGCCTCCCTCTTTGACGGGGATGGGAGAGAGCCAATGTCTCTCTTGGGGCCCTGGCAACAGGTGCACTCCCTGTAGCCACGTGGAGGGTAAGTCTGGCTTCTAACAGCTCTCCCCACCCCACCCCCATGCTGTCAGTCCCCCAGGGCCCTGTCCTGTGGCTGGAGGAAAACTCCCGAGATCAGGAGCTGGCAGCTGTGCTGGTGAGCTGGACTAGTACCCTCATTCCAGAATGTTCTGCCCTGGATGTCCTCGGCCTCTGCAGTTGTAGCGAATCCATGTCTTCCTTCATTTAAACCTTAAAAGCTCATCATCCCCCTCAGGTCATAGGGGGACCCTCTCTCACCGAGGGTCTCTGCCCATCCTTTTGTTACAGGAGTCCCTGACCTTTGAAGATGTCCCAGCAAAGAAGGCTTGGCCGCGGGCGCACCCTCTGGGTAAGAGGCCCTTCCCGCTTATTACCGCTGAAGGCTCTTTGTGTTTCAAGAATGGTCCCTGAGGCTCAGATCCTACCTGACTTTTGGCCTCTTTGGCTAAAAATGGGCTATGTGGGGTTGGGTGGTTCAGTCGTTTAAGCGTCTGCCTTCCGCTCAGGTCATGATCTCAGGGTCCCCGGATGAAGCCCCGCCTCAGGCTCCCTGCTCATAGGGGAGTCTGCTTCTCCCTCTGCCCCTCCTCCTACTCATGCGTGCACATGCACTTGTGCGATCTCTCTCTCTCAAATAAATAAAATCTTAAAAATATATAAAAATGGGCTATCTTGATGAGGATTCATTCATTTCTTCCTTCGTTCAGTCAGTCATTCATTTATTTTAAAGGCTCATTGTGTCCGATCTAATCATCAACCCCGTTAACTTTGAGCTTTTAAAATGGGTAGTCATTGGGGTGCCTGGCTGGCTCAGCTGGTTAAGCTTTCAGCTCTTGATTTCAGCTCAGGTCTTGATCTCAGGCTCGTGAGTTCAAGGCCCAGTTTGGGCTCCACACTGGGCATGGAACCTACTTAAAAATTAAAAAAAAAAAAAAAAAAAGTAAAGCTGTTACTATGGTAAATTCTATGTTGTTTGGTTTTTACCCTCCCCTTCTGCCCACCCACCAGCTTTGCAGGAACCCCGGGTTTCTTTCTGCTTTGAGGCGTTGAGGTTCTAGGCGATTCCTGGGAGCCTCTAAGAATACGCCTGCCCGTCCCCGTTTTCTGCTTCTTTCCCAGGATTTGAAAACAAAACCGCAGATGAGGAGTTTAAAGAGGAGCCCAAAGGGGTGGCCTGGCCTGCTGCCGTCTCCACAGAGTCTGGGGCAGATGGTCCTGGGGTGGCAGAAGAGCCCCACCTTCAGGTGCTGGGGCCGGGCCCAGAAGTGAGTGGCTCCGGTGAAGGAGGGTCCGCTCACGGCAGGAGTGACATTCTGGAGGTCAAAGTGGCTGGGGAGACACCCAGGTCGGAGCCAGGGATGGAATTCATCTGCACGGACTGCGGGGTGAGCTTCCGAGAGCTGGCCCGCCTGGAGGCCCACCAGCTGCGGTCTCACCCCGGCGCTCGGGCCTTTCCCTGCCAGTGCTGCGGGAAGAGCTTCGGCCGGAGTTCCATCCTCAAGCTGCACATGCGCACGCACACGGACGAGCGGCCACACGCCTGCCACCTCTGCGGCCACCGCTTCCGCCAGAGCTCACATCTGAACAAACACCTTCAGACTCACTCCTCTGAGCCCGCCTTTCTGTGTGCCGAGTGCGGTCAGGGCTTCCAGCGCCGGGCCAACCTCATGCAGCACCTGCTGGCGCACGCCCAGGACCAGAAGTCCCCATGCGTCCCCGAGACCAAGAGCGAAGCGCGCGAGCTGGCCGTGGTCCTGTGCTCTCACTGCGGCCAAACCTTCCAGCGCCGCTCCAGCCTCAAGCGCCACCTGCGGATCCACGCCAAGGACAAGGGCCACCAGTGCTCTGAGTGCTCGGGCAGCCTGCGCCCAGGCCCCGAGCGCAGGCCTTACGTGTGCGGGGACTGTGGCAAGGCGTTCCGGCGCAGCGAGCACCTGGGGGCCCACCGGCGCGTGCACACGGGCGAGCGGCCCTTCTCCTGCCAGGTCTGCGGCCGCAGCTTCAGCCAGAGCTCCCAGCTGGTCTGCCACCAGCGCGTGCACACGGGCGAGAAGCCCTACAGCTGCCCGCACTGCGGCAAGCGCTTCGTGCGCCGGGCGGGTCTGGCCCGCCACCTCCTGACCCACGGCGGCCCGAGGCCCCACCATTGCACCCAGTGCGGCAAGACCTTCAGCCAGACACAGGACCTTGCCCGCCACCGGCGCAGCCACACGGGCGAGAAGCCCTGCCGCTGCAGCGAGTGCGGCGAAGGCTTCAGCCAGAGCGCCCACCTGGCGCGCCACCAGCGCATCCACACCGGGGAGAAGCCCCACGCCTGCGACACGTGCGGCTACCGCTTCCGCAACAGCTCCAACCTGGCCCGCCACCGCCGCAGCCACACCGGCGAGCGGCCCTACGGCTGCCCGACCTGCGGCCGCAGCTTCCGGCGCAACGCGCACCTGCAGCGGCACCTGGCCACCCACGCGGGGGCCGGGAACGAGGCGGCGTCCCGGCAGGCCGAGCCCCCCCAGGAGTGCCGGGAGTGCGGCAAGAGCTTCAGCCGCAGCTGCAACCTGCTGCGCCACATGCTGGTGCACACCGGGGCCAGGCCCTACTCGTGCGCACAGTGTGGCCGCAGCTTCAGCCGCAACTCGCACCTGCTGCGGCACCTGAGAACGCACGCCCGCGAGACCCTGTACTAGCCTCACCCGGGTTCCGCCGGGCCTGCCCTGCGCGCCTCTCCCCGGTGGCCTGCGGAGGACGTCCCGCTGCCCCACTCCCCCGGCCTCCCTCTGGCTCCACCAACCCTGCGTGTTAGTACACCCGCCCCCGCGCCGCCCCAGGCATCTCTCCCTGGCCTCAGGGCTGTATTTCAAAGTACCTAAAGTAAAACGGCCTTCTTGAAAACCACTCTTCTAATTTTTTTGAGATCCACCAAAACGCTGTCTGTTACCCTCAGCACTGTGACGGGGATGCCTTTTCCCTTCCCTACCCCAGCTCCTTCTACAGTACTCTAGATAGGAGCAGGCCCAGAGAGAGCCCCGCCCACACACACACCCCCCGGAAAGGCCCAGAGTTGGGGGGCTGGCAGAGGGGTGCCAACTCTCGGAGCCAGCTGTGAGGAAGGCCACGGAATGCCGCCCTGGAATTTTTCCTTCTCTGGAGTCTGCCCCTAATCTCTGTTGTCCAATACAGTATCCTCTAGCCTTATGTGGCTGCTTGAATTAATTAAAATGGAATAAAATTTAAATTCCCAGATTCTGGGTTCTTACGGGAAACCTTGTTTTTGGAATGTAGGTAACTAGTTCAACTTGAAGATGCTAGCAGATGAAATGAAACCTGCTTGATGTTCAAGTTGGATTGTGGGCTCGAGACCCCTAATGACCCATGATCCTGTAAACCCAAAGCTGGTTTGGCTGATTTCCACACCTTCTACCTACCAGGCAATTTTGGCCTCTTCTCTACTCTGGAAGACAAGTTGTTTTTTTCACAACTAATAGACAGGTTTAAAATCATGTGACTTCTGTTAAGACCACAGGAAAGAAAACAGCCCCCCTCAGCTGCAGAGGACACACATGCTCTTCCTGCTTCTGTCTGTGGCTTTTTGTACCCACACTTTTTTTTCTAAGTTGTTTTTGTCCCTCCGACCTGACACGTAATTGCTGTTTAGCAGATGCTTGTGAACATGAAGTGAACTCGTCAACAAGTGCTCACGGGACTTGGGGATAATCCGCTCCCAAATGTGGGAAAGTAGAGATGGTTCTTGGGCACAACTGAGTGGGAAGCTCTGAGCCTGGGGAAGGTCTATGCTTTTGGGGTTTGGGAGGAAGATCAGGTAGGGTACAGAGAGTCACTGGATGTCACAGAACAAATTAGACTCGTGGAAGACCCCAGAGCAGAAAATTTCAAGAAGATAATTTTCTTAGTCAACTAAGAGAGTAAGGAGTTGGGAGAACCCACAGCATTTGGAGGCTTTATTATTTCTTGAGCACCTACTGTGTACTAGGGAATGTGCTGGGCTATTGAGGAGAACAAGGCCTGAAATAGAAGGGAGAGGCAACCACAGAAGAACTGGGGGAAGGGCATCCCTGGCAGAGGAAACAGCATGTGCAAAGGCCCTGAGCTGCTGAGCAGGCAGCTGAAGAACAGTGTCCCTGAGGGAGCTCTGTAGGAACCTGATGATACAGACCACCTTAGCAGCCAAGGTTAGAGTTTATTTATTTATTTATTTATTTATTTATTTTAAAGATTTTCTTTATCTGACAGAGAGAGACAGCAAGAGAGGGAACACAAGCAGGGGGAGGGGGAGAGGGAGAAACAGGCTTCCCGTTAAGCAGGGAGCCTGATGCGGGGCTCGATCCCAGGACCCCAGGATCATGACCTGAGCTGAAGGCAGATGCTTAACTGACCGAGCCACCCAGGCGCCCCAGTCAGAGTATATTTATGATGGGAAGAGGGGACGGTTTTAAGCAGGGAGTTACTTCATTTTGCAATGAAATTGTTTTGACCTTGGTGCTAGATAGATTTGGCTTGAAAGAGGCAAGACGAGGGAGACCAATGAGAAGAGCCTGGAAGTTGTCTAGGCTCTGGTTGACGGTGATTTTGATGTGGCCATGGGTTCATAAAAGCCCCTGACGGTCAGCACAGGAGGAGGGTTTTCTCAAGGGAAATCAGTGCAGAAGCCACAAGGAGAAGTGGCAGTTTGACACAGGGTCACTTGAAAATGCAGGGCAAGGATCTAAAACAACCCAAATGCTGACAGGAAGTGGGGAGAGAGGACACGGCCAAGGGGAAGATCCCCCCAACACTCTCCCCTGTAGGGCAGAGGCTGCGAGCAAGCAGGGTCCCTGAGGATGATCAGGGCCACCAAGAAGCTACTAGCAGGGTATGCTTCAGCCATTGTCGCCTCCTGCTGGACTCACAGGTGGCCCCCAGGCAGGCGATTTTTCTAAGAATCAAGAGTTTCTTTCCTATGATCCAAAAGGGTCTGAAGAAGCTGACCGACAGGAGAGGGGAATGCTGACTCACAGAAGCCCCCCCAGTCCTTGAGGCCTCCTGGCTCCCAAGCCCCTCCCCACATGCCTCTCTCACCTCAGCATCCTTCTCAGACCCAGGGGAGTGCCTGTGGTTCCCTGCCCCAGGCCCATTTCCTCCTTCCTTCCCGCTCTGTTCTCAGGTCGGCGCCCTGGAACCACCCCCCTCAGCGCCACCTCAGCGGCCGCTATTTGTGGCTGGACACTCCCAGTGCAAAATCTGTGTGCAGCTGCCAGAAGCAGGAAGTCAGTGGGGGGCGGGGGAGCTTGGGGGAAAGGAGGAGGGGTGCCTGGTAGCTTAGTCAGCTGAGCCTCAGTTTCAGATCTGGTCTTGCTTGAGCTCATGTGTTGGGCCTGCACTGCATTGGGTTCCCCGCTCAGCGGTAGTCTGCTTGAGAAAGAGTCGCTCTCTGCCTCCACATTCTCTCTCTCTCTCTCTCTCTCTCTCTCTCGCAAATAAATCATCTTAAATCAACAACAAAAAAAGAGGGGTGGCTGGGTGGCTCAGTTGTTAAGCATCTGCCTTCAGCTCAGGTCATGATCCTGGGGTCCTTGGATCGAGCCCCACATCGGGCTCCCTGCTCAGCGGGAAGCCTGCTTCTCCCTCTCCCTCCCCCTGCTTGTGTTCCGTCTCTTGTTGTGTCTTTCTGTCAAATAAATAAAATCTTAAAAAAAGAAAAAGAAAAGAAAAATGATGAGCTGACCTGAGCCCTTCCAGCCCTGGCCTTCTCCTCCTCCCCCCAGTTCCTGCATTTGCAGACCCACCCAGGCCACAGGCCGCAGGCCTAAGACGTCACTCCTGCCCCCCCCCCCCCCACCCCCCCCCCTCCCCGGCCCAGGCAGGGGTCCCCCCCCCCCCGCACCCGTCCTCCCTCCTGCCCCCCCCCCCGCCATGCCCCAACCCCAAGGCCTCTGATCTTGGAAGGAAGACCGAGGAGCTTCTGTGGCCCAGCGAAGGATGAAGACTCGGGTCAGGAGAAGAAAAGAGGGCTGAAAGCTCCTCAGGCCCGAGCGCCCTGCTGCTCTGGGAGCACCATTTACTGAGTCTCTACTATGCATCAGGCAAGGCGTCGGCCTTCCAGTCCTCACCACGAGTCCGTGACCAGTTGTGACACCGGTGTCCCACGTACAGATTTAGAGCGGTCAGGTGGACCCCAGTGCGGGTCCACGTGACATATGTCCCCCCCAACCACTGGGGCCCCCTGCTCCCGACACCATAGGCACTCCGCTGGGTTTGACCAACTTTTATTAAGACACCATAGCCAGAGCGACGGGCCAGCCCCGGGGAAGGATACCGGTCAGGGGGGTTTGGCTAGGCCGGGATGGTGCTCCTGAGAACCTGAGTCATGGAGGAGCAGAAATCGTTAAACACACTCCAGATGGCCTCCACCGCCCTGCAAAGGGCCTGCATGCCGGCAACCAGGGACTTCTTCAACCAAGCCAGCACGGCCTGCCACTTCTGCCACAGGCAGCACAGCAGCATCTGAAAGGACCTCAGGGCTCGCTTACAAAAGGACTCCTTGGGAGAGCAGCCCTCAGGACTCTGGTCTTCCAGGGAAAGGACAGAGGACCTCCGGACCCTGGAGCGCAGTTCCTGCCGCACCTCGGGAAGTAACGGAGAGGAGTCCTGCAGGGACGGGGTTGGGGGGCCGTTCAGGTCTTGGCCCCGGGCTGAGGCCTCCCAACCTTCCTGAGAATCTGGGAGACAGAAGCCCGCAGACGAAGCTGCCCGCTTTCCCGCCAGCAGGTCCCCACACGCGCGGACTTCTCCCGCCGACTTCCTCCCCCTCTCCCGGCATAAACCACGGACGTGGTGCGGACCCTGACCAGCCTCGATGGGAGCCCGGCCCCCGGCCCTCAGGGCCCAGCGGACACGGCACTGAGGGCGGAGAGGGGGCTCTTGCCCGGGTGTGCTGGGCGGGGGAGGCCGGTGCCGGGAGCTTGCCACCTCCCCAGTCTCGAGGGGCGTCCCTTCCCCCTCCGCTCAGCGGGGCTGTGTCCATACATGGCCACACCAAAATCCAGACAGAACAGGTGGGGAAGGGAAGCAAGGAGGGCCGAGGCGGGCCCCTCCCACGCACCTGATTGCTGTTCTGATCATGCAGATCCATGGCGGCGTCGAGCAAGGCCTCATCGAAGTCGGCCTGGGGAGAAGAGGGTGCGGAGGCTACCGGCCTGCTCCTGCCTGCTGCAGTCTGCAGTCCCCTGTCACCTCCATGGGGCCAGGTGAGTCACCAGGGAGCCAGGAGCCCAGACCCAGTAACGCGGCTGAGCATCACCCTGGGGACTAAGCTGTGGAGGAGAAGCCATGCCCAACTCACCTCCAGCTGCAGGAGCGCGACCTGCTCCTGTTGGGGAAAAATCATTCGTTTAATCCTCCCAGCGTCTCCCACACTCAGTCTTATCCCCAAGCCCCGGGCTGTTCTCGGCTCGCCAGGCCCCGATAGCTGGGTCCAGCCCAGGGGTCTGGGGACCAGGTGTCTGGCATCCCTGCCCTGTCATCGATATGCCCAGTGACTTGGACACATTCCTAAGCCTCCCTGGGCCTCTGCATTCCTCACCTGTGCACACAGGTGTGAACTGAGAGATTAGCCTATTGCGAGGATCTGTCCAGTGGAAGGAATGGGCAAACCTGGGGCAGCATCTTCATCTTCTCCATCACCACCATCATCGTGAAACCACCCACCCAAGCCAAATTGTAGAGAGCAGGTGAGTGGGGGGCACAGTGACCCACCTGCTCTTGTCCTTCTGGTTGATATTGATGCTTGTTAAAGAAACTGTCCACCATCTGGTGCTGTGAGGGGAGGAGAGGCAGCGGTGGGAAAGACAGGCCTGATCCTCCCCACCCCCGCCCCCAGGGCCCAGGTGGGCTGGACATTCCCAGCTCCACACAGCAGGACCCAGACGCCCCTCACTCCCCCAACCATGCATCGGGAAGAGCTTCTTACCATTCTGGGTTTTAAAGTCTCAGTCAGACTTCTGCCTTCCTGTGGAATAACAGTGACTTTTTTCAGGCTCGTGTGACCTTGCCACCCCCCCACACTTGCTGTATTTGTGCGCACGCGCACACACACACACACGCACACCTCGGAACATTGCTCTGGAGAATGCACGGTCTACCGTGTTACCGAATACCCGAGCTCTCCGTCCCGGCTGACAGTTGGCCAAGGGAAGGATTGGCAATGGCCAGTCTTCTCTGAGGTGGTGACAGAGATGCAGGGACACCCGTGGCCAGAAACGCTTCCTGACTGCAGACTCTGCAGACCCAACTCCCCTACCCAGACTCTTGGCTTGACCCACAGAAATGCCAGGTACACCAGAGCCTCCCTCCCACGTCTCTACCTTAGGGCCACATCTGGGTTCCAGGGCATACAGGGTCTACTGCGATTGGTGCTTCCTCTGGCCCTCTCCAGCTGCCCCACAAACATGTCGGGTCCTAGAGCAACCCCCTTGTCCCACAGCACACCCTGTTCCTCAGGACCCCTGACACACACACAAGACACACACACAGAGCTGCCCCCCATAATTTACCCCCAGACGGGAAAGCTGACCCCACAAGGACCTGCTCTATAAAGTGAATGACTCAGGGACTCCTGGGTGGCTCACTGGGTTAAGCGTCTGCCTTCAGCTCAGGTCATGATCCCAGGGTCCTGGGCTTGAGCTCCTTCGGCTCAGGTCATGATCCCGGGGTCCTGGGCTTGAGCTCCATGCTGGGCTCCCCGCTCGGCTGGGAGTCTGCTTCTCCCTCTGCCTGCTCTGCCTGTCACTTCCCCTGCTTATGCGGTGCGTGCTCTCTCTCTCTCTCTCTCTCTCCCCCTCCCTCTGACAAATAAAATCTTAAAAAAAAAATAAAGTGAACGACTCAGAATGTGAGGCTGTTTGTCAACAATTATTCAGAATTTCAGGACAGTGATTGCAGAGCATTCGACCAAGCAAGCTCAGGCTCATTATGAGACTGGGGCCCTGTTGAGTGCCTCAGACCCCTGCTTCCTCAGGGGGCTCCCCCACTGGTCTAGGAGAATGGGACAGAGCCAGGTGCATGTGGAGGGATCAGCAGGTTCGGGGGCCAGCACAGGTGGGAGAAGGGGGACCCACAGTTCGGAAATGGTATCCGGGGCCCACCGCCCCCTCCCCTCCCCTCCCCCCCTACTCACTCTCGACACCTGGGTGAAGCACATGGTTGTTCAGGCCTCCAGGGGCTGTGACCTGGTGGGCAAGAACAGGTGTAAGGAAGAGTCTTCGGAGAAGCAGGCTTCCCGCCACCCCCACAGAAAGTCCCTTTGGCTGCAGCTCCCTCCCCGGGCCTCCACTGAGCCATCACCTTCTCACAGATTCTCCCAGCTGAGGTTTCTGCTCCTGAGAGAAAGCCGCTCTTTTAAGAGGAGGAGGGTGGGGTTCGGGGAGGGTGGAGCCTGCCCTAAAGGCAGGATGTGGGGCTCTGTGTGTGTGTGTGTGTGTGTGTGACACAGAGACAGAAGCAGAGGACAGAAAGGGAAACTGAAGGGTCTGGGAGGGGTTGGCCATGGCTCTAGCTGTGGCCGCTCCACTCTGGAGTGAGCAGGAATCTCAGAGCCTGGAAACAGGCCTCTTCCCCAACCTCATCAGCCTGAGATGGGGGAGGGGCAGCGGGAAAGTACAGTCTTGGGAAAGCAGACTGAGATGATCCCTGAGCTCTGGAAAATGAAGTCATCCAGCTGGGGGAAGTCCCGAGGAATGCTGGCCAGGTCACTTGGAGCGGAGTGTATCCCAGCTGCCAAGTCCAGAGAAGGTTCCCAGAACCTCCCGGCCTACAGTGTAGCAGGACCTGCAAGACCCCTAAGGTGGGCCCACCGGGCGGGGCGCCTGAACATACTGTCCCATGTGCCCCTGCAGGGGCGGCTGGAGGTGATGCCTATCTGCCAGGGGACAGGATAAAGCCCTCAGGAGAGGTTGGGGATGGCTTGCTGTCGGCCTAGGCCCAGCCGACCAGGCTCTCCTGAGCCCTCCTGGGGCCGAGGGATGCCATGGTCCTGCAACACTCAGGCACCTGTGTGTGGTGGTTGGGGGGGGCTCCCGGGTCCTAGCGTGCCTCTCACACAGCCAGGCCCACCCCCTGCTCTCCCCTTACCCCACTCTGGGGCCAAAGCCCCTCCCAGTTCAGCACAGCCTCTGCCCTCTGTACTGGTGTCTGGGGGTGGGCACAACGAAGTACAACCGCTGGGGTGCCTAAACCACAGACATGTATTCTCTCCCACTTCTGGAGGCCAGAAGTAGAAATCAAGGTGTCAGCAGTGGTTCCTTCTAAGGGCCTTGGGGGAAGGGCCTCTCTCCCAGGCCCGCAGCCAGCCATCTTCATGTCCGAGTCAATCTCCTTGTATGTGTGTCTGTCCTCAAATCTCCCACTTTTATAGGGACAGCAGTCCGATTGGCTTAGGGCCCATCCAATGACCTCGTTACCTTGATTGCCTCTGTAAAGACCCTATCTCCAAATCAGGTCACATTCTGACGTGCTGGGGGTTAGGACTTCAACATATGAGTTTGGGGGGATACAACTCAGCCCCTAACACCCTCAAAGAGGACCTGGGCTCCTGGGGTTCCACCAGAAGGATGGAACTATAAAGCACATTTCCTTGGTGAAGGTCTCACTTGCATTAACTAGACCCCGGCTGGTGTCTCCCTGCCCCTAGGAGCCCATCATTGGTCTGAAACTCCTTTTGCACACCTAGGAGTCCAGATCCTTCCTTGAGCCATCTTTAAATTCCAGGTGGAAAGAGAGAAGACAGCTGCTCCTGCTTCACCTGCAAGTAATACTTCTGGGCTTCACCTGGGGACGCCTCGCTCCCTGACCCCATGGGACACTTGGCCCCTCCATGACTGGCTCACAAAGACCACCATCTGCAGGCATTTTGTATTTCTTTGTGGACTGTACCATTTTCTTTATAGTTTTAGTGAGAAATAATTCACATACAATTCACCCATCAAAGTGTATGATTTTCATCACCTCAAAGAGAAATCCCATACCCCTTAGCCAGAAACCCCAATCCCAAAACCCCACCTGCACCAGTCCTAGGCAACCCCTCATCTACGATCTGTTCCCGGATTTTCCTGTTCTAGACATTTCATATAAATGGAATCACATGGAAATGGTCACACTATGTGACCTTTTGTGTCCGGTTCCGTGCACTCAGCACAGTGTTTTCCATCCACAGTGTTTCCATCCGGCAACATGAATCAGAACTTCATTCCTGGGGCGCCTGGGTTGGCTCAGCCGGTTAAACCTCTGCCTTCGGCTCAGGTCATAAGCCCGGGCTCCTGGGATAGAGCCCCGCATCGGGCTCCCTGCTCAGCGGGAAGCCTGCTTCTCCCTCTCCCTCTGCCGCACGTGCTCTCTCTATCTCTCTCTCAAATAAATAAATATTTAAAGAAGAAAAAGAACTTCATTCCTTTTTATGGCTGAATAATATTCCACGGCATGAGTATGCCACCTTATGTATCCATTCACCTATTGATGGTGTATTTGGGTTGCTTCTACCTTTTGGCTACTATGAATCCTGTTGCTGTGAACATGTGTGTGCAAGTTTCTGTGCACAGGTTTTTTCTTCTCTTGGGTTGACCAGCACTTACGATGATGTTGTTTTGAGTCTAGCCACCCTAGTGGGTGTGACATAGTATCCCATCCCGGTGTGGTTTTGATTTGCATTCCCCTTAGGACTAGTGATGTGGAGCATCTTTTCATGTGTTTGTTGACCACTTGTATATCTTCCTTGGAGGAGTGTCTAGTCTGATCCTTCACCCATTTTTAAACTGGTTTATTTATTGGGGCACCTGGGTGGCTCAGTCGTTAAGCGTCTGCCTTCAGCTCAGGTCATGATCCCAGGGTCCTGGGATCGAGCCCCGCATCAGGCTCCCTGCTCTGCGGGAGGCCTGCTTCTCCCTCTCCCACTCCCCCTGCTTGTGTTCCCTCTCTTGCTGTGTCTCTCTCTGTCACATAAATAAATAAAATCTTAAAAAAAAAAACTGGTTTATTTATCTTCTTGTTATGAAATTGTAAGAGTATTTTGTATATTCTGGATACAAGTCTCTTATCAGATATGTCCTTTGCAAATGTACTCTCCCATTTTGTGGGTGGTCTTTTCATTTTTTAGGGTGTTCTTTGAAGCACAAATGTTTTACATTTTGATTATGGGAGCATATCATTTTAAAAATAAAATTAATCAATTTGACATGGCCTTTTTCCATAGTATACTTAATATATTTTTAAAGGCTGGAGAAGTTTCCACAGAGCATGGTAGTAGCCACAGATTTCACCTTGGACACTCCTCCTTTGAGCTCCCCTAGCCGACTTTTGGGTTCCTCTCTCTGCTTCCTTCTCACACTCATTCTCTCTCCATCTGCCACCCCACTGCCCATCAACTCTGAACCCCAAGTTCTTCTACAAAACAGAGTGATTCAGGTCTATCAAGTTCCTGCAGCCAAACTCACCCCAGGTCCATCTTGCACAGAAGCAATGAAGGGCTTTCTCTCCAATCATTTTCCTTGTCCTCCTGTATGGGGCTCATAAACTTTTAAAATACAAGTTTCCTCCTCCACATATTTTGAAAGGATCCTAACAGAGGCCCAGATTTCTGGTTTTCTGGTGGCTTAGGATTCCCAGTCATGGACTGGTTGAAGACCTCTTGTTGTTGCCCTCCTACTGGTCAGCTTGCTGTGACCCACTGATGGCAGGCAACCTCCTGGCATGCTGGGACTTCGCCCGTGGCCCCCACCTAAGCCAGCCCTGTGGGCTGGATGGCAACCCAAGAAATGGTCGCTAAGTGGCTCCACCCATAGACCAGGGACATCAACTTGACTCTACTGAGAACGTGAAGAGGTTGGCCCCTAGGAGGAAGAACATGGCAGAGACATAGGAAAACCACAAGGCGGGGTGGACAGCTGCTGTCCCAGCTCCCGTGGCCACCCCTCAAGCTTACTCAGATGCAGACTCTTGCATTCAGGGTGAGGGCGTGAGGTCTGCATTTTTAAGTTCCCTAGGTGATTCTAATGTGGAATATTCCAGAAGTATAGTTCCAGAGGCACTGATTTAGATCCTGCATTCTGCGGGGAGCGGGGGGTGGGGTGGGTGAATGAGGTGGCCCACCCACTCATCACCCAGGGGTGCTGAGGAAGCCATGGCTGAGTCCACGGTCTTCCCACCGCATGGAGCTGAGGAGAGTCCAGGAGCTCTCCTTGAGGGAAGCCGCAGGCCCTCCAGCGTGGAGGCACTGAGGGGACTTGTAGGGATAGGAAGGTGTTCTGTTGAACGGACACAGCACTGGGTCCAGAGTGGCACCAGAAAGTAGGTCCACGGGGCTTAGGTTGTGGAGGGTCATCTGGGTGGCCACTGATGTCACCCAAGACGTGGGACACACCCACGGGTGCTCAGGGGTAGTTTCAGGGCTGGGTCTGGGGTCCCCAATCCCTGTGGCATTGAGGACGTCTTGGAAGCGGGACAGGGTGGGACAGTCCTGGGAAACTCGGAGCAGCGGGTGGAGATAGAGGCTGGGGTTCAGGTCCCCAGTCAGGCCATTCCTCTAAAGCCGGAACAGCCCGGAGCTGCTACTGGGAGCCGCTGTTGCCAGGCGGGGGCAGGGCTGCAGTCGGCTGCTGTGCTCCAAGAAACACCCGCTCTTCCGAGAAAAGGAGCGTCCTGCGGTAGGAACGCGCCGCCGCAACCGCGTGGGTGCAGGCCAGGGAGGGGACGCTGAGCACAGGACTGGTCCAGTCTAAGCGCCAGCCATTTGTCCCCGGTCCCCAGGGCTTAGCTCCACCCACATGCTCCCAGCTGCGTCCCCGCAGAGTCCCGCCCCTGGGAACAGAGGATGCGCCTCCGCGGCGACTCAGGACAACACCCCCCCCATACACACACACACACACACACACACACACACACACACAAACACAGCCAGACCCGCGGTGGAAGACCCGTCCCCCTTAACGGGAGACGACGCCCCCCACCAGCACGGCCAGAAGGGACAGCAGGAAGGACAGCGACGGCCGCCCTGAGGCGTGATTGATCTCGCACGAACAATCGCAGGTCCCAGGTTCCAGGGTCGCTTTGGGGGGCCTGGGGGCGCGTGGGCCAGCGCTGGGGGCCGGGCAGTCCAGCCACTTGGGGCCCATGGGTTGCGGGGCCTCGGGCTCGGCCTTGACGCTGCCCTTGGGGAAGCGCCAGTAGTGGGCGCCCTTGAAGAAGTAGGTGTCACCTGCGGGGGTGGGAGGAGACACTTCGGGGGCCGGTCCAGGCTGCCCCTCCCGCGGGCTCCCCGAAACCCCCAGGATGGCCCCTCTCCCCGTCCCCGCGGCCTCCAGCCCCTCCCCGCACCCTCTCCCACCTGTGTTGCTGACGGTGACATCGTCCGGGGCGTGAGGCGCCCCTTCCCAGAGACTCAGGTCGCGGGGGTAGCCGGGGTCC
Organism: Phoca vitulina; assembly: GCF_004348235.1. Classification (NCBI taxonomy): domain Eukaryota; kingdom Metazoa; phylum Chordata; class Mammalia; order Carnivora; family Phocidae; genus Phoca; species Phoca vitulina. The sequence goes on from NW_022589736.1 coordinate 195,569, forward strand.
GGGCGCGCCGCCGCCTCGTCGTAGCGCCAGTAGCGCTGGCCCCGGATCAGGTAGGTCTTCCCGTTCAGCGGCCACGAGAACACGGCGTCCACCTCCTCTCCCGCCGGCAGCCCCAGCTCCGTGAGCGGCCGCGGGGCGCCCTCCAGCTGCCGGTCCTGGAACACCCAGAACTGGGGGCCTGCGGGGGAGCCGGCATGTGAGCAGGTGCGCCCCCCCGCGCGGGCCCAGCCGCGCCCCGGCGCCCACTCACCGCTGAAGAGGAGGATGCGGCCGTCCGGATGCCGGGCGTAGGCGGCCTGGATGACCTTGACCTGGGCGGGCAGCCCCTCCCAGAAGCGGTGGAGCCGGGCGGGCCGGGGGGACACCAGCTGTCCCGAGGGCTGCAGGCGCCAGAACCAGGGGCCTGTGGCGGAACAAGGGTCGGGCGTGGGGGCAGGAGATGGCAAGAGGCCTTCGCCCTCAGAGCGCGTGGCTGGGAGACAGTGCTGGCTCTCTGTCTCCCGCGGCTGGCGGAGCAAGTCCGCCTGGGTTTTAAGGGTGCAGTGGCTCTGGGGTGAGCAGCTCTCCTAGGCTTTGCCTTGTGTTTTTAGCACTGAAAGTCCTGCATCCTGGGAACCCCCACAGGCGTGGTGGGTCATCCTAAGGGGGTAGGAAGCCAACTCTATGGGGTCAGGGGAGATCTGGAGTGACTCACCTTTGAAGAAGAAGATTTCACCACGGATGTTAGCGACAGCGTCAAAATTGCCATCACATCGGTCAGGGATGGGAAGAGAGGGGCTACAAAGGAAAGGAGAGGTGAGCAGAGAGGGGCTGAGGCTCCTGGTCTCTTTGCTTAACTGTTAGGACAGTCCTATGAGGAAGGGACTCTCACCGTGCCCATCTCACCAAGGACCACACTGAGGTTAGGGACTTGACCCCAGGTCATACGGCCGGAGAGGGACTCACCTGTTCGGGGGCAGGGCAGGGGGCGGGGGAGGAGGAGCCAGGGGTTTCCTTGTGGGCTTATCATATGGGGTTTGGGGCACCTTCCCTGTGGAGAGAGAGTCAGAGAGGCGTGAGTTCCCAGACCCCGCCGCAGCAGAGCCCACAGGGCCAGCCGCCCTTCCCCAGCCCCCGTACCGTAGAGCTGCTGCAGGCCTTCACGGTCATCCTGGGACAGGCGGTACTTGTGGGGGTCGCCCACCGGGCCCTGGTAAAAGGGCCTCATAATTGAGTCGGGTGCTGAGGAGTGGCCCAGGCCCAGGGCGTGGCCAAACTCATGGACAGCCACAGCAAACAGGTCAGTCCCCTCACCATCTGGGGAAGGAGGGAAATTGGGCTAGAGCTGTGCCCCTCCCCCACACCAGGAACGAAGGCCGCCAGGAAGCCCCTGGAGTGGGGCCGGCCGGCAGACAGGAAGAACCAGGAGACCCTCCAGAGGTGGCTATACCCAGACCCTTCTGTGAGCCATTCTGTCCTTCTTGCGTGCATTCACTTATTTGGTAGATTTTTTTGAGTAGCCTTGTCTGGCAGTTCTGGGAACTTGGGTACGGGGCTGAAGAGACCCACAGAAGAGGTAAGGGAAGGGGTAGGAGGAGACAGTCTGGACAGACGAAGGGGTGACCTTTCGGATGTAGCGCCGGCTCCCAAGCAAGGAAGCCTGTGCATGCAGAAACACTCTGGGGGGGAGCAGGAACCTGGGGGTGCATGCATTTCTCTCAAGGAAGCCCCAGTCCCGCTCCAGTCTGTGGTCAGAACTCCCCACCCACGGTCTCCTTGGCCTCGGTTCCCAAGACCTTCACCCCACTCCCACCCCCATGGTGCTCCCCCTCCTCCCATGTGCACCCCGCCAGTGCCCCCATCCCCTCAGTCCTCTGTCACCCTCCCCATCTCCCCCTTCCCACAGCCTCCACCCCTCCCCTGCCTCCCTCAGGTCCTGGGCTGCCTCCCTGCCTCTGCAGCTTCATCCATCTCCTCAGGCAGACACTCAGACCAGTCTGCTGGCCCTGGCGGCCAGCCTCGTTCCCAGCCTCTCTGACCACAGCCTCTTCCTTGGGGACCAGCCTGGGTGCCAGGAGTGAGCCTCTTCACACTCCCAGTTGCTGGCCAAGTCCCAGCTCCTCATCGATCCACCTGCTATCTCCTAATTCAGCCGCTGAGAGGCCAATAGAGCAAGACTGCAAGACAGCCAGAGAGGCGAGCAGCTGCCCAAGGAAGCACAGTTTCCACAGATGTTGATCTACTGCCTGGAAATCTCTAACTCGGGCCAGCACTGTTGAAAGTGGATTTACTGGAAGGGGCCTGGTGATCCGAAAAGCAAATTTCTCTCAGCCCCTAAGGTCTGCTGGATGAAAGTGAAGAAAGAAATGCGTGGCTGAGTCTTAAGAAGAGTAGCAAGTACTTGCTCTCATTCTCCTCTCACAAAACCTCTTTCTTCTGTCCTCATTTGACAGGTGGGAAACTGAGGCACAGGGAGGTCAAGTCAAATGACAGTATAGCCAAGTACTCTGGCCGTATTGTCCTGCCTTTCAGCAGCGACTTCAGATGGTCTTGGTCAAACCGTGTACGTGTTGATGGATTTGGTCGTTGACTGTGGGTTTTCTTATTGCCCTGAGGCCTTTTTCTGAGAAACTGGAGGAAGCTGGGTGTCTACATCAAGTAGATCTCCTTCATCCCTCACCCCTCCTCCCCCTGCTTTGCCTCCCCTTTGGCCACACCCTTCCTCGCACCCTTCTCATGCTCTGCAGCTGGGGGAAGACACACAACTGCAGCCCCAGCCCCAGCCCATGAGATTCCCGGTGGCCAGTCTTCGGGGGTCCTAAACACCTCCTCTCAGCTCTGCTCTGGACCTCATCAGACAGCTCCTTTGCACTCTCCACTAGCCTCAATTCCAGGCCCACAGCCCCTCAAGCTGCTCCCCAGCTCTGGCCCCCAACTCTTAGGTGACAAATGCTGACAAATGTGTTTCCTATTTCATCAAGACAGACCATCCGATGCAATCTGTAACTTCCTGTGTGCCTGGGCAGATACCTCCGCCTCCTCCATGCTCGCCTCCTGCCTCCTGCCCTGCCCTGTGCAAGGACCCTGCTTCCCTTACCTCCTCAAGGACAAGGACAATGCCCCACCCACCCCTCCATCCATCCCTGCATTCCTGCACCCATGTGTCTATCCATCCACCCATCCTTCCATTCATGCATCCATCCATCCATCTGTCCATTCATCCATCCATCCATCCATCCATCCATCCATCTATCCATGCATGAATCCATTCATCCATCCCCCATCTCTTTCTTTCTATTGGCTCATCCAGCATCACCAAGTGCTCAAGACTCCCTCATCCTAAGCCACCCCAGTACCTATCTGCCCCCATCCACACCCCTCTCCTTCCCTAGCAAGTTCTGTCGTCAGTGGTCTAAACTCAGTCTTCACTTCCTCGGCCCCTCTCACGCCTAACCTCACTGTGGTCGGGACTCCTTCCCCACCCGCCAAGTCTGTAGGCACCAAGGTCACTTTGTTCTCAGATGATCACATCCAGGCCCCTGTAATTTACTGGCCTGGCTTGCTGCCCTGCCCACTGCTCCCTGTTCCCCTCGTCACCCTTGTTCCTGGTCACCTGTGGGCCTGTTCTTCCTCCATTTCCTTTGGTTCCTCCTCTCCTTCTACCCTCCCCTCAACTGTGGGGCTCTCCACAGCTCTGTGCTTGACCTTCACGTTCTACACTCTCCTCCCGGAACCTCACCACCCCCCGAGTGCCACCAGGCCACTCTGCAACGAGCAGAGTGCTCCTGCGTACGGGCCCTGTGCCGACCGCTGTAGGTGAATTAAAAGCCCACCTGCCGGCAGGTACTATTATAATCCCCATTTCTCAGATGATGAAACTGAGCACGGCGTAGCAAGTGGAGGAACCCTGACCGGAGTTTCGCTGCAAGCTGGCGTGCTCAAATGCTCACTTCTGTGGATGCTGTGGGCACCTCGCCCAAGTCAGAGCCCGTGTGCTCATTCCCTGGCTGCCCCCTTCCCCAGAAAACGGCTCTCCCTCCTGGCCGGCCTCCCTGCCGCGGCTCACAGCCAACGGCGGATTGCTGAGGGACTAGAAGAGCTGGACCCCTTGCCTCCAGGCAGGACCAGCCGTGTGGGTCAGGCTCCTCTCAGCTGAGACCGCATCCTGACTAAGCTTCTTTCCCCAGCTCGCTCTGGTTTCCCTTTCCCCTACCAACATATCCTGAGAAACTGCTTGCACAAGAACTTTCATCTCGATCTCTACTTACGGGGAAGCTGACCTAAGTGAGAGAAGCCCCAGTTCTAGAGTGAGACACTCGACCACGAATGCACCGCCCACACTGAACGGCCCACGAGCGCTGCAAACATACAGCCAACCTAAACTCCCCTCTGCCCTCCGAGAGCCTGCTCTTCCTCCTCCAGGGGCCCCTGAGTCAGAAACCTAGCCATCACCCCTTCCTCCCCAACCCCTCTGCCCCCAGGATCCGGTTAGATCCCAGTCTTGCCCACCCTGACTCAACTGTCCTCTGACCCACATCACCCAGCACCATCCCTTTCCTGGACCCTCCAGAATGCAAGACCTTCCACGGCTCCTGTTCCCTTCCCCCATCCTCCCCATTCTGTCCCCGTGCTTCCAAGGCCCTCTTGTTATGAGACACACACTCTCCGTCCCGGCACCGTATTTCGGCCTTCCAGCCCCCCATGTCCCCCTGTGCTCCTACCCCTGACGACCCTGGACTCAGCTAGCTCACCGGCTTGTGCTTTTCTCTGCATCCTCCCCGCAGCCCTACATGCCCCAGGGCAACAGGACCTGGTGTGCTAGTTGGCCCTCAGTATACACATGTGGGGTGAATAAAGTCACCACTTCTAGGAAGCCCCGTCAGTCAAAGGCTTTGGGTAGCCTCTGAGCACCACAGGCTGGAGGACTTCCTCTGCTAGGATTCCCCCAAGTTGTGTCACCATGTGTAGCAACTGCCAGTTAGTCTTCTGACTCAGCTGCTGCAAGGGGCTGTTTTCACCTCTTTTAGTCCGCAGCTCGGAGCTGGACGCCTGAGAGGCCTCGGTGATGGGTAATGTTCTGTGTCAACTTAGTCAGACTATGGTGCCCAGTTGTTTAGTCAAACACCAGTCTAGATGTTGTTGTGTAGGTTATTGTGTAGACGTAATTAACATCTACAATCAGTTGACTGTAAGTAAAGCAGATCATGCCCCATGGTGGGTGGGTCTTGTCTAATCAGTTGAAGGCCCGGAGAGCAAAACCTGAGGTTTCCCAGAGAGAAAGGAGTTCTGCCTCAAGATTGCAACATAGAAATCATGCCTGGTTTCCAGCCACCTCGCTTGCTCTGCAGATATCAGACTCAGGACTGCAGCATCAACTCTCACTTGAATTTCCAGTCTGTGGGCCCGTCCTATAGATTTTGGGTTTGCCAGCCTCCACAATCCTGTGAGCCAATTCCTTAAATAAATCACTTTGCACACACACACACACACGCACACACGCACACACGCACAGCACTGGTTCTGTTTCTCTGGAGAAGCCCAACTGATACAGCCCCCATCGATACATGTGATTCAAACCGAATTCTTAAGGACAGACAGACCTGGGGAGAGGACCTCTCAGAATAGGGAGATTGTACCTTTTGACCCATAAGTCCATGTCTCCTCGTCATCAAAGTGAGTGTCCCCAGAGATGGGGTGTTCCCCGGGGAAGAAGGCATGGGCTAGGGTACCTCCCTGCCCGTCGAAGGGGTAACTGTCCTGGTGGTATGCCCGGGCAAAGTCGATGAGGATGTCGGGCTCTGTTGGGTCCTGAGAAACCAGCTCCTGGAATTTGAGGCCTGACTCAATGCCCCAGGTGGTCAGGGCATGGTGCATGAGGGTCCGCACCGTCTCCTGGGTCAGTGCTGAGCTCTGCGGGAAGGAGCGTACCCTGGGGAGACAGAAGGCAGCCGGTCCACACGGGGCCCAGCAGGCAGGCCAGGGTGGGGTGCGCACCAGGACCTACCTCCACGTCAGGGTTTGCTTCCTCCACGTGCTGCCGCTCAGAGCGTACCGGCGGCGGCGGCGGCGCCTGACCAGCTCCGCCACCCCCAGCAGGTCGGGCAGGGAGCAGCGGGGCCTCTGCATGGTGGCCACCGTCACTGGGTCTGGGGGAGAGGGTGTGGGGGAAAGGGATCAGCAGGAGGACAACCTGCTGTAATCATGGTACCCGCTAACCTTCCACGCGGACACACTGAGGCTCAGAGACGTCAAACAACTTGCCCAAGAAGGCCTCGCAGCTCGGATTTGAACACGGGCTAGCCAGGTCAGGTAGCCAGCTCAGATCAAATTAGGACCCCGCTCTTCAGGGCAGTGTTACCCTCTTCACCGGGCCCTGGATGGACTGGCTGCCTCCGTGTGATGCTCAGCTCTGGGATCTGGGGGTCCTGCTTCCCTGAGCCCTGGCGCTGGGACTCTGGAGAAAGGAGCCACGGGGGTGCAGTGCAGATCCCTCTCTGAGGCCGGAGCCCCCTGGGAGGTTGCTTGCCCATACCTCATGCCCTAGGTCCCTAGTCCTCACCACATCCTAGAGTCCAAAGCCCCCAGGCTGGCTGGGCCTCTGGTCTCCCAGGTTAGATCTGCCTGGAATCCCCTTTCCTAGTTCAGCTCCCTTCCCAGCTGTCCCCTCATCTTCAAATGAAGGTCAAACCTCACCTCCTTGGTTGAGGTGACAAAGAGTAATGGGGCACATACAGATGCTAGACGCTACTTGGCAGTAGGCAGGACAGAGAAAGGTCCTACCTCCCTTGTAGCTAGCCAGCGTTCCCCCAGTTCTCTCTTCTTCCCCATTTTACCCGACAGATGAGCCTCTCAGCTCTACCTCCAAAATATGCACCCTGGATTCAACTGCTTCCTTCCTGGTCTCCATTTCCACCTTCCATTCTCCATCAGCAAGCAGAGGAAGCTTAGAACTGTAAATCCAATCCAATTGTCTCCCTCCTTCAAACACTCCAGTGGTTTATCATGCTTGTAATCAAACCCACCTTTCAAGCATCGCCCCCCACCCACTCCCAATTAGGTTCTTGCTTAACTTTTCAATCCTTCTCTCATTACACGACACACCAGTTTGTGCCTACCACAGGGCCTTTGCATTTCCCTGGGACACTCTTCTCCCACATCTTCCCATGGTTGGCTCCTTCTATTTGTGTCCTGTGAGTTCTTTGTGTCATTCGAGCTCCTCTCACCCCCTGACACCTTTCAGAGGGATCTGCCCTGACCAGCATTTTATTTTCTTCAAAACACGGATCACTATCTGAAATTATCTTGCATATTTTTGTTCTCGATCTGTGTGCGTGTCCCATGAGAGCAGGGACCTTTTCTGCTTTGTTCCTCACTGCACCAGCAGAGCCTGAAATGGCCTTACACGTAAGAGATTCTTAGTAAATATTTTTTGGAAAAGGACTGCCTGAGAATCTCATGGGTTTGGCCCCAAGACCAGCATTTCATAGCTCCTGTGATTCAGGTGCATGCTGAGGTTTAGATACTGCTGGCTAATGGTCAGGCTGGGTGCAGAGGCAAGGCTGGGGAGGGGTGTGGGGGGGTCTACCTACCCAGGAGGCCTGTCTCAGGCAGCCCGGCAAACCTCTGCATGACCTTGATAGCATCCCTCAGCTTTTCAGGGCTCTGCAGCTGGGCTTGGGCAGGGTGGGGTGGTGGCAGATAGCCATAGCGGGTCAGCCAGTCCTAGACCATAGGAGGGAACAGGGGAAGCGGATGAGTGGGAGAGACACCCCCTTCCCACCACCATCCTGGAAGTCCCACCTCTCGCCAGGCATCCAGGCATCCGGAGCCCAGGGGGCCCAGCCCCGGTGACTGCCTGCTGTCCATCTCAAAGTGCGGGCTCTCCAGCCCTGGGTTGTGTCCGGACCCAAGAGTCCTGTCCTCCACCTCCCCACCCCTACCCCTCAACAGATCTTCAAATCAAAGCCCCAAACTTGATGGGTCCAAGAATCTGGGTCCCCAGACCCCATCCCCAGTCACTCTTTGGACAGTTGAATCAGCTCCCAGCCTGGTCCGGACCCCACCCCACCCCGCAGATCCCAGGAGCCCCCAGACCCCGGCACTCACCACTCCCAGGCTCACGTCCTGCGCGGAGAGCTCCCGGGCGCGCGCGGGCGGCGGCAGCAGCGGGAACAGCAGCGCCAGGAGCCTGAGCATGCCCGCGGGGCTCGAGGGGACCTGCCCAGGGCCGCTCTGGGGACCTGGGGCAGGGGGTCCGGGACCCGGAGAGGCTCGGGGAACCCTGAGCGAGCTAGGAGGGGTGGGAGGGGGGACCGGGGGTCGCGCTGCGGGTCCGCGACCCTGGGAGGCACCACGCGGGGGACCCGGAGACGTCCAGCGGAGGGCCCAGGTGGACCGGGGTCGCTGCGGGTCCCGGGAGGGTTGAGAAGGCCCGGGAGGGGGCGGAGGTGCAGGATCCGGGTGCGCGGCGGCGGCCTCTGGGTCCCGGGCCGACCCTGCCGGACCCCGCGCGGCGCGGGCGGCCCCTCCCTCCGGGCGGGGCAGGACTGCCGCAGCAGATGAGCGGTGGCGGCCGGGCGACGCCAATGGCCCAGCCTTCGGACGCCCAGCGAGCAGGCGGGAGCCGGCTTCGGAGAGCGCGGGCGGCGCCGGTGGGGGGCGGCGAGGAACCCCTGCCGAGCGTCCCCGCCTCCGATGCCCCGGCCGCGCCCGCAAGTTTCTCTTCCCAGAACCCGGCTCCGCTGGGACTCTCCGCGGCACGGCTCGTTTCTGCTTTCTCCACCGCGCGCAGCCCGGCGGGTGAGGGGAGGCTCCGGGGCGCCCCTCCCCCCGCCCTTCCGGGAGACCCCGCGGCCGGCAGCCGGAGGCTGGGACGCTTCCCTTCGCCGCGGGGTCCGGGGCCGCCTCCCCGCCCGGCTCTGCTGGCGCCCCGGTGTGCGCGGTGCCGCTGCCCGGGCTCCCCGCCTTCATTCCCCGAGCCCCGTGAGCCGCGCGGGTCTCTGCGTCGGCAGGCGGGGGTCCCGGCCGCCCCGAGACCGCGCCCCCTCCCGCAGGTGCTAGACGTGTAGGATCCGGTGCCAGGTGCGCAGAGTCTGGAGCGGCCCGGGGCGGGATTTGCAGGACGGAGGAGGGGGTGAACCGGAGCGGATCCGGCAGAGACTTGGGGACCCGTAGAGCCACGCCTCACCCCCGCCGGGGAAGCCCAGTGCTAGGAGGCCTTGCGGCAGGAGAAGGACCGGGAGGAAGGGGGGGGGGGGGGGCTTTCCGGCGAGGGGAGAGGTGCGTGCGAGTCCAACAGCTCTGTCTCTGCAGCAGGGCAGCGATGGGGCCCCCTGCGTTTTAGATAAAATAAATACTGAGCAGGATTAGCGAGCTGGAGATACAAACTAAAACACTGAAATCCTGTATGCGTCCAAGCCAGCTGCGCTAACAAAATACCACGGACTGGGCGCCGGAAACAACAGACATTTATTTCTGGAGGCTGGAAGTCCAAGATCCAGGTACCGGCAAGGTTGGTTTTTCCTGCCATTTCAATTCCTCCCCTGGGTTTGCAGGTGGCTGCCCCCGGCTCGTCCTCACCTGGTCTTTCCTCTGTGCCCGGCACCCCTGCTGCCTCTGGGCACCCACATCTCCTCTAACCGTAAGGGCACAGTCAGGCCACCCTCACGGGCTCGTTTTGCCTTCGCTGCCTCTGGAAAGGCCCTGCCTGTAAAAGCAGTCACGGGCTGAGGTCCTGGGGATTAGGACTTCAACACAGCAGTTGGGGAGTGTGGGGTGAGAACACAGTGCAGTCCATGATAAACCCCATGTGTAATAAAAACCTGCACTTCGCCTTCCCAGCTTCTCCTTTATTCTCAAACCGCACTCAGGAGGCTTCTGACACCAGGTAGGTGTTGGGTTTTCCCCAGATCAAAGCATTATTTGGGACACCAGCTGAGTGTCCTGCAGCTCAGTTAGATTCTGGCACTCACTGGAGGTACCACAGACCCCACAGGGTAAGGGCTCAGTCCCTCTTCTCCCCAGCCCCCCACTTCAGATGCCAATCACTAGTAGTAGGTCCCTTGGTTACCCACAACTTTTCCCAGCTTGGCTACAAACTGGAGGTTCCTGTGAGCCCCTCTCCCCTCATTCCATTATATGCTAGAACAACTCACAGAACTTGGAGAAACAAGTTTACCAGTTTATTATGCAGTGAAGGATATAACAGAGGATACAGATAAACAGCCAGATAAAGAGATACATCAAGTAAGGTCCGGGAGGGTCTTGAGAACACGGGCGCCTATTCCTGTGGAGCTGGGGGTGCCACCCTCCAGCATGGAGATGTTACCAACCCCGAAGCTCTCCAAACCCCAAACTTTGGGGAGTTCTATGGAGGCTCATCACATGAGCATGATCAACTAATAACTCAGTCTCTGGTCCCTATCCCCTCCCCGGGTGATGGCAGATGGGGCTGAAAATTCCAAGCTTCTAATCACGGGTTGGTCTTTTAGCCTCTGTCCAGGAGCTCTCCGGGAGCTCACCAAGAGTCACCTCATTAGAACAAAAGACACTCCCATCACCCAGGAAATTCCAAGGGATTTAGGAGCCCAGTGTCAGGAACTGGGGTCAAAGAGCAAATGTTAGAACAAAAGATGCTCCTAGTGCTCTTACCACTTAGGAAATTACAAGAGATTTAGGAGCTCTGTGCCAGGACCCAGGGGCTAAGGCCCAATATATGTATTTTCTTCTATTATTTCACACACACACACACACACACACACACACACACCCCTGGTCTCTGGCCACGGGACCCCTTGCAGCAAAATGATATGCACCTCAGGTACTGCACATTACTAGTATCCCATGCAGTCCTCAGTAATCATTCCAGTCCATCATCCTATTGCATGAAAATGTCTCTCAGGGTGAGGCCACTCGGGTTTGCAGGCTTCTCCTCAATCTTGTCAGGGTGCAAAAGCAGGAGTGGTCTCGGCACATGTATGGCTTCACCCTTTTGGATGTCTGGTACAATCGAGCTAAGATGACAACATCCATCTCTTGCTCTGAGCCTCTTTGGAGGTATTCATGGAATACTGGATTTCCCTTATGACATAACTCGTTTATTCATTACTTTCCCCGTAGCTACTATTCTTCCTTTTCTCCATTTGCACCCAAACTCCCCGGCCTCTGGACGGGACGTGGGGTTCTGCCACTGTGCTGGTCTAGGTCGCGGGCAGGAGCACCAGTCTAGCAAGTGCTTGCTCTCAGCCCACTGCCGTCCACATAGGGTGAGTCAGGTTACAGGGGTGCGGCTGCAGAACTAGGGGGCTATGTTTACCACCAGCCAATATGGCTGCTTTTACTGTTAACACCAATTCTGTCAGATGGGGTGACGGCACATCCCGCCCCGTCAGGCCCGTAGGAATTCTGACACAAGGTTTAAAATGCAATTGTAGTTTCTTGTTCTGGAGCCCTCGCTGGGTCAGACACTGGTCATATGACCACTGCATCAGGGAGGGAAAAGAGCAGATGAGGTGATGTGGGGATCCTGGCACCTTCCCCACGCCTTCTTCCCCAGATCCACCGGAAAAGCAGAGAGGACGCTCCTTTACCCCACTCGTGTTCACGGTGAGTGTGAGCACACACCTGTGAAGGCTGTAAGCCAGCCCTCCCAAACTTTATAAACACCCCCTCCTGTTTTAGACAACCAATGTTTTAATCGCCTCTTCCAATGCTCTACCAAACTAGTCTCTGAGGAGGCTCTCTCTCTGCCCATTGTTGGACATTACGGGCTGTAAACGGTGGTCCTCGGTCTGAAGAAATGGTTGGCTGTCGCCTCTTCTCTGTTCTCGTTATTTTATGGCTCTCTGAGCATTTGCATCCACCTGGTTGAGTCTCTCAAGCCAGACTGTACTTTGGGGATGGGGCTGTGCCTGACTGGGGAATGTTTCCTCTAACTGCTCTTGTAAAGCAGAAGGCGGCGATCCGATCCCTGTAAGCTTGAGAGCCAACGGAGTAGTGCAGGGAGGGGCCCCGGCTCTGTGCTCTGGCCCTTGTGTAGACAGTGTGAGCGCCTCCCAGCGACGACCACTGGGACTTTGGACTAGAGAATATTCCATTTGAGGGGTATTTACTACCTTGGGGTAAAGGAGCGTCCTCTCCTTTGCTCAGTCAGCAAAGCCCAGCCCAGAGTCGGCGTCTCTTCCTGTCGGGACCCACCTGCAGCCTTCGGGATGACCGGCGTCACCGTGACGCGCCAGCACGTTCAGGACCTTTCCACCAGGGAATCTGCCACATGGCCACCTGCAGCCTGTCTCTTTGGCTGGCAGACAAAACAGCTCCTACTGGCATTGTGCGCCTGAGGCCACAAGAGGAATGTGTCGATTCGGCCATCGGTGCCCCCACGTCCACTCATTTTGTGGACATGTTAGGTGAGCACATGGGGATATCTGCTTGTTGAGTCCAGTCACCTTCCAAACCTGGAAGGGGGTTCTTCTGAGCAGCTTCAACATGCCCTACTTTCTTTAATGCACCCTGCAAAGTCCCACAGTGATTCCCACGGGACAGAGCCTCATATGGGCACCTCTGTGTTGGGCCGGGTCGCCACTGTCCTCCTGCCTGCGAGTCAATAGAAACCAAAACATCAGGGTTTTTACCCCTGTTCAATTCTTCCTTCACAGCTGGAAAAACAGTTCGCAATTCAGCCCACCGGACTGACTTGTTTGTACCTTCTTTGATCAGAGTGGTGGCCTTCCGAACAGGATGTTGCCCGTTCCCTTCAGAACGGCCATCCACAGAGAGCCAGCAGCTCTTTGTTGGTCAGGGGGGAGCTGTTTACGGGGCACCGTCCAAGGGACAACAGAATCCAGCGGCATCTTATGCAGTTCCAGAGCCAGCCCCGGGAAAGAGGCTCAGTGCTCAGAGGTGTCTCCTTGCATTCCCCAGGCAGCACGGTCCTGCATAAGCCATCTTCCATTTTATCAGGGCACGCTTCTGGGCACTGCCGTCCCCATGAGAGTGTTTCTCTGACATTACCCAAGACAACACGGGTATAACAGGTGCCAAGATCATTTTAAGTCCTTCCCTCACCAGGGTAACTTCAGTTTATGTTGGGGAGCAAGGTAGTAAATACCCCTCAAATGGAATATTCTCTAGTCCAAAGTCCCAGTGGTCGTCGCTGGGAGGCGCTCACACCGTCTACACAAGGGCCAGAGCACAGAGCCGGGGCCCCTCCCTGCGCTACTCCGTTGGCTCTCAAGCTTACAGGGATCGGATCGCCGCCTTCTGCTTTACAAGAGCAGTTAGAGGAAACATTCCCCAGTCAGGCACAGCCCCATCCCCAAAGTACAGTCTGGCTTGAGAGACTCAACCACCTCATGTAACACCTGTTCCAACATACCAATTCTCATACTTTTACCTTAATTCCATCAACCCTTACATTCCTGACTGTTAACCTCCATTTAGGACTTAAAGCACTAGCGCTCTTAACCCATTAGGACAAAACTCACAGGTTTTGGTTTTACAATACAAAGTAGGGGACATGTTTCCTAGTATGACATAATAGCCATTTGCATAAAACATTAGGTAAAGGAGTCACAACCTCCTTCCATCAGGCCTGCCCAAACATTCCAACTTGTACAGTCTTACCAACGCTTACATTTTTACCTCCCATCTAATTGTAGCCCAAGTCAGGGCTTCACCAGTGGGTCTTGGTGGCACAGTGCACAGGACTCCTACGTCAAGGGGTCTGGGGAGCTTCTCTTCTCCACCCCGGATCACTCATGCAAAAGGCCTTGGATCAGAGAAGATCCTGGGAAGATGGTGGAGGAAGAAGCACTGGGAACTGTCTCCCCACCTGGACAACAACTGCACTAATAGAATCTAAAGTAACCACATTAGAACTCTGGAGTCCTGTAGAAGGCTTACAACTTCCAGCAGAGGCTCCAGAGGGTAAATTGCCATCGATTTCAGCTCTTCCCACAGTAGCAGCCTCCGGCCCCCAGCCCCACACAGGCAGCCAGCCACGTGGTACGTAGCTCGCAGGGTGAACTAGGGTGGACGAAAGGGACCCTGTCCTCCAAGTATCAGGAATCTCAGCCCAGAGGTGCACAGAGGTGGGCAGCCACTGCTGTCCCCCACCCCCTGTGACAAGCCCCTGTCTCTCCTGCTGAGGTGACTTCCAGGGGATTTGAAGGGCTGGTGCCTTTATCCCCCATTCATTGTTCCCTTTTCCGCTTTCAGGAGCCAGACATTAAAAACTAGAATGTTCAAAACCACTGCATATAATGGAGACAGAGAATAGAGTAGCATGGTGGTTACCAGGGGCTGGGCTGGGGGGGGGAACTGGGGAGATGTGGTTCAAGGGCACAAACTAGTAGATAAGTAAGTCCTGGAGATTTAATATCCAGGACAGGCATTATAGTCAAGAGTCCCGTATCACACACTTCAAAATTGCCAGGTGATGAGATCTTAGGTGTTCTCACCACGTGGAAGAAATGATAATGATGTTGGCGTGCTCACCCGCACCACGGTAGTATCCATCGCTGTGTATAAACGTGTTAGACCAACACCTTCAGCTTACACAGTGTTCTGTGTCCATTATACCTCAGCTAAAGAAAACACCAGCCCCCACCCCCACCCCCAAAAACCAGAATGAAACAAAACAATTGTGCATATGGGAGGAATGAGAAAGCCACTGCACGTGTCCAAGGAAGGGCTCAGATAAGACCTGGGAAGACGGCAAGTGAACCCTGCAGGCTGCTCCCAGGCACAGAGACCGCCCACGATCTTTGCAAAAACAAAAACAATCAATAAGCACAATAACAAAGTGGGTGGGAGAATCTGGTGTCCAGAGCTAGGGCATTATTAGACTCAAATGTCTAGTGTGCCACCAAATAATCACCAGGCCGGCTGGCTGGCTCAGTCGGTGGAGCAGGTGACTTTTTTTTTTTAAGATGCTATTTATTTGTTTGTTTATTTATTGAGCACACAGTGGGAGGGGCAGAGGGAGAGAAAGAATCTCAAGCAGACTCTTCCTGAGTGCTGAGCTCCATGCAGGGTTTGATCTCAAGGCCCTGAGATCAGGAGCCCCAGCAGGTGACTCTTGATCTTGAGGTTATGAGTTCAAGGCTGGCGATGGGTGTAGAGATTACTTTAAAAAAAAAAAAGAAAAAAAAAAAGGCAGGGTCGCCTGGGCGGCTCAGTGGGTTAAGCATCCAACTCCTGGTTTTGGCTCAGGTCAAGATCTCGGTGTTGTGAGATCCAGCCCTGCATGGAGCTCCATGCACAGTGGGGAGTCTGCTCTCCCTCACCCTCTGCCCCTTCCCCACTCTAAAATAAACAAATAAATCTTAAGAAAAAAAAAAAGGCATACAAGGAAACAGGAGAATATGGCCCACTCAAAGGGGAATAAAATAAATCAACGGAACTGTACCTAAAAAAACCTAATGGCAGACAAACACTCTTAAGATTCTACTTCTTTTTTTTTTTTTAAAGATTTTATTTATTTATTTGATAGAGAGAATGAGACAGAGAGAGAGAGCATGAGAGATGGGAGGATCAGAGGGAGAAGCAGACTCCCCGCCGAGCAGGGAGCCTGATGCGGGACTCGATGCAGGACTCGATCCAGGGACTCCAGGATCATGACCTGAGCCGAAGGCAGTCGCTTAACCAACTGAGCCACCCAGGCGCCCTTAAGATTCTACTTCTATGAGGTACTTAGTGTCATCAAAACCACAGGGACAGAGAGTAGACGGTGGGTGCCAGGGGCCAAGGGACGGGGTGTGGGGAGTATTTAATAAGGACACAGTCTGGGTTTGAGAAGCTGAGGAGGGATCTGGGGGCAATGGGGTTGATGGTGCACGACAGTGTGAACATCGTCAGTACCACTGAACATGTGAGATGGTAAAGCTTACATCTGTGTGTTTCCACCAGAGTGACAAAAAAGATTGATGTGGAAAACAAACAAAAATAGCCAGGCTACTTGGTTAAACAGATCACACTGCATGGTCCCACGCATATTTAGTAAGTGCGAACTAGTCAATGGTGCTAAAAAGCAGATCAGTGCTTGCCTGGGCAGGGTTGGGGGAGGCAAAGGGCACGAGGTTAATGTGGGGGTGACGAATACCAGGATAATGATAACGGTTTTAGGAGTGTATATATGCATCAAAATGTATCAGACTGTACACTTTGAATATGTGCAGTTTATTGTATGTCCCTCATATCACAGTAACACTTTTTGGAAAAGAGTTTAAAAAAAAAAAAAAAGTGATTTGGGTCCCCAGGGAGGGGTTGAGCCAAGGGACCCTGGCCCCGTTGTTCTCCATAACCTGACTGATCTGCCCAACCACTGCCCCGGTTGATTGCTGGTCAGGCTTCTGGTTGTGATCTCTGCCTCCTGGATTCTACAATTTCTCCAAGCCAGGGTCAATAGAGAAGACTCATTTGAGACCCACGGTGCTGTAGTAAAACCTTTGTTCTCATTCCATCAATTCAGCGTTTATTCACCCCACTTAAAAGAAACCTTCTAAAGATTTTCACCCTGCTGGGATGTGTACTGCCACTCCACTCTTCCCTCTCTTTCTCCTCTTTGTTTCATTTCTATCAGTATTCACTTTGTTCACTTTATTCCTTAATAACTGTTTAAATTTTCCACGCTGCTAAGACCAGCCTCTTGACTCTCTCTTCTGACTCCTCATTTTCTCATTAATTAATCTAATATTAAATTTTTTTTTTAATTTCATGTATTCTCTACGTCCAACATGGGCTCAAACTCACGACCCCAAGATCAAGAGGCTCATATGTTATTGACTGAGCCAGCCAGGTGCCCCACACATTTTCATTTTTACTAAGACCCACAAGAGGAAGCAGAGACAGCAAATGCAGTAAGATTTCCCAAACTGCCCTTTGGCTTTGCAGCAGATTATATGGGGTTCCCATGCAAAAGGGCATCCCTTAACCACAGCCTTTACCATGACCTGAGAAACAAGCATATTCAGAGGGTGAATGTCCATCATGAAACTTACATACAGCTTACATACATGGCTTACATACAGAGCACATATGCTGCTTCATCTGGGGTGATCCACTTGGCATTTATAAGGGGGAAACAGACGGCCCACCTTCTTGGGGGAAATGGTCCTTACAGTGGCTTTTATCCCATCTGCCAGGCTGGCTGTTCCCTCCCGTGTGTCTGGATCATGTGCAGCCATCTGTGATAGTTTAATAGGGAGCCGTGGGTCCTGACTCACCCAAACATGTTCTTCCACTCTGCAGCATTCACAACCAAAGACAGGCCCCACGTGAGTCACTCTCACAATCCTGTCAGTAAGGGCTCCTCAGGAAGCTGATGATAGCAATCTACGAAATGAAACAACTCCTTCACCCTGGCCCCTGGTTTCAGTGGCTTCTTAGTTTTGCCCTTCCCCTACATTGACTACCTCCTTGGTGAGCAGAGGTCTTAGAGGTACTTTTTGTTGTCACTGGATAACTTTTCCCTTGGGGAGTGGCTTTTAGGCAAGTGGCTGAAGCTTAGATGCACCCAAACCGAGCTTGGTCCAGCAACAAGGTCAGACCCAGCATTCTCTTTTAATTGCATTTTAACTATTACAGATAACCAAGGGATTGAATATTTTGCCTTTTCCTTACTAGTTTGCATTTCCGTATGCCTCCAGTGAACCAGCTCTCAGGGAGTTGGTAACTCTTACCTGGAGTGACTGAGTGCAGGACAGGTGCTGCTCCCTACCATGGGTGTAGGAATCAGAGGCTCCTTGCTTGTCACCCACCTTTTTGCCTTTCTTTTCCCAAACCATGTTTCTGTGAGTCAGGGCCATTCTAGCAAATCCCAGTTCCCCGACACCAACTGTAATGAAAACCTTGTGTCCCTGGCACCCTGATTTATAAGGGTTTTAGGAACTTTGTGCCAGCAACTGGCGGCATATATAGATATATAGATATACAGATATAGACACACATTTTTTTCCCTATTATTTCACACCATGTTTACCATCAGATTGGCAGAAATCTGAAAGTCTGATGATGCCAAGTTGTATCCAGGTGTGAGCCAGGTGAAACTCATGTGCTGTTGTCAGGAGTGTATTTCGTGGTTGCCCCACTATGGGATCAAATCTTCACACAAAATTTGGTTCAAATGTGAAGACTGATGAGGCCACTCACACCAAGAGACTATGACAAGATTGATTACTGAGATAATGAGGCTTTCTATGGGGAGCATGGCCAGCCCCCAAGCAGATCTGAAATGGCTTGAGAGAGCAAGGAGGTGCTCTCATTATGGCTGGGGGGGGGGGGGCCTGGGCTGAGGGCCCCTCCACACTGGCCAGGGGTTCCCTGATTTAAATTTCCAATCCAGTGCCAGAGAGAGAGCACCAGGGCCTTCTTATTGGCTTGCCCAGATGTGGAGCACAAGGGGAAGAGGGAGGCATGTGGCTTTAAGGCTGTCAACTATCAAACATCAAAAATGGAGTCAGACTCTTTATTACAGAGTGTAAATTAATACCTACACTTTGCAAACCAGTTTGGCCATATTTAATAAAGCTAAAGAGCATAATCTCCGTGGTGGATAAAAGATGGCTGCAAATTCTTTGTTACTCCTCCCATTGAAAGGTGGAATCAAATCCTCTCCCCTGGAGCCTGGGCTGGCCCCAGTGGCTTGATCAGTAGAATGCCATAGAAGTGATGGTCCTCGGGGTTGAGGTTCTCAACCTCCAAGGCTGAGTCTTGAGAAGCCTTGCAGCTTCTATCCAGGCCCCTTGAACCCTTGTGCTGGGGCAAGCAGCTGCCATGTCTGGGATAGCCATACCATGAGGACATCCACGCAGGCCACAGGCAAGGGCCATGTGGGGAGGGAAATGCCGACTGGCCCCAGTTGATCCAGTGACCCAGCCATCCAGCCTGGGCCTCAGATGTGGGAACCAAGAAGACTTTTGATGACCCCAGCCCCAGCCACTATTTACGTGCAATTGCACGAGAGCCCAGCAGCAAGAATCTGCAGCAGAACCCAGCTCACCCTCAAAACTGTGAAATAGAAAACCAAATTGCTTGAAGCCTTCTAAGTTGTGGAATGGTCATTATGCAGCAGCAGGAGAACAACGGAACACCTCCCCCCACTGATTCACTCTTCTAGATGGATAACAGCATTAGGCTCCCACCCACGTGTCCATGGAGGTCTGTGTACAACGATGTGCATTAGAATGTTGTTTATAACACTGAAAAAGTGCCAAAAGATGAAGTCCTTCACTGATAGAAGAGTTGAGAAATAAATCGGGGCATAAACATTGGATGAAAAACCATACAGCTATTAACAAACTACATCCAAATGCATTTTTAGGGATAAATCTCAGAAACATTCTGGAAAACAGCTGCCTGGAGTCCTTTTTTTAAAAGATGTTTTCATTTTTAAGTAATCTCTATATTCAACATGGGGCTCAAACTCACAACCCCAAGATCAAGAGTCATACGCTCCACTGACTGAGCCAGCTAGGCGCCCCACAGAGTCCTTAAAAAAGAAAAACCAATGTCCTGAAAGACACATAAAAAGACAAGCAGACTATTTTTACTATTTTTTGTAAGTAGGCTCTACACCCAACATAGGCTTGAACCCATGACTATAAGATCAAGAGTTGCATACTCTATAAACTGAGTTAGCCAGGTGCCCCAACAAGCAGACTATCTTATTTTATTTTTTAAAAGGTTTATTTATTTATTTAAGAGAGAGAGCAAGAACGCGAGCAGGGGAAGGGGCAGAGGGAGAGGGAGAGAAGCAGACTCCCCCTGAGTGCAGAGCCCACAACGGGGGGGGGGGGGGGGGCTCTATCTCATGATCCTGAGCTCGCGACCTGAGCCAAAATCAAGAGTCGGGTGCTTAACCAACTGAGCCACCCAGGAGCCCCAATGGACTATTTTAGATTAAAGGAGACTTGAGAGAAATGACAGCTAAATGTGGTCCTTGATTTCATCCTGGATCAAAGAAAACATCATCTAAAAAGGGCATTACCGGGAACATTAGAACATGGGCTGTATACTAGGTAAGGTTATTGTATCTTTTTTATCACTGTTCAGTTTGTCACATGTGATAATGGTACATGATTACATAGAATATCTGTGCCCTCAGGAGATGCCAGCTGAGGTAGTCAATGGTTTAGCAAAATGTGTGCGGATATGTGCTGTGTAAGAGAGAGATAAAGCATATGTGGCAAAATGTTCACAATTGTGAGCCTACATGGAGGGTATTCATTATATTATTCCTGCAACTTTTCTTGAGGTTTGAAATTTTTCAAAATGATTGATTCCACTGATACATACAACATGGATGGATCTCAGAAGCATTATGCTAAGTCAAAGAAGCCAGGTGCAAAAGACCATATACCATACATTATTCCATTTAGAGAGCATTCTGGAAAAGACTAAATGACAGTGACAGAAAGCGGATCAGTGGTCGCTGGGGACGAGGTACGGGAGAGAGCCTGAGAGAGCAAAGGGGCTTGGGGCACTCTGGGGATGAAGAAAGTGCTCTCTACCATGATTGTGGGAGGAGTTACACCACCACATATATTTGTTAAAAACTCATCAAATGAAACACTAAACTTGGTGAGTTTTATTATATAAAAATTATTCCTGGGGCACCTGGGTGGCTCAGTTGAGTGTCCCACTTTTCTTTTTTTTTTTTTAAGATTTTATTTATTTATTTGTCAGAGACAGAGATAGCGAAAACAGGAACACAAGCAGGGGGAGTGGGAGAGGGAGAGGCAGGCTTCCCGCCGAGCAGGGAGACCGATGTGGGACTCAATCCCAGGACCCTGGGATCATGACCTGAGCTGAAGGCAGATGCTTAACAACTAAGCCACCCAGGCGCCCGAGTGTCCCACTCTTGATTTCGGCCCAGGTCATGATCTCAGGATCGTGAGACTGAGCCCGGTGTCGGGCTCCGTGCTCAGTGCTCAGGGGGGAATCTGCTTGGGATTCTCTCTCTCCCTATCCTGCTGCCCCTCCCTCCCCTGCTCGCACGCTCTCTCTCTCCCCCAAAAATATATAAATAAATAATTATTCCTTGTAGTGGGTTGAATTGTGTCTCCAAAAAACAGATGTCCGAGTCCCAATTTCCAGTCCCTGAGAATGTGCTGTTATTTGGAAATAGAATTTTTGCAGTTGTAAGTTAAAGATCTCACAATGAGACCATCCTGGACTTAGGATGGGCTCTACATCAATGAATAGTGTCCTTATAAGAGAAAGTAGAGAGAGATCTGAGACCCAGGGTCACAGAGAAGGCCCAGAGGGGGAGGCCATGTGAAGAGGCAGGCAGAGGTTGGAGAGGTACTCTTCCTAGCCAAGGAACATCCAGGGTCTCTGGCAGCCACCGGATGCTAGGAGAGAGGCACGGAATAGAATTCATCCTCGGAGCCTCTAAAAGGAACCAACCCTGCCCCCACTTTGATTTTGGACTTTTGGCCTCTGGAACTATGAGACAATAAATCGTTGTTGCTTAAACCACCCAGTTTGTAGTAATTGATTACAGCAGACTTAAGAAACAAATACCTACTTCCATAAAGCTGAGTTTTTTACTTTGTGTGGGTTTTTTTAGATGGGAAGAAACTTGGAAACATCAGGTTAAAAGGAAAAAGCGAGCTGCAGAACAACGCATTCAGTGTGAACTATTTTATATAGAGGTTTAAAGCACTCCCAACAATACTACTTATTGTTCATAGACTTTGTCTATGTCGTAAAAGCCTGCAGGCCCCTTGGTCTGGACCTGCGCCATTCCCACGGGGTTGCCTCTATGGCAGGGGGCATCTGCTGGCCTCTGGACGCCAGCATCGACTGCCCACGGCTCTGTGAGGTCTGTGGAGTCTTCCCCAGGGAGCAGACCTTGGAGCCAAGACTTGGCATAGCAGGGGCCCAACAGGCTTTGGGGAAGGTGGGGGAGAGCGTTCTAGGGTGAGCATGTGCCTGGAGGCTCCAGACAGCGGGCTTGTCGGAGGGCTGGCTGGAGAACCTGTAAGGGCTGGCTGATCTTCCCCTCCCTTCGCTGGCTATGTCCCAGCCTCCCTGGGGCCTCCCTGGGGCCACTCTGCCCCTCTGATCCATTTTCCTCCTGGTATCAGTGAGGAGGCTGGGGGAGGGGAGCCGAGGGGCAGGGAAGGGGCTGGGCAGCTGGAGGCCAGAATTCCTGGGTCCAGATGAGGCAGGGCGCTGATTCAAACATCCAAAGAGTGACTGGGGCTGGGCCAGGCAAACTGGGCTGAGGGGCCTCCCATTGCAGGCACAGGCGGATCACTGGGCGTCCCTGAGCTGGTTTCGGGTCCGAGAATGGCATGACCTCACAGGGTGGCGGTGAGGAGGAGATACACTGGAACGTGGGTGGTGAGTCACCTCTGCGGCCTTGCTATGGCCCTGCTGAGGGCCACCAGCAGGACTTGACCCTTCCTTAAGCCCCACAACCCTCTAAGCTAGCAACTGACAGGGAAAGTGAGGGTTGCAGAGGTTAATCAGCTAAATGACCCAGGCGCGCCCAGCTAACGTATGGCCAAACTGGGATTTGGCCTGAAGCCATTGATGCCAGTGTCCATGAGCCAAGCTCCTGTGCTGTATTGCTTTATAGGTTCGTTTCTGGTTTGTAGGTCTATGCCCCCTCCCAGCTGCTGGGTGGAGCTTCGAACGTCCTGGGAGGAAGGCCTTGACCACTTCATCCCCAGGTGAGTCCAGCCCCCTGCCTGGCAGAAGGGGGGCTCAGGGAATGTGTGCTAAGTATGGGTGTGGGTGGGGCTCAGGGTGACCCTGGCATTTGGAGGGGTCAGGTGGTGGCACCAAGGGGAGACTGAGGCATCTCCAAAGTCCACCAGGCTGTCGTCACAGTGCTGTGGCAAAACAATGGTGGCCTCACTAGGCCTCACATGCAGCCCTCAGACCTGTTTGCAAAGGAAATGGGCACCCCTCCTTTGCGTTGGCAGGAAACCTTCTCCCAGCCCTCCTGGGACCCAGCAGTCCCAGCCCCTAAACCACCCCTCCAACGAGTCCTTGCACCCGTTTTCCCACAAGTCAGGAGGTCCAGCTCCCATCTTCCTTATTTCTCTAGAACCCAGGCAGCTAGGCCCCAGTCCCCCAAGACTCAGGAGTCCCGACAGCCAGCCAGAGGCCTGGGAGCCAGGTGCCCCCAGCTGACAAAAGCCAATAGCGCACATCTCTGCCCAACTTCACATTCAGTAATGTCCTCGGTAGCTTGAAATCAGCCGGGCAGGGAGCACAGTACCTCAGAAACTGCCAAGTCAACAAACTGGGGCTTTCTTTTTCCCCAGAAAGCCTGTTGTGGAAGAGCTACCCGCACACCAGCTGTTCCAGCTCTCCCTTTGTCCCTGCCCCCCAGGCCAGGAGGCCCCGGACCGCGCGCCAGGGAGCCCTGGGAGTCTGGAGGGACTCATCCCCCGCATGCCCAGGCTGCCTTGGGCTGGACCCGGCCCTGAATCCTCCTGGTCTCCACACCGAGTCCTCTGTCCTCGGACTGGAGCATGGGGTCCAGCCTCGTGCCACCTCGAAACTGAGAGCCCCGAGTTCAGAGGCACACACGCTGAGGTCTCAGCACGGGAATTAGCACACACCCTCAAGTCACACTTCTGAGGTTCACATTCAAGTTCTGTCGGTGTAGCCCCAGCAAGTTAGGGGTCCCCCCTCAGCCTCAGCTTCCTCATCTGTAAAATAGGATGATAGCAGTTCCTGCTTCCTTAGGATGTCATAAAAGTAAACTAGTTGTGCCCATAAAAGAACTTACTTAGCAGAGTGCTTAATATGTTATATTTGTCCTTGTTGTCATTCTCAGTAATGTCGTATCCCACAGGGCAGTTGTGAGGGGAAAGGAGCTGACGTCTGTGCTCAGCGTCACCTGCACCCCACAGGTGCTCAATTAATGGGGCCCATGGTTTCTGACGGCAGCAAGATGGGTCGGTGCCGCAGAGCTGGGTGGACGCGACTTTTCTTCAGCCCCGCCGGGCCATTCCGGCCGCCAGGGGGCGCCCCAGTCCCGCCCGCGGCACCGCCCCCTCACCTGCGCCGGCCGGGCACCTGGCGCCGCCTCCGGAAGAGGGGATCGGGGACCGCGGGGACCTTGGAGGGAGCCCGGCCGGCGTCGGTGGGTGAGAACCTGGGGGGCGCCCGAGGACAGGGGCCGTTGGAACTTCGGGCAGGACAGAGTCGGGGCGAGCGGGCGCCGGGGGTAGGGTGGTCCGGCCTGACTCCTGGGGCCGGCAAGCGGGGGGCACGGGCAGGAAAGTAGGTGGTCGCTGAGCTTCGGACGCCTGGGGCCGGGGGGTCGAGGGGCTGGGGACCCAGACGCCTGGGTCGAGGTCCTAAACAGCAGCTCGGTGCGAGGAGGTGCGAGGAAGCGGGAGGAGGAGGAGGAGGGGCGCCCCCGGGTCTCCAGAGCGGGGTCGCGCCCACAGGGGCCCACAGGGGACACCTCAGGAAGACTCTGGGTCCCCGCTGTGCTGGGACAACCGCGACAACTGGGTCCTGCGGCTAGGGCTGGGCTTGGACACCTCGGGAGGAAGGGACAGGTGTGTGTGTGCATGTGTGTGTAAGGGGTGGGGGGACCTCCAGAGGGCTGGAGGTGGGGAGGGTGCCAGCGAAGTCTGGTGTGTCTCCTCCTTCTGAGCCCCTGAATGGCTGGGTCCTAAGCAGCCCTAGGAGAGCACCACCAGGCTCCCGTCCCCAGGGGCGAGCAGGGAAGTAAACAGAAACCTGGAGTGGCAGGGCGCAGTCTGCTGGCACAACCTGTTACCTGGCCCTGCCCTGGGCCTGACCCGGGGCCCCTGGGAAAGTGGGGCCAACACTCCAGAATGGGAGGACTGGATCTGGGCACCTGAGTTCCAAGGGGACCAAAACACTTGGATCTTGAGAAAAGAGGAAAACGGACCAGGATACCTGGGAGGGCAGGGGGCCAGGGACCTGGACTTCTCAAAGAGGAGGGGTCCGCACACCTAAATTCCCAAGGCCTGTATTCTTGGGAGGGGAAGGGACTGAGCTCATCTTGAGTCCTGAGTCTCTTAGAACTTGTGTTCTAGGAAGAGTTTCCCAGCTGGTGAGGGACTGGGAGCCAGAACAGCTAAGGTGTGGGCCGTGGAGGGCACTGTCAGTAGTGGGGGGCACCTGCGGTCCTGGGGCACTGGGGCAACGGCAGCTCATTTCCTTGTGCTCCCTGCCTCAGTTTACCCTGGGGACATTAACGGAGCTGGGTGGCCAAGACACAGATCATTAACCCTGCATGGCCCAGGGACGCTTTGGCTGCAGGACTGAGAGGGCCAGATGTTGCCCAGCAGGGGGCAAGTCCCAATGGGCTGCAGAACAGAGTGTGCGGCAGCTGCCTCTCCCCACTGACGCACCTGTGCCCACAGATGCTGCAGGCGCCATGAGCTCCCCACAAGGACCAAGCTTCCTGTCGGGGCTGCTCTCTGGAGGTGCGTCCCCCAGTGGCAATGAGGGCTTCTTCCCCTTTGTGCTGGAAAGGCGGGACTCATTCCTGGGAGGGGGCCCAGGGCCCGAGGAGCCCGAGGACCTGGCCCTACAGCTGCAGCAGAAGGAGAAGGACCTGCTGTTGGCCGCAGAGCTTGGCAAGATGCTTCTGGAGCGCAATGAGGAGCTACAGCGGCAGCTGGAGACACTGAGCGCCCAGCACTCTGAGCGTGAGGAAGTGAGCTGGTGGCACAGGGCAGGGGTGGGACAGGGGACAGGGTGAGCAGACGGAGGACAGGTAGGAGGGTCCAGGTGGGCGGGCAGGTGGGAGGCAAGTGGGCAGGGGGAGGAAAGCCAGGCAGGGGGATGGCCCAGTCTTGCTGGCAGTTAAGAACACGGGCTCTGAGGACGAGTCGAGATCTGGCTTTAGACCTCTGCCTGGCTGTGTGACCCTGGGCCAGCCACTGGCCCTCTCTGAATCTTGGGTCTGGCTCCTCGGCAGGATAGCGCAAGCCCAGCCAGGAGTTATCGGGTTTCTCCTCCCTGCCTTGCTCTGGGCTCAGCCCTTTCCGTGCATTATCTCCATCAATTCTCGCCTAATCCTGGGAGGTAGAAGAATTCCTCCCTCTGCCCAGGCTGTCCCCAGCCACACAGTCATTCCAAGGGTCACATCTGGCCCCCTAGACACCCTGGACACCACTGACTCCAGCATCCGTATAGCCCCAACCACTGCCCCCGAGATGGGGAGTTTATGCCCCTCACTTCCTCCCCAGGCCACCTAATGGGCATCTCAACATAAGTGGCGCTCTTGACTCTGACCCCATCACTGGTGGTCCTCATCCCGGCTTCCCATCTTCTCAGGACCAGAGCCCGAGCATCTCATGACCTCTCTTCTCCCACGTGTGCAAGCCCTGTGGATTTCACCTCTAAACTAGATCTCGAATCCACCCACTTCCCGTGGTCTCTGCAGCCTCCCAGCTGGCCGCAGCCAACAGCACCTCTGCCCCAGCCCCACAGCCGCCTCCTCACTCATCTGCAGCTTCCACTCCCGCCCCCAGCAGCCCATTCTCCATGCTCCATTCTAGGGCAGCCAGAGGGATCTTCAAGAATTGCAAATCGGATCATTTCAGTCCTTGCCTAAAATCCCCCAACGGCTCACCATCACACTTAAAATGACACTGAGACTCTTCACCAGGGCCCGAAAGTCCCCGCGCAAGGGCCTCGGCCGGCCACACGGCCATCCTCCCCTAGGACCTCTTTTCAGTTCCTTGAGTAACCCACATGTGTTCCCTCAGGACCTTTGCACCTGCAGATCCTTGGTGTAGCCCTCTTCCTTCCTACGCTTTAGGTGTGAATTCAAACATCACTTTCTCTTTAAAGGACCCCCCAACGTACCCCACTCTTCTTCATCAGAGTTTCTTTACAGCCCTAACATTCCCTCTGAAATGACCAAGTTCGAGCATGTGTCCGTTTGCCTGTGACTCTCTGGAGTTTAAGCTGCTGGAGGCTGGGAACTTGGTGGTCTCGCGTACTGCACATAGCCAGACTCCACAACGAGAGGAGCTCAGAAAGTACTGGACGGATGGCTAGGTGGCTGGAACCCAGAGGTATTAAGGGACTTGTTCAATCACAAAGCAGCAGCAGAGCAGGGCGCCAGCCAGGACAATTGGACCCTGAACCTGGGGATTTAATCCGAGAGTTGTGTTGCCCCCACAATATTTGGTTAAGAGTTTGGCCACCTGGGTTGGAATCCCTGCCTCACTGATTTACTGTGTGTCCTTGGGCCAGGCATTTAACTTCTCTGAGCCCCAGATTACTCATATATAAAATAAGTACATTAACAATTCTAACTGTGGTTGATTAAATGAAATGGTACCAGGAAAGCGCTAGCACAGGGCCCGGCAGAAGTACCTGCTGGTATTTGGAGCAGCATATGGTTAGCGCCGCCTTCCTGCTTTGAGAGTTTATAGAGAGTGGGGGCGAGAAGCTGGCCCCCCGACTTGCCTGCCTCCCCAAGCTGGGCACCTGGGTGTGCCAAGAGCGTCCCCCTGCTGGTTGGACAGGTTTTGGGGAGGGCACGCAGAGGCGCGGGGCCCAGGCGGGGCTGGCCAGGGTTAATTAGAGGGAGCTGGCCGAGAGGAGCTGGGGGAGAGGGGCTGAGCGGAGGCTGAACCTCCAGAGCCCCTGGAACATCGGTTGGCGAAGCCATGGGCCGGGGCTTAAATTCTGCCAGACTCAGGCGCCAAAAACGGCGCCTGCGACTTCGGGTCCAGAAGCCCAGGCAGCAGACAGAGGTGAGCGGCCATCAGGGAGCCCCACTCTCCTCCGGTCCCAGGTCAGCTCCTCCTGCCTGACCTGGAAACCTCTCCACTCCCCCTCGCCTCCAAGGCTCTGGTTTTCACTCTCTGCCTGCTTCTCCCTCTTGCTTCCACGCCTGTCTCAGACCCGCCCGGACCCCTTTTGCATCTGTGTGTGTGTTCACTCCAGCCTCACCCCCTCTGTCCCGGCCCCCACAGCGGCTGCAGCAGGAGAACCATGAGCTCCGCCGGGGCCTGGCAGCGCGGGGCGCAGAATGGGAGGCCAGAGCTGTGGAGCTGGAGGGGGACGTGGAGGCCCTGCGGGCCCAGCTGGGAGAGCAGCGCGCCGAGCAGCAGGGCAGTGGGCGTGAGCGGGCGCGGGCCCTCAGTGAGCTCAGCGAGCAGAACCTCCGGCTCAGCCAGCAGCTGGCCCAGGTGGGAGAACCGACCCTGTGTCCCCGGCAGAATGAGGGCGGATGCCTGTGTCCCAGTGTGGGGGTTGGTGCACTGGGCTTGGGGTCAAGGCTTAGGGCCAGCTGAGGACTCCACTGTCTCCCCCCCCCCCCCCCCCGGCCCCCCCGACCGAGCAGGAGCTTCAGAGAGAACTGGATGGCCTCCGGGGGCAGTGCCAGGCTCAGGTCCTGGCAGGAGCAGAGCTGAGGACGCGGCTGGAGAGTCTGCAGGGGGAGGTGAGAGCCAGCTGGGGCTGGGGGTGATCCGGGGCTGGCCCAGCACCTCCCCTCCAGCTCTGAGGTCTCTCCCCAGAACCAGATGCTGCAGAGCCGCCGGCAGGACCTGGAGGCCCAGATACGAGGCCTGCGTGAGGAGGTGGAGAAGGGCCAGGGCAGGCTACAGGCCACCCACGAGGAGCTGCTGCTACTGAGGCGGGAGAAGCGAGAGCATAGCCTGGAGGTGACCAGTGGGGTGAGGGCAGGGGGGTGCATCTGGCCAGGGCATGGGCCACTGTCTCGGGGCTTCCTGGGAAATGAGGCCAGAGAGGGATCCCGGGGAGCCCCAGAAGCTGGGCCAAGAGAGCACGGGCATTAGCCCAAGGGCAAGTGGGAGCCTAGGAAGGTGACTGATCAGGGGTGGTCTGCCTTTAGAGTCTGGCAGTTAGGAGGCCAGGGGGTAGGCTGAAGCCAGAGATGACGGGGGCTTGGACCAGGTCTGGGGCAGTGGAGATGGACAAAAGGAAATGACAAGAGGCAGCACGGCCTGATGTTTGAGATCTCAGAATCTTGCACTTTGTGGTGAAATAACGTGGGCCCTTATCCCAACACCCCTTCCTACTATTGTGGGACGCCCAGCCTCAATTTCCTTGTCTGTGAGAGGGGATCGGAATGGTAGAGAGCCGCGGTGAGGGTGAGGCACTCAGCACAGCGCGGGCTTAGAAGGAAGGATCAATAAACGCTGGATGACGGCATTAACGAGTAGCAGGCCGACCGGTCGGGGAAGGGGGCGGGGCTCCGCCAGGTGACCTGATGGGGTGGGGCTGGAGGGAGGGTGATGGGAAACTTTAAAGCCAGGGCACCTGTCTGCGCCCTGCTTTATAGACGAGGAAGTTGGTATCTGCCGAGGGGAACTGCGCGGCCCAAGGCCGCCCAGCGATCTGGGGGTGGGAGCAGGATCCCTGGGGTGCTCCGACAAGCAGGACTGCCTGGCTCTGGGTGGCGCGCCGGCGCCCCCTGTAGGCCGGCGGCGGGATGAAGGCGCCCGGCGCACTGGCTGACTGCCCACGCTTCTGTCCTTCTGTCTGTCCCTCCTGTCCCTCCGCAGCTGGAACGCGCGCGCTCCGAGTCCGGGGAGGCATTGAGCGCGCTGCGGAGGCTGCAGAGGCGCGTCTCGGAGCTGGAGGAGGAGTCGCGCCTTCAGGACGCCGACGTGTCGGTAGCCTCACTGCAGTCGGAGCTTGCTCATAGCTTCGACGGCGACCAGAACCAGAAAGCGGACGGACGCAGGGACGCCCCGGTGAGCTCGCGGCCCACTAGCCCCCACGTGCCATGCAGACTCCGCCCCTCTTCCTTTTCCCAGGAGGTCCGACACCTCACTGACTGATTCCTTTGGCGAACAGAACACTCGGTCCCCTGAGCTCCAAGAGGCGTTCAGCCACCAGCCTTCACCCCAAGAGGAGAGCCTGGAGCCTCCCAAGAAGCGAGCATCTCTAAGGCCAGGGGAGATACTAGAGGAGAAGGAGGCCGAAGTGGCCCGGCTGCAAGATGAGGTGTGGCAGTGGGAGCATAGCGCTGGATGTAGACCCCCTCCCAAGGCCAGTTTCTCTTGCCCATCTACACCTCTTGAGATTTTGCGTACTAATTCCCCCTCTACCTGGATCTATCTTCATCCCAACAAACTTGTAGTCATGCTTCAGAAACCAGCCTATACGCCACCTCTTCCAGGAAGTCTTCCTGGGCCGCATTCCCCCCCTTTGTACCACCTCCTAATGCTTCTCCCAGCATCCTTTCTGCAGGCTTATACCACCCACCCGGCCCTGCCCCCACCCCATCCTGCACCAGCCTGGGGGCTCAGAAGATTCATCTCCAGCACAGGCCGTGGCTGCCCCGAGTGTTTGTGGAGCAGGCAGGGGAGGGCCTAGAGACCCGAAGCCCTGGCTGCTGGGAGATCTAGAGGCCTACCTGCCTCTCTTCACCTTCCCCTGCCCACAGATCACGCTGCAGCGGGCAGAGTTACAGTCCCTGCGGGAGGAGCTGCAGAGGCAGAAGGAGCTGCGGACACAGGAGGACCCCGAGGAGGCCCTTAGCGGCGCCCTCTCGGATCGGGATGAAGCTGTGAACAAGTGAGCTTCTCCCACCATCCACCATAGCCCCAGTGGGACTACAGGGCACCCTAGGCCTTCGATTCCCCCACACGTGATGTAATTATCCCCACCCACCAGGAGCCCTCCAACCTTGCTTCCGGTGTTAGCGGCACTACTCCCGTCTGGGTCCCCGCAGCGTCCCGCCACCCCCGCTCGCTGAGGCCCGAGCGCCCTAGGACCCTCTCTCTGCCCCTCTTGCCTGCAGGGCGCTGGAACTGTCCCTGGAGCTCAGCCGCGTCTCTCTGGAGCGGGACTCGCTCTCCCGGGAGCTGCTTCGCACTATCCGCCAGAAGGTGGCGCTGACGCAAGAGCTGGAGGCCTGGCAGGTGAGGGGCGGGGGCCTGAGGCGGCGGGAGCCGGAAGGGGCGGGGTCAGCGCACGCTGACCCCCCCCCCCCCCCCCCCGCCGGCTGCTGGGCCCGCAGGACGACATGCAGGTGGTGATCGGCAAGCAGCTGCGCTCGCAGCGCCAGAAGGAGCTGAGTGCGGCCGGATCTGCCCCTCGTCGCGCCGCACCGCGCTTCTCGCTGCGCCTGGGCCCTGGGTCCGCCGGCGGCTTCCTGAGCAATCTCTTCCGAAGGACCTGAAGGCTGGGCGAAGGGGGCCGCCCATGCCCTCTGGTTCACTTTCCTCTTCTGGCCAGTGTAGCACCAGAGCCCTGATTGTCTTCCAGAGGGGGCTGGTGCCTTCCCCGCCCCGGGAAGCCGGGCAAAGGCTCAATGGGAGCAGGGGCCAGCTTTGGGGGCCAAGGGTCCCAGGTGGGTGGCGGGGCAGGTGAGGCAGAGCTGAGTTTTCAATCTATATAGACCTGTATTTTCTAAGCACCCTGGGTCTGCCATGCTCCAGGGCAGAGATGGGGGTGGGTATTTATGTATCAAGATCAAACAGTAATATATAAAAATCATTACACCGACTTGGCCTCCATTCTTCGGAAGAACATGAATGGGAAAATAACCTGAAAATTTATTTATTAAAAAAAAAGAAAGAAAAAAGCACTCCAAATCCCTGGGATGGAAGAGGTGTTGCCAGAGGTCAGAAGGACAAGGAGAAGGCGCGGTAGCCCAGATTGGTGAAGACATCCACCCGGCAGCTGTTACCTGCAGCTGTCAGGACCTGGAGGCAAAAGGGGGGTGACTGGCCTGTCCACATATGTGGCCCCCCAGACTCCCGCAGCCCCTTGCAGAACCCACCTTGCACTCGGGTGCTGCTGGCTGCTGGTTGAGACTGAGGCTAAGCAGCCCTGGGGAGGAACCAGGCACCTGGGCCTTGAGCTCCCCACTCAGCTGCCACTGGTTGACACAGCGGCCCTGGCCAGCAGACAGAATCTGTGGAGGGCAGGGAGGGGGGTCGGGGGTCAGGACTGGAGAGGGGAACTGGGCAAAGGTGGCAGAAGCAAGACAGAGGGCCTCACCAGGTCCTGGTAGAAGGTGACGTGTTTCTGTGGCGCCCGCATGGGGAAAATGGTGGTGGGTGTGGAGGATCGGAGGTGCCAGAGGGTAAGTGCTGGGCCGCCTCCACAGACCTGGGCAGAAAGATGGGAATCCCCAGCCACTGTAAGCTCAGGCCCTCAGCTGGCAGGGCCCGGAGTGGTCACCCCATTCTACACCTCGCCCTGCTCACCATCCAGTCTGAGTCAGTTGCCAAACATCCGATCCAACGCCCATTGTGGGGTCTTGAGCACTCCTAGGGGGAAGGACGGGAAGAGAGAAGGAGATGAAGATACAGGGGATGCCTAGGAAGGTAGAAGGGAGGACAGGGCATGGGGTGTGCCCTCACCTCATGCTTATACACCTCGATGGTCTGGACTTCCTTGGCTGTGCGGAGGTCTGTGGGGAAAGAACCATGAGAAGAGCCCGGCTGGCCCCAATCTCCCTCGCCGCCATCTCATCTTTCCCTCCAACCGGACACTAACTTACCCCAAAGTCTCACGGCTCCATCCTCGCCACCCGACAGCACTTCAGGGCTCCGCTCCCGCAGTGCCAGGCAGTGGATATAGTCCGTGTGGCCCCGGAGGGCCCGCTGCAGGAGGAGGGCCGCTGTCAGGAGGAGATCCAGGAAGAATGCCCCTACTCCCATCCAGCCCTGACCACCCCAGCTCCATGGCTTGCTCACTGTGAAGGCCCCAGTCTCGAGGTCCATCGTATGCAACTGACAGTCTCCCCCTGCCAGGATGAGAGAATTCTCCTACAGAAGAAGGCAAGGTGGAATCACAAGTCAATGTCGAATCAGGACAGGAAGAGGGGAAAGGCTTTTAAGTTTGGACCAAGAACAGGGCAGAGTAGAGCCCCAGTCACAAAGGGATCAGACCTTGGGGACGAGAAGCAAAGCATTGATCTCAGGCACTTCTAGGCTGGTCCTGGGAGAGAGAAAGCGAGGTCAGCTCCGATGAGGCGCTACCTTCACCCCCAAGTACCTTCTGCCCACATGGCCCTAGCTCACCTGTATGGGGGCTGACGCCGCCACAGCTCCTTACAGCCCTTCACGGAGGAAAACACTGGATCATGTCAGAGGCTCGCTGGGACCAGGAACCCCAGCCGTCCCCCAGTTCCACACTCCTTACCTTCTTGAGGATCTCTGCCCAAAGCCAGGCCTTCACCTCCCCATCCCCAGCACTGAGCAGATGTCGATCAGTGGAGACCATGCTGTAGACGGGCCCATCATGGGCTAGATGGAAATGCAGGACCTGAGTGACCCTGTCCTGTTCCCCTCCCCTACCCGGGGGTTCTCTAAGCCAGACTCAATGGCTGCACCCACCTTGGAATGTGACCACAGGCTTCTTACTTTCTTCTTTGGCCTCAGAGCTCAAAGCAGCAGACAAGCTGAAGGGAGAGGGGAGGGCAGCCTGAGAGTCAGAAGCAGGGGGCATCAGTCCCAGGGGGTACAAGTGGTAGAGCTACCGGGTGGTGGGAGCAGGGCTGAGGGTACCTGAAGATGGCTATCTGCCCATAATTGTTGCCAGCTGCCAGGAACTTCCCGCAGGGTGAGACACTCTGGGAGAAAATGGTCATGTGGAGCCGCTGCAGGGCCTGAAACACTTCCATCTGTGGGGAGAGGCTGCATGGAGGCTACCTGGGACATCTAGGACCTGCGAGTCAGACTCCTTCCTGCTTCCCCTGCCGCCTGTCCGGCCTCTCACTGCCCAGATCGCTCAGCCATCCTTTGAGGCGGACCACCAAGTGGGTGCCTGCCCATTGAGTCCCAGGGCTTGCTCCAAGAACAGGGTGAGGAAGCGGGCACCTGAGGCATGACGTCTACCGGGACCTTGAGCAAGCACCCAGCCTGGCCTCCAAGGTTCCTCAAGTGTCAAATGGAGCTCACGGGAGACTGTCACAGGTGTCTGAGCTCCTGTATCGAGCTTCGCATACAGCTGCCTCATAATAAGCGCTTAAAAAGTGGCTCCATTACTCCAGTACAGAAAAACATACTGACTTCTAATCCCTACCCTCCTACTTTCACGTTAGGCCCCTAAGGTCTTGCTGCGTTACCCTCTCGCTCCCGGGTCACAGTCCGAGTCCCACGCAAAACAGAGCTCAGGGCACGACTCCTTGCCGCCCCTTCCCAACGGGTCATGGACTACAAACCCCAGAATGCACCGCGCACCACGCCCTCCTCACCTGACCCAGAGGTACAGCGTATGGCACAGCTCGCTCCATATGGGGAACTACAAATCCCAGAGTGCTCAGCGCGACGCAGCTTCACGCGTTTGGACGTGCCCGCGAGCGGTTCCCCTTTGGGGCACCGCACAGCCCCAACACCGCCGGCCGTCCCGGCGCGAAGGCGGCCGCCGAGTATTACCCAGAGCCTCAGGATCCCAGGTGACCGCCGTGAAGATCGCCAACAAGAAGTAGCTCCCACCGCAGCCCCGCTACTCCAGATCCCCTCCCCCACCTCGCCGAGCCCACCGGCCTTCTAGCCCCGCGTCGCTCGCCTTCCGCGCCTGCGCAGAACCTCGCCGCCGCGCCCGCCTAAAACCACGCCCCTCGCGCTGGACCACGCCCTCTGAGGCTCCGCCCTGTCGGCCGGATCCCACCCTCTGCCTGCAGGACCCCGAACCCAAATGATCCTGCAGCAGCCCCTGGAACGAGGACCCCCAGGTCGGGCCCAGCGGGACCCACGGGCCGCGTCGGGGACGCCCCGAGCCCAGGACGTGAGGTGTGTGTAAGGGCACTGGGTGGGCCTGGCCCAGGGGCCCAGGAGCTTTGGCTGTGGGCTCAGGGCTGGTCTGCAAGATGACACGCGGTGGGGCGAGTCGGCAGGGCCTGGGCATAAGCTGAGACTGGGCTGAGAGTTCTGAGGCAGGCTGCTGGCTAGGCTGGGAGATGGGGTGACTTAGGTGTCAGCTGAGACGGGTGGTCTGGGGACTTCCTGGCTTACACTGCAGGCACTGGAGAGCAGATCCTGGGGATGGGGCCAAGAGGGTGGGGTGCACCTGGCTTTCTTTTCTTCCCAGCTCCCCTCTCCGAGGAGCTGTGCCCATGAGCACCAAGCGGCGCCTGGAGGAGGAGCAGTGAGTTTGGGGGCAGGGAGGGACTCCCAAGACCTCTGTCACATTAGGTCCCCATCAGACTGCCACCAATGTGAATGTCCCAGCCTGCCTTTCTTCTGTCTCTCCCCAGGGAGCCCTTGCGAAAACAGTTCCTTTCTGAAGAGAACATGGCCACCCACTTCTCTCGACTCAGCCTGCACAATGACCACCCTTACTGCAGCCCCCCCATGGCTTTCCCCCCATCTCTGCCCCCACTCAGGTAGGCACCATCCACCATCCACCGTCTGGGCCTTCTGGAGGATCACACCCCATCTTGGAGCCAGTCTCTAGGCCCTGCCTCATCCTGCTATTTTTAGCTTCTAGCCAACCTCTGTTGTTTCCCATCTTGGCTCCTTGGAAGGTGCTGGCAGCCCAAGAGCTCTTGGGGACCTGGACCTGGTGGGAAGTGGCTCTTCCAGGCCAGCCTCAGCCCCATGCTGTTATTTCCTTTTCCAGGAGCCCTTGCCCTGAGCTGCTTCTCTGGCGCTACCCTGGGAACCTGATCCCTGAGGCCCTCCGGCTGCTGAGGCTAGGGGACACCCCCACCCCCCACTACCCTGCCACCCAAGCTGGAGAGATAATGGAGCTCTGAGTGCTGGTGGGCAGTATTTCTGCCCACCTTCCTTCTTCCCCACAACAGAGAAGACCAGCATCCCTACTGAGGGACCAGCTGTCCTAAATATTCTCCAGACTAGGCCTCTGGGCCCCAGGACCTACCCTCTACAGAGGAGGACACTGAATCCCACAGAGCCCTGGGGAGGGAGGGGCAGGAGGGACAGGAGCATGGGAAGGGAGGCATTCCCCCCAGAACTGAATAAAGATTGCCGAGCAAATGAAGGCTTCAGTCTGGAACCCTGGGGCCTTTGGGAAGGAAGGTGGGAAGGCTGGGGCGCTGGATGCTTGGGGTTTCTCAGAATCTTCCCTGGAAAAAACGGTCAGGGGCCCGGCCAGGTCCTGGCAGGCTGGGCTCAGGCATTGAGAATGTGTGAGTCAGAGCCTCACCCCCACCCCCGCGGCTGACTCACTCCTCCCTCCAGCTCTGGGAAGTTGGGCTGGGGATCATGCCACTCTCCGAACCATTTAAAGTTAAAGATTCTTTTATTAATAAATTCTCCCGCCCTTCCAAACTCTCTCCCCAAAATAAATATTTCCCCCCCTTTGGGGGTTGGGGGGGACAGTGTTTTAGGGCCAGCCCCCCTAGAGGGCCAGCCCCCTAGTGTTAGCAACAGGTCCCTAACCCCCCAGACAGAGACCCCATGGTGGAATTTCAGTACATCTGAGTGGGTGGGGCCTGGTGTTGTCTGGCCCTCAGGTCAGCCTGGCCCTCAGGCCATGGGGGTGGAGGGAGGGACGCCTTGTGCAAATGCTGCGGTTCCTTAGTGTCAGCTGTCTGGTGTGAGCCCACGTGGGTCTCCTTTCCTGTCCTGGAGCCAGAGACAGGGCAGTCAGACACCTTGGAAGGCTCCTCTGAAGCCTGGGCCCAGGCCTCGGAGAGCTGATTCACCAGTCCCCCATCCCTCCACACCCCTGTGGTTGGAAGAGTCTGGCTCTGGCTGTCTCGGGTGAGGGAGCGGGCTCCAGAATGAATGAATGAATGAATGAATGGTGAGTGGGTGGGGCCTCCTGCTGGCAAGGGCTCTCACTGTCACTGGATCAGTGCCACACCAGGACAGCCCTCCCCGCCGGTCTCCTCGATGGGGGCTGCAAAATAAGAAGAGGCGTGGTCAAGAGCAGGGGAGATGTTGAGGAATGATTGGGGGGGGGTGGGCGGGCCTGGCTCACTTACTAGTAAACTTCTCTCTCCTGCGGCACCGTCTCCAGACCAAGAAGCCAGAAAGCAGTCCCAGCACGAGAGCTAGGCTCAGAGCACCCCCCAAGATGGGCCACAGCAGTGGGAAGGAGGCTGGAGGGGCCGCAGCGCCTGGGGGCAGGACTCCAAGTTAGACCTCGCCCCTTTCGGTACTAGCCCCGCCCCCTAGATCAGAGCCCCAAGCCTTTCCCCCACCTTGGCCCCTGCCCTGATCCGATCCCTTCCCCACCCCAACCCCCCCCCCCCCTCCCCCTTCCTCCCCCCCAGCCCCCCCCCCCCCCCCCCACTCACAGCCCAGGCAGAAGTCGCTGTGCGGTCGCGCTGGGCACGACGCGCAGTCCATGCACTTGTCGAGGTCCGCGCTCCAGGAGCTGCCGCGAGAGCAGGGGGTGGTTCCTGGGGAGGGGGCCGCGGGTCAGAGGCTGGGGCGGGGCACGGCTATTCTGGGGGCTGAGGTCAGGGTCGGCCGGCTCGAATAACGTGAGTCACCGGCGCCCTCCCCCCGCATTCCTCACAGGTGACCGCACGGCCCGACCGGGACTCAGCAGCGTGGGGGAAAGGGGGGCCTAGCGCGGGACGCTGTGGGGGGGGGTATCAGGTCCCCACACCACCACCCCCCGCAGCCGGCGGGTGACTCACTCCTGGGCACCGGGCCCGACCCCAGTCCCTCCCCCCCGCATAGCTGGGCACTGAAGTCACCGGATGGAAGGGGGCACCCCACATGGTATAGAGGGTACAGACCCCCGTGCCCTCGATACCGCACCCCCCCCCCCGAGACTCTTCGGTCACTGGGGCCAGACAGACCAGGTACTGAACAGGATGGGGGCGTGCCTTCTCACCGAAGGAGACATCCCGCCCTCAAACTTTCTCCCTCTACTTCCGAGTCTGGACTTATTAGGACAGAAGCCGCCCCTCCATTTGAACAGGGGGGAAACTGAGGCTGGGACTGCGGATGAAGTTCGGAGCGGGATGAACCTCTCCTGGCCAGGGAGGGCGGTGTCTGGAAACCACCTAACCCCGAATCCCCGTGTCCGCCTAGTTCCCCCCAGTTCGGCCCCGTTCTCTGGGTCCCCAATGCCGACTCCCCGATCCCCGGTGAGAGGCTCCCCGGGCCCCCGCGGCCTCCCGCCCAGCCCGGGCCCCGCCCCCGGCGTACCTGGCACTCGCTCCCCGACCGCCGCGCCCAGCAGCGCCAGCCCGAGCCCCAGCACGAGGAGCCGCGGCAGCGGACGCAGCGGACCGGGAACCATTGTGCGCGTCCGGCGGCCGTGGCCGTCTGAGCCTGCCGCGCGCGGGCCGGGGCGGACAGCGGCGACCCCGCCTCCGCCCCCGCCTTCCGGGGCGGCTCCCTCGGCTCGGCCCGCCCCGCCACCGGCTCTTGGACGCCCCGCCCCGCCTGGCCCGCTAAGTTCAGTCATTCGCTCCACAAGCACCAACTCGGTGCGCCAGCGGCTGGGACCCCGCAGGGACGCAGACCTGGCCCTGTCCTGTGGATGCTGAAGTCCGGGAAGTTGGGGGTGGGAATCAGACACGAACAACCCATCTCAAAGATAACTGCAGCTTTCGGAAGGGAAAAAGAAGGGGGGGAAATCGGAGGGAGAGACGAACCATGAGAGACTATGGACTCTGAGAAACAAACTGAGGGTTCTAGAGGGGAGGGGGATGGGGGGATGGGTTAGCCCGGTGATGGGTATTAAGGAGGGCACGTACTGCATGGAGCACTGGGTGTTATACGAAAACAACGAATCGTGGATCACTACATCAAAAAACGAACGATGTATGGTGACCAACATAATAAAATAAAATGTTAAAAAAAAAAATAACTGCAGCTTTCTTAAGGGCCCCGGGATATAATGATAACGACATAACAAATAATAATAATAAGTCTTTAATTTCTACCTTAGGACATAGCTACACAGTAAAATGTGGGCTTGTTGTCTCCGATTTTTCCGAGTATGAAACTGAAGCTTGGGAAGGTTAGGTGAGTTCCCAGGGTCACAGCACTAGTAAGTAGCGGAGTCAGGAGCCAAGCTCTGGCCCCATGCCCTGTGCCCTGACCCACTGCGGGCCGGCGTTAGCCAGCTGAGGTCCCAGCGCCCGGGCCACATGCGGGCGCAGCGGCCCCAGGCTCGAGCGACCCCAGCTGACGAGGTTGAGATTCGCGCGCCCGCGATCTGGAATGGGGTCTCTGCCCCTCCCCGGGGCGGTGGTCCAGTGACGTCACTGCCTCTTTAAGACCCCCCGCCTCCGCCCCCGTCCGCACACTCTGCGGTTCCTACGAATCCCTGTGGACTTCTTCGCAGGTGAGCCGGGGGAAATGCCAGTGTTGGAGGGGAAGAGGCGGACTCCTCGAGGAGTGGGGTGCAGGGGGCGTGGCGGCGTGGGTGGGGGTGCATGTAGAGAACTTGGACTTACCTGGGTGGGGGGGCCACCGGGGCACAGCCCCTGGGCGGGGGTCTGCACCGAAGCCGCGGAGAGCTGATCAGGTCCTTCTGCAGCCACGGAAGGGTTAAACGCCCCTCCCCCTCCCCGGGACAAAGGCACCGAAACCCGGGCGCCCCTCCCCCACCTGCGCTGCTCTCTGGGGCGGGGCTCGCCTCCCCCTCACCTACCGGAGCGGACCCTGCTGATAACCGCCGCCATTAAGCCCTTCCCGCAGCGCGGCTCACAGGCCGGGGGTCTGCGGACCCTTCTTCGGACCGGACTCAGAAGGGAAATAGGGGTCGAAAGCAGGAGGGGGCGCCCTCGGACCAAGGTGGCCCCGTAGTGTGCGGAAAGAGAAGTGGTCGAGGGCAGGGGTAGGGTCTTGGAGGGGAGAGGTGCCGGGTGCATAGGCCGGCGCTAACACCGCCAGAGGCGTGGAGGGCCGACACCCGGGTTGGGATGAGCGCGGTCTGGGCCGCCCCGTCCGATCTCCCCCGAGGTCTTTAGCTCCGCCAGGTATGGGCGGGATGCAAATGAGGAGTGCACGGTCTGTCCTCTGGCCACACTGCTGGGGCCGGTGCTAAATTCAGGTCCAGATCGTGTGCGGGAACTTAGGGTAATGGAGAGCCCCAACAGGACCCCGAACAGAACTGACCCCCGAATTGAGCCACAACACTAAGTGAGATGTGAAGGGAGACAAGTGAGGGGCCGGAGCTGCTGCCCAGGGGCCGGTTCACTGGACACACTCCAAGGGTTTAGGTCCTTTTAGGGGAATTGAGTCCTGAGAGGTTGGCGTTTTGAGCAAGAAGGCACAAGAAAATGTCCCCAACCTTGGAGGTATGTTCAGGGTGACCCTAAGGGAGGGCAGAAGAGCAGGACCCAGTGGGGCAGCAGGTAGCCATGAGGAAGAAGTGCTTTTGGGTGAGAGGGTGGTATTTTTTTTTTCTTCTTCTTCTTAATTTCTCCTGCCCCTCTGGAGTTTGCTGCTGGGCTGGGCCAAGTAGGGCCAGGCAAGGCCAGAGATGAAGGATCACCTGAGACACAAATGTCATTACCCTCCTGGGGATATGGAACCAGGTTGGGGTGAGGGGTTTGGACACAGCTATTGGGTGGTGGGAGGAAGCTGGGATCTCTAATCTTGATTTTGAAACTGACAGGTTTTGAGCTTGAAACTCATGGCTAGAGCCAACCCACCATCTGTGTGCCCCAAGGAGGCCATCTGGAAATTGCCCTCTCTTTTGTTTTGTTTTGTTTTGTTTTTGCTACTTTGCTGTCTGATAGAATGTATGCAAAGTGGCTGGGGCGGTAGACTAGCATCAGTATAGGCTTCATGTCTCATTTGCACTCAAAGCAGCCAGGACTGGGTCACTTACTTACTTGCTCTTGTTAGTCAAGACAATCACATAACCAAGGAAAAAATTACATGCTCAAACATCAAGTGTTCGTTTTGCCCATGAGAAAATGAGGCTTGGGAAGAGTGCCCTGCCCATGGTGTACTGACTTCCTGAGTTCATACTCTCGCTGCCCTGTGTGGTGGCCACAGCTCATTGGGAACAAAGGGTCTGGACCAGCCTGTCTTCACGTTAGTCTGCTTCTGTCCCCCAGTGCAGCTCCTCTCAACCTCAACTTTGCCATGGCTTCCGCTGGTCTGCAAATCCTGGGGATCATCCTGACACTGCTTGGCTGGGTGAATGCTCTGGTGTCCTGTGCCCTGCCCCTGTGGAAGGTGACCGCCTTCATCGGCAACAGCATCGTGGTGGCCCAGGTGGTGTGGGAGGGGCTGTGGATGTCCTGCGTGGTGCAGAGCACAGGCCAGATGCAGTGCAAGGTGTACGACTCCCTGCTGGCACTGCCCCAGGACCTGCAGGCCGCCCGCGCCCTCTGCGTCGTCGCCCTCCTCTTGGCCCTGCTCGGGCTGCTCGTCTACCTCGCGGGAGCCAAGTGCACCACCTGCGTGGAGG
Organism: Phoca vitulina; assembly: GCF_004348235.1. Lineage (NCBI taxonomy): Eukaryota > Metazoa > Chordata > Mammalia > Carnivora > Phocidae > Phoca > Phoca vitulina. The sequence continues at coordinate 236,807 of NW_022589736.1, forward strand.
ACAAGGACTCCAAAGCCCGTCTGGTGCTAGTCTCTGGGATCATCTTTGTCATCTCTGGGGTCCTGATCCTCATCCCCGTCTGCTGGACGGCTCACGCCATCATCCGGGACTTCTACAACCCCCTGGTGTCGGACGCCCAAAAGCGGGAGCTGGGGGCCTCCCTCTACTTGGGCTGGGCGGCCTCTGGTCTTTTGTTGCTGGGCGGGGGGCTGCTGTGCTGTACCTGCCCCTCTGGGGGGTCCCGGGGCTCGAACCATTATATGGCCCGATACTCGGCATCGGCCGCACATGCCACCTCTCAGGGGGTCCCTGAGTACCCCACTAAGAATTATGTCTAAATCTGGTAGGGGAGTGGAGACTCCCTCGACAGTAGAGCCTAACCCCCTGAGCTGGAGACATGGAGATGGTAATCCAGACAGCTTGGGGGCTGTTTTTATCTTTTTCGCTTTTTGGGGGAGGGGAATTTTTAAAGTTCATTTGAAAACCTAACCAAGGAACCCAAGTCTCTCCTGGGCTCTGCTGCTGGTATTTCTCACCTCTGGATGATGGAGCCAAGGAGGTGATGCTTCACAGATTCTAGATCTTTCTCCACCCTGGACATCCCCATCTTGGAGGCCAACCTGGAGCTGTGGGCCAACATAAGGCTGCCTGCTGTTGAGGTGCTTTCAGCCTGTTCCCGAGTCCCTCCTTACTGGTCAGGCCTCTGGAACCCCTGGGGGCTCTTGAGCCTCACAGATAATAAATCACCAAAGAACTGCCCGCCTCCAAGTCTTCTGACCTCTGGCTCCTCTATCTTGAGTCCCGAGTCCTGTCCTGGATGTGCTGTAGACCCCCCTCCCCCACCCCGATCCTCTCACCTTCAACCCCTGCACACTTCTGCCACGCCTCCCCCCATACACACTCACCAGTTTTTGCTAAATAAAGCATGTCTTATGAAGAGCCAAGGTACAAATTCTCTGTTTATTCCCAACTAGTAGGTGGGCATAGAAGGTTGGGTGATAGACTGGGCCTCCTGGCCTGGACCTCTAGATGCAGGTGGTGGCCAGACTGGAGAGGACCCACCGCAGGCAGGCGTCCCCTCCTTATTTTGGAGCCAAGGACCTGCTGCCCTTTGGGTGAAGCCCCAGGCTCCTGGGACAGGGGTGGCCCCAGAGGAAGAGGACGGACAGCCTAAGTTGTGGACCACAGAAGGAAGCAATTTGTCCGGGGGAGGTAGGGGCAGACCAGCACACCCATCAGCTCTGGCTCTGCCTGGGTGGAGGTAGGGGAAGGGCTCGTGGGGACCCCACTGAAGAGATTCTGGACTCAGCTGGGGCAGCTGATACTAGGTCTAGCCAGGCCCGATTGGAGCGTCTGGAAAATGGGTTTTGCCCTGGGGGACGGGTTAGCAGTCGGGGGCAAGGGTCAGAGCAGGGCATCCTGCACAAGGTCAAGGCTCTGAGCCGCAGGCTTCCAGGGACACTTTCCACCTCATACGTAGTCCCTCTTGTCCAGCCCAGATGCACCTGAGCGGGAGGGGATGGAGTAACCCAGCCTCGGTCCTCGGGGCCGGTCGATCTGGGGTGGAGGGCACGTGCAGCAGAGGAGGCCCCCCCCCCAGCATGAGCAGGGCAGCAGCGGCCCAGCCCAGGTAGAGGGAGGCCCCCAGCTCCCGCTTGAGGGCCTCGGCCACCAGGGGGTTGTAGAAGTCCTGGATGATCGCGTGCGCAGTCCAGCAGACGGGGATGAGCACCAGGATCCCCGAGAGGAGGAGGAGGACCCCCGCGGTGAGCATGATGCGGGCCTTGGCACCTTCGTCCTCCACGCAGGTGGTGCACTGGGCCCCAGTGATGGCCATCAGCAGCCCGAGCAGGGCCAAGAGGAGAGCGACGACGCAGAGGGCGCGGGCGGCCTGCAGGTCCTGGGGCAGCGCCAGCAGGGAGTCGTACACCTTGCACTGCATCTGGCCTGTGCTCTGCACCACGCAGGACATCCACAGCCCCTCCCACACCACCTGGGCCACCACGATGCTGTTGCCGATGAAGGCGGTCACCTTCCACAGGGGCAGGGCACAGGACACCAGGGTGCCCAGCCAGCCCAGCACAGCCAGGGTCATGCCCAGGAGTTCAAGGGCAGTTGAAGCCATCTGTCCCCTCAGGTCTTCTTAACCCTAGACGGCCTGGTTGACTCACAGGGGTGGGTCCGATGCTGCTGGGTGGGGGTCTCGGTGCCCAGCACGAGGGAAACACTGTCCTCGGCCAGGACTGTCCTCACATCTGTGGGCCTCTTGCAAAGCACCTCTCTTTGAGCCCCTCAAAGGCCTACCTCTGACCCCAACACGCACCAATCAATCTCACAGTCCTGCTCAGCGGAGTCGCGGTGTCCTCTCGAGGGCCCCGTTGGCTACCAGATGCCCAGTGGCTGCCTCTCCTGCCACCCTGCAGTCACGTCCCGGCCGCCGCTCCTCCTGACCCACCTTAAGCTGAGAAGAGCCTTGTGCCGCCGGGGGCCCAGGCTCACACGGAGCAGCGCAGCCTCTGTGGGTGTCACCCGGGGACTCGGCCGGCTCCCAGATGCAGGCGGGGTTTTGAGGTGGAGGCAGGGGAGGGGCAGCAAAGCCAACTGGGAAAGCCGGAGCTACAGGGAGAAGGCGGGGCTAGGGGTGGGATGGGGAGCCTGGGAGGGGGTACCGTGACCGGATCGGGGAAGGAAAGAACCTCCGTGACTGTGGGAATGCAGGGACAAAGGAAAGGGGAGACTGAGGACCAGCTGGGGAGCGGGGAATGGGGGCGTGATGGAGCTCTGGTAGGCTCAGCAAAGAGAAGCGGAGGTTAAGCTGCCTCCCTGAGCCGCCGCCTCCTCCCCCAGCAACTCCTCCCTGTAAGCTTTTCTTTTCCTGTTGCAAACACACCCAGATCCCCCAGTATCGCACACCCCAACCCCGCTCATGTCCCCCTGCCTGCCCCAGGAACCCGATCTGTCTCCAGTCTCAGCCCAGTGGCCCTGGCTGCTCTCAAGGGAGGGGCCCCGCCTGTACCGTTCCCCAGGCGACAGGTGCCTGGCGCCCAGCTCAGGTGGCATCACCCAGGCAACGGCCTAAAAAGTTCCCTCCACACACACTTCTTCCTCGGCTCAGGTGTGCCCTTCCCAGGCCCGATACTGAAACTGAGGGCCGAGCTGAGCTGCCGCAGGTCTCTAGGGCCCAAGGGGTAAAGAGTCTGTTGTGGAAGTAGGGGAGGGGCACACAGGGGTCTGTGGGCGAAGGGGGAAGAGTAGCAGAGACAGAAGCCCTGGATGGGGGTGAAGCCTCAGGATCCAAGTCTTTTCCATGAGGAGTAAGTGATCACTCTGGAGGGGACCCCATGGAGGAGGGCAAGAGGATGAAGCCCAGGTGAACCCTTCCTCACAGTCCTCAGGAAAGACCCTCCGCTCCTGAAGACCCCCTCGGAGCCTGTGATTCCCCTTGTGGGGGACAACCTGGGACTCACAGACTATAACCCAAATCCTGCCATCAACTAGGGACAGATCATGGGAGGTCAAGGTCCTTAACCTCCTTAGGTCAAAGACCCCTGTGAGAAACCTTATGGGACCCACAAACATGGGCCCCTCATCTTGGGGGTCACGTACTCCCTCAAGCCCCTTCCTGGGTGCTAGGAACTGAGGGAAAAGGAACGGGGGTGGGGGACGCTGATGAAAATTCCTTCCTTTCATACACTTTCCTGGGTGGCTGGCGGACCCTCTAAGGCAGAGCTGGGCCCCCATCTGGAAGAGCCTCTCACTTCCACACCTCCTGAGGATGGCCCACGGCCTGTCTGCCCTATGAGGAGGCACCCCTTGATGGCCTGGGAACTAACAGGGCCACCCCCCCACCCCCGCACACATGGTCACTCACTGCACCTCTCTAGGGCCCTGGGAGTGGTGTGCACTGGGCGCCTCTTCGCCCATTCAGTGGGGCTTACTCTATAAAGGATTTTAACTTCAGGTGGGTGCACTGCTTCTGGGAATGGGTTTTAGCACTTTGGGGAAGAGAGGTTTATATTTTCATCAAATTTGCAAAAGGGTCAGTGACCAAAAGAAGCTTGAGACAACTGCTAAAATGGAGACTGAGGCGAGCACCCATGAGTGGGGCTGTAGGGTAGAGTGCCGTGGCCCGGTGGACATGGCGGGGAGTGCGAAGGGGCCAGAGCCGGCCGCGGCTGGGCCAGCTGGCTGTGATGGGCCTGGGGAATCTCCGGGAAGTTTGTCCAGCTCATCCAGCCCCTGGGGCCCTAGATTTCATGGTCGGGAGGGGCGGCTGAGGAGAAGGACAAATAGAGGCAAGCCTCGGGGCCTGGAGGAATCCGGACACACAGGTTGAAGCAGTTGTCAGGAGGCAGCAGGGAGCCCGGGTCTGGGGCTCTGCGAGGGGCCCAGCAACCCTCCCACGGGGCCTCCCATCCTGGGCAGCCCAGCCCAGGGTCTTTTCTCTCTCTAGGCTCAGAGAAAGCCCTGGGCTTAATGAGACCAACTCATCCTGATTTGCCCAGAGAGCTGGTCAGCCTGCAGTCGGGCCTGGCACCAAGGACCCCTCAGTTCCACAGATAGGTCCAAACCCCCAGCGTTGTGACAGGACCAGTGGGGTGCCGCGGAGGACCCTCACTGTTTTAGATCCCAGTCCCTCTTGGGCTCAACATGTCAACACTCAAGCAGAGAAGACCTGCACACTGCCAGGGGTTGGCTGGCCACGTGGGAGGTGGTGCTCAGAGGCTGAAGACACCGCCCTTTCACCCCAGACCAATCTGTACCAGAACTGTCTTGGCGGGGGGCAGCTTCGGCTTCCTCCCACCTGTCTACTCTTTCCCCTCTTTATAAGACAAGGCACCCCCCACCCAAGGCCTTCAGGGAGGGTGAAAGTGGGGCAGGCTGTGCGAGAACAAGGGGAGGTCGAGAGGTCACCAGGGCTGGTCAGACAAACCGCCAGTAGGAGGGGTAAGCAGCGAGGGTGGATTCCCGGGGCACCCAGGCAGGACAGCCTTCCCACCCTCAGCCCTCCTTAGGCCCTCTCTTGGGTCCCCTGGTCCACCTGGACTCAGTGGGATCTGGGAACCAAAGGGTTAAAGTTGGGGCCCAGCGGGGACTGTAAATAGGGCTGGAATGCCATTGATATGGAGAGGTGGGGACTCCCTCGGGGTGGTTACCACCTCAATGGCACTTTAACACGTCCGCTGGAATCCCCACCCCCGCCACCTCCGCCCAGGAAAGAGGTGGGGGAGGGAAACCTGCCCCAAGACACTACTGTGGAGGGAAACTGAGGCACGGGGGAAGGGAGGGCAGCCTCGCCCCGCTCGCTGCTTCAGGGGGTGGCAGAACTGGACCTGAACTTTGTTCTCTGGGAGGGCAGTGGGGTGGGGCCACTCCGCCGGGACTGGGCTTAGATGGGGGAAGGGCAGAAGAGGGTTAACTCCAATCCCAACATCTACCACACTTTTTGAGAAAAGTGTGGCCCAAAGACAAAGGAGGGGAACTGAAGGTCCGAGAGCCACCATGGTACCAAGAAGAGTATGGGGTGGGCTTGGGGACAGCACAACCCCAAGGGAGCATCAGCCTCTGCTTTGGGGAGGTGCCCAAGGCCCCAGACTTTATGGGTAGAAAAGCCAGATCCTCTGGCCCCTGAAACAAAAGGTGCAGATGAAACCCTGGGGTCCCATGACAGCTGTCTACCCCCATTTTACAGACAAGGAAACAAGCTCCAAGAGCAATGGGAACTTGGCCACGGGTCCTTGGGAGAAACAGGATAAGCCTGAAGGAGCCCCAGACCCTGACTTCAAGGCCCAGCACCCAGAGCCCAGTGCTGGAGGGTGAACTGGGGCTCCTGGTGCCTCTTTCCCCAAAGGCAGCCGGGAGCCCCCCACAGGCCACCCCACCCACATCTTGCCCCATTCCTCCCCCACCCCCGCCTGCATTCCCTCCTTCCCCTGACTCTTCCAGGCACCCTGCACCCTGTGCTGGGAAGCCTCTGCAGGGAACTGCATCTGGACCTGATTACACCAGGAGCTACCCCACCTCTGCTGCACCTTCCCTGTGTCTGTGTCCACCTGCTGTGGGCAGCCTAAGGGACGCTGGGGCAGACCTCTCTGGGCAAGTCACAAGCGCAGTAACCTCAGCTGCCTCCTGGCTGTAAGAGGGAGGGAGAAGTCTGCCTTGTTTACCCCCAGGGTCACTACAAGAATTTGCCCAGGTGGGGAGCACCCCATGCACCTTGGGGATCACCCTAGGCACTGACGTGACACGAGAGTATCTTGTTAACGGCACCATGGCCGTTTCACTCGCAAACCTAGTCAGACTCCGTGGATCTGAGAGCAATTAACCTTATTATCTGTCGGAACTGTCAGCTTTCACCCGGCCGCAGTTATTCATCTGGGGTTCAGAGGGCGGGGTCGCCCCTCACCTCACTGCTGTGATCTTTAAAAGCATGCGTTCAGTCTTGTCCTTCCTGTCTGACTCTTAGCCGAGGAGCGAGGAGAGGAGAGCTGCAGAATGCAGAGGGGTGCAGGAAGCACGCCGGCAGGAATGGGAACTCAGCCAGAATTCAAGAAAGGGGACAGGCAGTCATTAAGGTACTTGTGCCTTTGGCTCCTGCTAAAGGATGCAAGGGCACCCAAGGCTCCAGGTCAGTAAGAGGGAGGGTGTCAAACACAGTGGTCAGGGAAGCTGGGAAGACAGCTCTGGAGGTGGGCCAGCCCCTCTGCGGGGAGGACACTACCTGTAATGATTGCATGGTGGCCCCCAACACTGGCCAGGTCTTAAGTCCTGGAACCTGTGAGTGTGGCCTTATTTGAAACCAGGGTCTTTGGAGCTGTAATTAAGATAAATTAAAAACCTCAAGATGAGATCATTCTGGATTCAGGGTGGGCCTACACCCAATGACAGGTGTCAAAAGAGAAAAACAGAAAGATTTGAGACACACAGGGTAAGGTTGTGTGAAGACGGAGGTGAGGCTGGAGGGACAAAGCTACAAGCCAAGGAACGCCAGGGGCCACCAGGAGCTCCAAGAGGCTGAGGAGGATCATCCCCAAGAGCCTTGGGAGGAGCACAGCCCTGAATGCCTTGATTTTGGACTTCTGGTCTCCAGAACCTTGAGAGAATAAATTCCTTTTATTTTAAACTGCCCAGTTTGTCGTGATTTGCTACAGCAGTCACAGGAAATTCGTATGCTGCCTTTCTTGCTAGTGGGTCCCAGGCTCTCAGAGGTTGCCCAAGGTCAAGTTGGCTTCCTGATACCACTCTTGAGCTGTAGAAGAGCCCATTGAGATAGGACATCTGCCTGGTTACCTGAGCCCAAGCCACCTGAGTAACAAAGGGAACGTTTATTCTGGGTTGCACATGCTGGGGAGAGCCTGGCACGGTGGGGGTGGAGGCGAGGGCAAGCAAAGGTGAGGAGAGAATAGGGGCTTCCTTTCATGACTCACCTTGGGAGCTTTCCTGTCCCGGTGGGGACGACCTAGCCCTTGCATGTGATGCTGCGGCTCTAGGGCCCAGTATCGGCCATCCGTCAGCACCCCTGTTCTTCCGAGGCACCCATGCCTCCAGAACCCTTGGATCTATTTCAGTTCAAAGTCTGACTCAAGACTTGGAAGGCAGCATGTGGGTTTCCCAGAAGCCATACACACATAGTGGGGAAGGGCCTTGTGATGGCACCCAAACCCTTCGTTTTATAGGGGAAAATGAGACATTTTTCAGATCCAGTCAGAGCATTTCAAATCTTGTTTTCATTTCCTCAAGCCAAGTGCAGTGGGCGCCCCCCACCCCCGCCCCTGTCCCCACGGTTCTGATAAGCAGCCCACTTATCAGCACAGGGGATGAGTTACGTTCTCAAATAACCAGGCAAGAGGCTTGCTGTAGGGCGGTAGGGGAAAATGGAATAAAGACCCTATTCTTCAAACGAATTTATTTTTAGACTTGCTGCTTCCACCCCAAAGCTGGGCCGCTCCCCTGACACTCCCTCCCTCTTGCCCAGTCTGGGCTCTGACCCACGCTTTCTGAATCGCCAGTGGGGAAGGTGGTGAGGGCGCCCAGCCCGGGTGTCCCAGGCGGGGCTGCCTACTCACCCGCCCCGCAGCCCCTCGGGGGCGACGGTCTCGGAAGGGCCGGGCCGTCAGCAGGGAGGCGACAGGAAGAGGTGCGGCGGCGGCGGCGGCGGGGGGAAGGCGGGCAGCAACCAGGGGGCGCGGGGCGCGGGCGGTGCCAGCAGGCTGGAGGGCGAGGGCCGCGC
>NW_022589736.1:250036-301773 GCF_004348235.1 Phoca vitulina
GGCGGCGCGGGGCTTAGGCCGGGCGGCAGGCCGGGCAGCGGCGGGTGCGGCAGGGACGGCGCGGGCGGCGGGGTCAGCGACAGCGACGCGCGGGCCCGGCCCAGCCGCGAGTGGGCGCGGGCGCGGGCGAGCCGCGGGGTCGAGCGGGAGCGGGGGAGCCGCGAAGCCAGCTTGGCCGCCGCTGCCGCGCCGGGGCCCGGCGCCCGCCTGCCGCCGCGACCCGGTCCTTCCCACGGGTGGCCACGCGCCGCGCAGTGACCGGCCCAGCCAATCACGGGCCAGCGCGCTGGCCGCCTTCGCGTGGGTCCCCCCAGCTGGCACGAGCTACTCCTGGCGGCCAATCAGAGGCGGCAGCGCTCTCTGTCAGGGTCTTCGTCCTGCCCTACCGCGGTCCCAACCAATCACGGCGTCCCGCGGTATCACAGGCCCCACCCCCACCAGCCCCGCGAGCAGGCGCTGCACACGCGCAGTTGGCGCCCCCACCTGGCCTTCAGGTCCGTTGAGCTGGTGCAGCCCCGCGGCGACCAAGGAGGTTTGCCTTTGGTTGACTCTGGAATGAGACGCCTGGGCGTGGGTCAAGACCTATGCAGATTCCCATTCAATTATCTTAAAGAAAAGATAATTCAAAACCAGAATTTGATGACATGGAGCATTTACGTTATTGTTAACACAGATATAAATGACAGATGGGTGACAATCAGAAGAAAAGGAGAGAATGGTCAATCTCTTTAAAATCAGAATATAGAGTAATATTAGAACATTTCTAGGTGGGTTAGGAAGGCTATCACCCATTGCCCTCACTGAGACAGTCCGCTGGGTGGCCCCTGTACCCAGAGATTGTGTTCTAATCCTGTTCTCCAGTGTTAACAAAAATTCAACTGAGTAAATTTGCAGATTTAATTGGCTTTAAGCGATTCGAGCAGCATCTGACCCACCAAGTAGAAGGGAGGTGCCAGGAGTTGTGCAGCATGGAAGGTTTTTATAGGAAGGAGGGGGAGGGGGCAAGGGAGTTATTAGCAAAAGAAAAGATTGTTCCTTCCAGGCAAGGTCACCTTCTCTTAGGAGGTGGGGGGGTGGGGAGGAGTCTTAGGTGGATTACCTCATCTTCCTTTGGGGGGCGGATAGTGAGGGCCCATGGGACATTAACTCATTGGTGCTGACCAGAGAATCCCTGACTGACCGGTTGAGACTTTCTGGGGGAGGTGGGAACTGCAATTAAGTTAGGTGGTAAGCCCCCCATTTGGGGACTTGGCCTAAGTCGCTCCATTTTTGGCTTGTGGTTTTCTTTCTAACACCAGTAAAAAGATGTGCTTTATTCTACCTTTATTCACCTTGGGGCAGAGAAAGATGAGACTATTTGGATATATTTCTTAAAGATTTTATTTATTTGAGAGAGAGAGAGAGAGCTCACACGCATGGAGGGGAAGGGGCAGGGAGAGAGTGAGAAGCAGACTCCCAGAGCAGAGACTTCATCCCAGGACCTTGAGAGCATGACCTGAGCCAAAGGCCGACGTTTAACTGACTGAGCCATCCAGGCAACCCTGACTACTTGGTTATTTTATTTATTTATTTTTTAAAGATTTTATTTATTTATTTGAGAGAGCACAGGCAGAGGGAGCAGCAGACTCCCTGCTGAGCAAGGAGCCAGATGGGGGGCTCCATCCCAGGACCCCAGGATCATGACCTGAGCCGAAGGCAGGCACTTAACCGACCCAGCCACCTAGGCGTCCCTGCTTGGATATTTTTAAAGAATTAGTAGTTCTTTTTTTTTTAAAGATTTTATTTATTTCTTTGACAGAGAGACACAGCGAGAGAGGGAACACAAGCAGGGGGAGTAGGAGAGGGAGAAGCAGGTTTCCCGCCGAGCAGGAAGCCCGATGTGGGGCTCGATCCCAGGACCCTGGGATCATGACCTGAGCCGAAGGCAGACGCTTAACAACTGAGCCACCCAGGCGCCCAAAGAATTAGTAGTTCTGTGAAAAAGGAAGAGTCCAGGGGGTGCCTGGGTGGTTCAGTCGGTTGAGTGGTTGAGTGGGACTAGCCTGTCTCTGAGTAAAAGTTCAGAATAGCAGGTCAATCCCCAACTGTGTAACCTCCGTTCTGGGCCCAGGTAAAAACAGTACTTTGCTTCCACATTTCTGGGCAAGCAAATTTGTAATCATGGGATAAGAAAAAGCAGCAATACAGTAGCACTAATATGGATACTGGATTAGTAACTGGCTTTTTAAGACGTTTGAAAGCGTTCAGTAATCTGAGATACTAATTTATTCATTTCCAAGGGTCCCTTAAGTGCTTAGGAAGAAGTTACTGGTTGGATTTGTAGATCAAGGAGACTCTGTGTGTAATTGAAGTGTAGAAGGGAATTGAGTTAATCAGGTTTGTAAGGCATGCTAAATATTCAGGGGGAAGTCAGATCTGTCAAACTCATAATCTAACTGAGCATTATTCAGAGAATGTGAAAGTGAGTTTTACATCCAAATTATAAAATTAATCAGTACAATAACATTGGGAAGCAAGTGGAAGGCTTAAGAGAAAAAGATTTTTTCTTTAATAACTAATAAGTTGATTATAAATGTAGACATAAATAATGCACAAGTCCCCTCCCTAACTTGGATGTGACTCCCCCACTAAACTGACGAAGTGCTGTCCCGTTTATGGAATGGATGAATGAGGGGGTGGCCCGGGCTGCCCCCACCCCAGCCAGCAATCCCCCCAGCACAGCACACAGAGGCAAACAGGGAAGCATGTCGCCTTTATTAATACTTTCAGCCTGCAGGAGACCCCAGGCCAGAAGCCAAGCTTCAGAGTCTGGCTGTCCTCGCCCAACACACCAGGCTGTGGTACAGAGGCTCTCAGGATGGGCAGTGGAAGAGCCTCGGTGCTCAGCATTTCCCGAGAGGGCAGGGGCCTGGGAAAAGGCAGGGCCCTGATGAGGTCTGGAACCCTCCTCACCTCCCAGGGGACCTGAGCCCTCTCCCGCCTCTGGTCTCTAAGATCAGTCACTCAGCAGATGACAGCCTGCTGTCCCTAGAGCCTGCTGTCCCTCCCAAGGGCTGAGACAGCCCCAGTGCAGCCTGGAGGGGCAATGATGGTGACATAGGGCGAGTAGGGGACAGGGCCACCGTGACCCCTCTCACCTCCATAGCCATTTCCCAGTAGGCCACTGCTGCCTCTCTTCACCTCAGGGTTGCCTAAGGCACAGATAAGCCAGGGCACCGGGTCACAAGGGCTTCAGAGTCCTGCCCTCCCCAGCTTCACCCCGAGCCCTGGGAGATTGCCACTCACCGAAGGGTCCAGGGCCCAGCTCTGGCCTCAGCTGTCCATAGGTCGCTGGGGGGAGGGACAAAAGGTGGGAGCACGGAGTCCCCAGTGGCCCTCACGTGGGGTCTGTGACTTCCCCATCTTGGTCTCGTGTCCAGGCTCATGCTCAGGGTCCCCTGCTCCACCTGTCTCTCCTCAAACCCCATCCATTCCTGCCTAAGCCCTCCTGTCCCTGTCCTACCCCTTCTCTACAGGCCCAGGACCCTGCTCCCTCCAGCCCCACCTGACAACCACACGATGCTCTTCCACACACCCCCTTACCTGGCTGCCTCCTGACCCCTGGATATTCGCCTCCAGTCCCAGATCCAGGCTTCAAGGCAAGCCCCCAGGGCTGCACGGAGGGCCAAGAAGAGCCCCTTAGGGCCCCGGCCCGACTTGTAGAAGGAGAGCTACTGTGGGCACCCCTGCCCACCAGTATGGGACATCCAGGATGCCACAAGCCTCCTAGGCCCTCAGAGGTCCTTGCCGACTTGGCTTGGTCCCCATGTTCTTTGCCAGGGTTCACCCCCTAAACACTCATTTCCTTCCATTTGCTTCAAGGCCTGGAACTGCTGCTTTGGGGTACACTGGTGCTTCATCCCCATACCCTGTAAGAGATCCAAGTGATTCCTGCCCAGCCCCCGGATGTCCCTCCCCCTGAGCCCCTGCACTCTGTCCTCTGTCCCTGACTCACCATTCCTAAAGCTATTGGCCCCGGGGAACTCTGGAGGAGGGAGGAGAAGGTCAGAGACAGGAGTAGCCCCTGAGCCCAGGGCCCCCCACCCCAGCCCAGCACTCCCAGGCACCTGGCTGCGAGTGGGCCTCAGGGAAGATCCCAGCTCCCAGACCATTCCCGTAAGCAAAACCTGCAAGACAACAGTGGGAGAAAGGCTGGGTGAGTGTGGGGGAAGGTGGAGGGGCTCAGGGTGACCAGCTCATGAAGAGACAGGAGACGGCAGACAGACAGACAGACTGACACCGAGGCAACCGACATTCTCCCCACACCCAGCCAGCTAACCCTGTGCAACCTCTGGTGTCCCACCTTCTGGAAGCCTGTCCTGGCCTCCCTCTGGCAGCTTCCCTTTCCACCCCAGGACTGTACCTCAGTGTGCCACCCGACCCTCACCGGACACACGGTGGCACCTGTCTCTGGCCATCATTATGGCCTACTGCAAGTGAATGCATGCTGGTTCAATAAGGAAAGAGCCAGCCACGGCAAGAGACATGGACAAGCAGGGCTTGCCATAGGGAAGATAGCAGCTTGCACCCAAGGGGCCCAGGGGGCTCACCGACTTTCTGAGGCTTGAGGCCACCACCAAAGCCTGAGAGAGAGGAAATGGGGGGCAGAGATGGAGGAGTCAGAGAGCCGAAGTCTCTGACTCCCCTCTTCCTGAGCTAGGGGACAGGAGAGGAGGGGAGGGCAGGGGCCTCCTCACCCAGTGCTGTTCCTGGTCCATAGCCATTCAGGGGCTGGTATCCTGTGAAGAGAATGGAGATCAGCGGAGAGCACCCAGACTTTCCCTAACTCCTTGGGGGCCAAGTATGGACATTAGGAGCTCTGAGGAGGAAGAAGGGATACTCCCTATCGACAGGAAATAGAACCGGGAGAAATGGGCTTAGAAAGCAGCAAGAGAGACTGCGGGTAGACTCGGGAAGGGACTTCCTGGACTTAAAGAGCCTGAACAGCTGAGGCAGACCGGGGCTCAAGGATGATGGAGGAGTGACCCTGGTCTGGTCTGGGGACAGGGGGCAGACGGAGTCACACCTGCTTTCTGAGGTTTCAGCCCCCACTGGATGGCCGGAGTCAGTGCTAGGAAGAAAGCCATGGGATAGGAGTGAGCTTACGGCAGGGAGGGTTGGGAATGCTGCAGCCTGCCCTGGGGGCGGGGCTGGGGGGAGCTGCCCTAATGGGGTCCCGCGGGGTCTCAGGGCCAGAGTTTAGGCTTTCCCTCAGCTGGCTCTCGGTGACAAGCCTCAGTCTCAGTTAGAGAATGGCCCTGGGAGCTTCTAAGCAGCCCAGCTAGACCCAGCCCTTCCTGAGACCAGGGATCCCCTGGTGCCCCCCAGGGCCCCCCACTCCACACTGACCTGGGAACTTGCCATTCTGCCCTGGGGGAGAGGGCTGAGATTTGGGGCCCCAGCCGCCCCCTTTATCAGAAGGGACCCCCGAAGTGGGAGGCCTGGGGAGCAGTGGAGGGACCCTCCCATCGCAGGGACCTAGATGGAGGAGGAAGGGGGAGGGCAGTGAACCCAGGCTAGCATCTGCCCCAGGCCGCTCTCCCAGCTTCAGCCTGGCCAAGCCACCAGCCTGTAGTGACTTCCAGGGCAGACACAGCTTCCAAGGGGGGCCACTGGCCAGGCTAGAGAAAGCCCCACTCCCGTGGCGCTTGGGGGACAAGGTGACCCAGCCACCTAACATGGCTCCTGCTGCCGGCCCACTTAGACCTTCTGCCTTCCAGCAATATCCCTCCTGCCTCTCTCCTGGGGCGCCTCCCTTCACACCCAGCCCTGCCCAGAAGCCTCACCTGGGCCCCCACCCCATTTCCGTTGCCATATCCTGGAGAGAAAAAGCAGGGATATGAGGGGTAGTAATTTGGCTGGGAGGGTTCTGGAAGGAGGCAGGAGGAGGTGCAGGATAGAGATGGGGGGGGGGTCTCTCACTTGCCTGGCTTTTGAGGCCTCACACCCCTTCCCAGAGCTGCAGGAGAGACAGGCCCCCTCAGACTTCAGACCTCAAGCTCCTAAGAAAGAGCCCTGTCTCCCCTCCTGAAGCCCCTCGGCACTCACCTGCTGGGAGCTGCAGCCCCAGCCCTGGCGTGTATCCTGGGGAGAAAAGCAGGCATGAGGGCTGGGGCTGGGGTGGTGGCAACTTCAGGGCAAGGCAGGAGAGGGGCAAGGACGGGCTCACCTAGCTTTGGAGGGCTCATGCCCCTTCCCAGGGCTGGGGAGAGACAGAAACAGGCTGAGTGACAGCGGACCCCACCCTGCCCCTTCTCTTCCCGAGGACCCAACTCTTTGCCCCATGGGGCCCTGCACCCCCTCCTCCCCTGCCCCCCACCTCCCAGCACTCCAGGGCCTGCCCCTGCCTCCCTCACCTGGCTGGGCCCCTTGGCCTGGGAAGGCTCCAGCTCCCAGCCCATTCCTGTAAACTGGGAGACAGGGTGTGGGTTGTGAAGGGGAAAGCAGTGAGGGGAGTAGACAGTTTCTGGGGGAAGAGAGCAGTAGGGGCCCGATTCTAACACTGATCCCAATTCTGGATTTTTCCCACAGCACCAAGCAATTCTCCCAACACCAGCTGCGTGTCTGACAACATAACCCAATTCTGACACCAGCCACCTGCAGACAGCCTCAGGCCCACAGGTTAAGGGCTCAGTCCCCGCGCCCCCATTTCAGGCACCACCCCCAGCCCGGGTGGCCACTTGTACATCTGACCCACTAGCTATAAACCCAACTCCTTGGGTGTGACTGATTTGCTAGGGCAGCTCACAGAACTCCGGAAAACCATTTCCTTCCTAGAATCCAGGCTTATTATAAAGGCTAGAACTCAGGACCAGCGGACAGAAGAGATGCAGAGGCCAGGCGTGTGGGAAGGCCTGAGGGGCCTCTGCCCTCCCCACACCTCCACGGGGTCACCCACCCAGAAGCTCTCCCGACCTGGCCCTCTCGGGTTTTTAGGGAGGCTTTGTTACACTAGCCCAGCTTGTGACCCTTTCCATCTCCAGCCGGGCCCCCTCCCCAGAGGTCAAAGGGTGGGACTGAAAGTTCCAACCCTCTAATCACAAGGTGGGTTCCCCTGGCAACCAGCCCCCAACCTTAGGTGACTCAGGGGCTCTCCAAAAGTCACCTCATTAACATAATAAAAGACACCTCTACAGCTCTCCTCACTTAGGAAATTCCAAGGCTTTGAGGGGCTCTGTGCCCGGGCCTGCAGATCAGTTATTTCTTCTTAGAAGTCACAGTATCACTGGGAGGGAGGAAGGCTTTACCTGGCTTCTGCGGCTTCCCGCCCTCACCAATGCCTGAAGAAGAGATGGGAGCAGGTGAGCGACCTACTCCCCATCTCTGGGCCTCTCCAGAACCCTGGCAACTGGCCCCAGCGCCCGCTTCCCTACCTGGTCCATAGCCCACGGGAACCGCAGGGCCTGTGGGGATGGAGAGGCTCAGGTACGGAGGGCCAGAAACCCAGGGCCTCCTGGGCCTCCTGCCGCCTGCATTCAATCGCCAGCCCCGCCCTCTCCTAGTCTGGCAGGACCCCCGGAACAGGGCCTGGGTGAGGACCAGCGCTCCCCGCCAGGCCCTCCACTCCTCTCCCATCAGTACCTGCTCTGTAGCCTTTGTGAGCTGGAGGACCTGTGCTGGGAGGTGGATGAGCAGGGGGTTGGGGCTGGCTAAGGTAGGGGAACCACCTGTGGTCCCCCTTCAGAGCCCAGCCAGAACCAGGGGTCCTGGAGGCCCCACCAACTGCTCTTAAGCATTTGCTAGCCCTGCTCCTGCAAGGCCTGGAGGGAGGCAGGACAGGACGCCAGACTTGTACCCCCCACCCCAGTCTCACCTGGCTGGGCTCCCAGCCCGTTGCCATTCCCGAATCCTGGGGCGGGGGGGGGGGGGGGGGGGGGGGGGAACAGATAGACAGGGGGTGTGAATGGAGAGAGATAGGCAGGGGTGAGGCTCACCTGGCTTCTGGGTTTTACCGCCCCCCACCTAGGCTCGGGGAGGTGGAGGCTGATGTCGACCCCGCCAGACCTCTCCTCAGGGTCTCCTGCACCCCCAGTTCCTGCTTTTCTCCCAACCCCTCGGGACCCAGACCTGGCTGCCCTCACATAGCTGGGCTCCTGGTCCATTTTCGTTACCATATCGGGGGAGGAGAAACAGGGGTGGACGTGAGGGGCAGTGTTTGCAGGGGTTCAGGAGGAGGCAGGACAGAGCCGGCAGTGTCAGGAAGACGTGGGTGCCAGGTCGCCTCCTCCCTCCCCGGGCCTACTGGGCCACAGGCTAAGCTCTCCATCTCCCCACCACGTGGAAGCCAGCCCTCTCCTGTCCTCGCCCGGGCCCCAGCCCCTGGGAAGGCCATGCCTCCCAGCGGTTCCCCGATCCTAGAGAGTGATAGGGAGGCCGAGGAGCGGGTGCTCTGGCTTCAGGGGGTTCACGGATACAGACAAGACTGGGGCAGGACTCACCTGGCTTCTGGCACTTCATGCCCCCACCAAAGCCTGGAGGAGATACAGGAGCAGGTGAGGGGCCCAGGAGACCCATCTCAGGGCCTCCCCAGGGTCCTCCCACTCTGCTCCTACCTGCTCCATATCCCTTCTGGGTCACTAGGACTGTGGGACGAGGAAGGGTGAGTTGGGGGACTTGGGGTCCAGCTGAGGTAGAGGTGAAGGTGCCCCCTTCAGAGCCAAGCCCGAAAGCTGGAATCTTGGAGGCTTCCTCCAGTGCTCCCTCAATTATTTACCGACCCTGCCCCCACACGGCCTGGAGGGGGGTGGAAGAGGGTGCCCAGATGCAGACCCCCAGCCCCCCCCAGTCTCACCCGGCTGGGCTCCCAACCCGTTGCCGTTCCTGAATCCTGGGGGACAGATGGGGGCTGTGTGAATGGGGGAGGGGAGCTTACGGTTTGGGGGTGGAGATAGACAGGGGTGAGGCTCACCTGGCTTCTGAGGCTTCATACCCCCTCCAAAGCCTGGTGAAGACAGGGAGCAGATAAGGGCCCAGTCCGCATCTGTGGGTGTCCCCAGAGCCCTAGAAGGTGCCTACCTGGTCTGTAGCCATTTTGAGTTACAGGACCTGATGGAAGGCAAGAGGGGCTCTGGGTGGGGCCAGTTGCTCTCTGAGGCTCCCCATGGAATCTGGAATCTACTGCCACCCCCACCCAGTTGAGCCCCTGACCTCCCCCTGGGGCCTGACTCCCTGGGGAGCCTGAATGTTGCCTGGGTTCCCTCTGGTCGGGCGTCATGCCACCACGTGCATCAGCCAGCCATGGAGGCCGACTCTGTGACATGGCTTCGCCCCACCAAGCACAGGGTCCATACTAGCCCCTACCACCTCAGCCTCTGAGCTGTTTCCGGAGGCTGTACCCCCTCTGCAGCTCTCGCGGAGGCCCCAACTCAAGCACCCACAGATTTTTCAGTGGGCCCCAGCGGTCCTCCCCCTGGCCTCTGCCTCCTCTTCCCCAAATGCTCCTGGCTCCCCACCAGTGCACCCCCTGGCCACTTGTACTCATGCTCCTTTCCTGTCCACCCACCCCAGCGCACCCCAGGCTCAGGAGGGGCCTGTCTCCCACCTGGCCAGCCCCTGGTGGTCTGTTGAACTAATGTCGCTCACACCAGGTGGGAGAGGTGGCTGTGGCAAGCGGGTCTCATGTGGTTTCTGTGGCTTCAGTCCTCCCAGGCATAGGGAAGACCAGGAGGCTGACTGTGTGTCGTCCCCGCCCCCCCCCCCCCCCCCCCCCCCCGCGGCACGGGCCCGGGGCTGCGCTCCTAGAGCTCCAGAGCCTCACCTGGCTGGGCTCCTACTCCCGGGAAGGCGCTACCTCCCAGCCCATTCCCATTCCTGAATCCCGGGGAGACAGAGCAAGAGGGAATAAGGGGGATCTGGGGCTTGGAAGCATAGACAAAGAGATAGCTGGCAGGGAGACAAAGAGTGGGGC
This sequence comes from Phoca vitulina, assembly GCF_004348235.1. Lineage (NCBI taxonomy): Eukaryota > Metazoa > Chordata > Mammalia > Carnivora > Phocidae > Phoca > Phoca vitulina. Next base: position 259,983 of record NW_022589736.1, read on the forward strand.
TCACCTGGTTTCTGTGGTTTTCCACCCCCTCCAAAGCCTGGGGGAGAGACTAGCAGATGAGGGAGCCAGAAGCCTAGCCCTGGCTCCCAGCTTCAACCCCATCCCCTTGCTACCCCTGGTCCAAAGCTATTCTGAGCTGCGAGATCTATTGGGGGGGTGGGGGGGGTGACATGGAAAAGCGGGGTGGTGCTGAAATAGGCCCCCAGACTCCCCCGTCCCTGCTGCCTGGACCCCTCCCCTCCCCTCACACATCCCTCCTTTCAGCCTGGCTACCAGAGTGGGGGAGGGGGCCATGGGGCCTGTGACAGGAGAGGGGCTGGGGAGGCAGGCAGCAAGGGACCCAGCCCCCAGACCGCTCCCCACAGCTGCCCTCCGTCCCTCTGGCCCACGTTTAAGCCCCATGCTTCCTGCCACCAGCCGCCTCAAGTCCTTCCACCTAGCCCTGGAGCCCGGGGTGGTTCCCTCTGGCTTAAAACCCCAAGGGTATGTGCCATTGCAAGCTTAAAGCCCCTCAGGACTGGGCATGCTAGCTGGCCCAGGACAGGCACCTGAACGCTGGTGGAATTAAGGAGCTCCTAAGAGCCCCTCTGCTAGGAATCAAGGCCTGGGCCGAGACCCTGACCTCTCCAGTCATGTGCCCCCGCCCCAGCTGCCCCAGCACGGCTGGGCCCCCAGCTATCACCAGTGCTTCGGCCTAGAGAGGAAAAGCAGTGTGAGGCGTGGGCTTGGGGAGGAGAGTCAGGGGCTGGGGGACTGAAGGCAGGGCCTGGGGAAACACCCAGAGCCACGGAGCTACATGTGGACATCATCCCATCCTATTCTCCCCTCAGAAATCAGTTTTCTGCCCTCCAGTCCCTGACCTCCCTAGCTCCTCCCCAGAACCCCAGCTTGGCCCAGGTGCCCTCACCTGGCTGGGCTCCGACTCCCATCCCATTCCATTTGCCAAATCCTGGGAAGACAGCAAGAGGGAGTCAGGGGAGGCCGGAAGACCAGATGGAAGAAGACAGAGACATAGGGACAGCGTGTAGCTCACCTGGCTTTTGAGGTTTCACGCCCTCTCCAACTCCTGAGAAAGGGTCAGGGACCAGGTGAGGGAGCCTGGAGCTCCCCCACACCCATGCCTATGCCCCCCAGTCCCCACCCCGTACCTGGTCCCTGGCCACCATCCTGAGCCACAGGACCTGTGGAGAGAGGGAGGGCGGGGCTGGAGCTGGGCCAGTGTGGCTTCTCTGGGGGGGCTCCCCCCTCCTGTGCTGACCTCACTCAGGACCTCTGTGTCCCTCAACTGTTCTTTGCAGGAAGCATGCCCTGAGAAGGGCTTGGAAGTTGGGAAGACCCTCCCCAAGACCACAGCTCAGGCCGTAGGAACGACAGCAGCAGCCCAATGAAGGGAGCAGTCCCTCAGCGGGGTGACACATGCCCAAGGTGGGGACATGGAGAGAGGGCCGCTCTCCCCTCACCTGGCTTCTGAGGATTCATTCTCCCTCCCAAGCCTGGGTTCAGACCGAGAGGCTCCCCCCACCCCCAACTTTCTCTCCTACTTGTTACCTGTTCCAACTCTACCCCTCTTCCCCCTTTCCCCTCCCCGGGCTCAGGCTCCAGGTGTCCTCACCTGGCTGGGCTCCCAGCCCTGGGAAGGCACCAGCTCCCAGTCCGTTTCCATATACTGGGGAGACAGAGCCAGAAGAATAAGAAAGAGGGGGCTGGGCTTCAAAGGGAGCCAGACAGAATGCAAGGTGGATAGAGGAGTGGGCATGGAGGGGGCATCTCACCTGGCTTCTGGGGTTTCACACCACCTCTAAAACCTGGGGAGAGAGATATGGTAGATGAGGGGATCCCAGGGACCCAGCCTCTTCCTGGGGCTCCATAGCCATGCTGAGCTGAGAGGTGAGGCAAAAGGCTTTTGGGGTCCCAGCTGAGATGGGGGTGAAACAGGGGTGCCCTTCTTCTCCCCTCCCCCAAACTTTTATGGTCCTTCTCTTCCACCTCCAATGATTCACCAGTTCTGCCCTGGGGGAGCCTGGAAGAAGACCCTCCCAATGCTGACCCAGCCTTATCAGCCCCATGCTCTTCTCCCACCTTACCTGGCTGGGCGACAGCACCTGGGAAGGCCCCTACTGCCAGCCCATTTCCGTTTCTAAACCCTGGGGAATGGGGCAGGAGGGGCTCAGGGAGGGAATAAAGGAAATAATGGGGAGGGGGGAGGTAAGGCAGAGATGGAGAGAGACAGGGTGGGGGGCTCACCTGGCTTCTGGGGTTTCACACCCCCTCCAATGCCTGAGAGGGAGATGGGGATCAAGTGAGGGTCTCAGATCCCATTTCAGGAATACCTAGAATCCTGACCCCAGCTCCCAATCACCCTGGGCCCACCTCTCCCTGTTCTGTAGCCATTCTGAGCTGGAGGACCCATAGGGAGAGGGAGGGATGAACAGGGGAGGTTTGGAGTCCTAGCTGGGGTGGGGGTACAGGACCCTTAGACCCCACCAGAAACAGCAAACTGGAAGGCTCCCTCTCTGCCCCCTCAATCATTAAAAAATCCTGATCCTCCCTTCTAAGGCCTGGGAGGGAGACAGACAGAACCAACCCCCAGCGCCCACCAATCTCACCTGGCTGGGCTCTCAGCCCATTCCCGTTCCCAAATCCTGGGGGGACAGATGGAGATAAGGGGTATGAGAGAAAGGTGGGGAGACAGAGCTGGGTCTGGGCAGTGCCCACCTGGCTTCCGAGGTTTAACAGTCCCTCTGAAGCCAGGGGAGATCCAGGGAATTGGTGAGGGTCCCAGGAGCCTCCCCCACCCCCTTGGCCAACAGCCATTCTGAGCAGCAGGCCTATGGGAATTCAGCTCTGGTAGGCCCATCCCAAAGAGGGTGGAGAGCCAAGCTGGTGAACGGGAAGGGGGCCTTGGAGCCCACTCCCAGCAGGCCCAGAGGATATGCAGTGAGCCAGACCTGCCCTGCCTGCATGGGGCTCAGTGGGGGCGGCACAGAGAACAAGCAGGGACAGGAAAGAGTTGGGGGTGCCCAGAGCGGGGCACATGGGTGAGATGACATCAGAACAGTCTTGATGGATTCCTAGGTGAGAGGGGAGTGTGTGCAGGAGGAAAAGGAGGCCAGCCGGAAGGGGTCACAGTTCACTTCTCTGGGGGGTGGGGGTGGGGTCAGCACTGCTTCTCCCAACCCCCAAATCCCATTTGCCCATCTCTCGCCTTTTCCCAGGCCACTGGGGGAGCTGTAGCCTGGCGGGGCTGGGGGGGAGAGGGAGACAAGAAGTTGAGCCTGAAGGGCCAGGAGGGGCCAAGAGCTGGGGTGCCTCACGCTTGTTCAGAGGACACGGCTGCTCCCACCCTGCCCACCCTCTCAGCCAGCTGTACCTGACCTGTAGCCACTGGGGCTCCCTAAGCCTGTGGGTGGCGGAGAAGGGGGTTAACTTAGGAGGGGGCAAAGGGCCCAACCTGAATGCTACCCCTCCCGCTCTGCAAGCATGAGTGCAACCCCCTCTCTGGGCCTCAGTTTCCCCTCCGGTCACAGGAGGGGAGAGGATAGCGCCAGGTGAGCAGCCTGGAGGCAGGGGCATGGAGGGAGGTGTTTGGGCCGTATCCCTGGGGGCAGATTGCTCTGCACCTTCCTCGGGCACACGAACACCTCTCCCCTCCATTCTTACTTTGGAGAGTCGATGGGCCCCTCCCTTCCTGGAAATTTCATCCTCCTGGTGCCCCACCCCCTAACCCTAATTTTTCTCTCCTGCAGCTTAGGGGCATCAGGTCTCAGGAGGGAGCCCCTTCTCCCACCCTGAGGACCCCCCAGATCCCTGGAGTGAAGACCCTTCTGTGACACTGCCCCCACCTGCCCCAGCCCCTGGGCCCCTTGCCTTGTCTTCTCCCCTCCTGCCCTACGTCCTTCTGGGCCTTCGCCCCTTCTCACTGCCAGGATGTCCTTACCCTTCCCTGTCACAGCTTGACCCCCTTGAAGACCCAGTTCCAAGGCCCTCCTCTGGGATGGTCTCATGCCTGGAGTTGATGTTCTGCCCTAACTCACCCTGGTTCCAAAGCTGTGGGGTGTCTTTGTTCCCCACACTTGAGCTATGGACAAAACTGTCTGCCATGAAGACAGTGAGGGACCCGTACTCTCCTGCGCCCCACATCTGGATCCCAGAACTAGTTAGGGAACATCTGGGGCTCTCCCCCAGAGATCTCCCAGACCCCTAGGGGAGAGACCAGGCCCTCTTCCTTGACCCCAGTGCCAGCAGGGACCACTTACCTTTCCCTAGGCCCGGAGACAATGGAGGTAGCCCTGGGGAGCAAGGAGGTGCGGACTCAGGGTGGGGACCCCAGAGATGGAGAGGGAGAAGGACCCAGGCATCTATCCCTGAACCCCCCCCAAAACCCTGCCCAGGCCAGACCTCACACACCCGGAGCCCCAGCATTGGCCCAGTGCTGTACCTAGACCTCCCAGCCCCAACCTCAGCTGCCCGCCTCCTGCCCTCACCACCTTGCAGGCTTTCAGAAGTCAAGCAGAGCAGGAAAAGGGCTGTGGGGAAGGCCCAGGTGCCCATGATGCCGAGTGGAGTGGGAGGGCACACACTCTCTGCGCTTTAAGCACCCCTGCTGGGTGGGGGCTCTCACCCAGGCCCCCCAGCTATGAGTGGCAGAGGTGCTGTTGGCAGACCCCAGGGGGCCAGCCCCCCACCTCCCTCTGTGGCCTGACTCCAAAGCCTGGCCTTCTACCCGCCCCACCCCTCATCCATCATGAGTGCTGAGAGGCCCCCACCTGGCCCCCGAGGCTCCTCCACCCCTGTCAGGATTGGGGCCCTGGCGCCAGGCCTCGGGGGCTGAGATTCCCTCCCAGCAGCTGGCAAGGGGCAGGCAGGCACTCCAGGCCCAGCCCAAACACAGCTGGAGAGAGGAGGGAAAGCCAGGCCCAGCAATGGGGGGGAGGGTGGCTGGCAGGGGAGACTCAGAAGGAGTTACTGTGTTACACAGAGAACTGGGGGCAGAGACCACAGTGATCCAGGCAGCAGTGCAGGAGACTGGGTCTGACAACTAGGCTGTCCAGCAAGAGCCAGCCTATTAGCTTATCTACTCCGCAGACTCCGGGACCGCACCAGGAGGTGGCCCTTGGGCTCCAGCTGAGGCCGCGTGTCCAAGAGCGGGCCCACAGCGTTGCTTCTCTAAGAGGTGGTGACACACAGGGAGCCTGTCCAGGGGCCATCGCCGTTGCCTGAAGGCTTGGTGGGGGTCCACCTGCTGCAGGAGGTTCTCTCAGTGCCACGTCTATCTCCTACTCAGCCCCAGCAGCAGGGACTCTAAGGCTGGGGGAGACTGGAGGGAGGGGGCACTGCCTAAGTGCCACAGGGACAGTAAGCACTCTGTTTCTGGGGATGCCCGATGAGCCTGGAGCCCAGGCCAGGCAGGGGGACCTGGTGGGGAGCCAAGTATGGGAAGACAGAAGAGGCAGGCCTGGAAGTGCCAGGAGTGAACTCCCCCAAGCTGGCTGGGGACAGCAGTGACTCAGGCCCCCCAGACCCTCGTCCAGAAGGCTCCACACCCTGTCTGTCTGAGGGTCTGGCCCCTGCCCTCTCAGCCCCTCCTGGCACCTCTGGCTAAGGAGGGCAGCCTGCCAGGTCAGGCTGCCTGACAGGGTGGGGGCCTAGAGAGGGGCTACAGCGGGAGTCGGCCTGCTGCAAGGCTCCCGAGACCACAGCGCGTGCAGCCACAACGGACGGCAGGGCTTTGAGCAGGTGTCCCCCAGCACGGAGATGTGCCTGTTTCTCCCCTCCCTCTTCACCTCCTCCCCCACCCACATCCCGGGCTGCACCCCAGCACCACACTCCCATGGCCAGGCCCGTGGTGCCCACCCTCCCCGCCACACACATAAGGCCCCTCTGTTCCCACTGGGTCCACTCAGCCCGGGGCCCCGGTGCGGCACCCCCACATGCCCACCGTTTCCCCTGCCTGGCATAGAGCCGTGACCCCGAGTCCTGAGGGCTGGACCTTTTACTGGCTGCTGGGAGGGGCTCCAGGGTGGCCCCTGGCCCCAACCATCCCACAAGAGCCCAAAATAGCTGGGATGATCTCTGCAGACTCCCCGGGGAGGGCTGCCTGCCGGGCCACCTCCTCCCCCTCCTAACAGCAAGTGCAGGCTCCTGGTCTCATCCAGGGCGTCTGAGTGGTCTTGTGGTTACCAGGCCAGCCACTGGATTCAGATAATGATTGGGTTCAAACACCCGCTCTATCTGGCCAGGACGCTGGAGCAGGAATCCAGCCTCCCTGAGCCTGTTCTCTTTCCTCTAAAATGATGACGCTAACAGTTCTAGCATGTCAGGGCTATTGCGGGGGGAGCCGCTTCTTACTCCGTTTTAGAGATGGGGCAACAAGCAGAGAAGGGACTGGGCTCAGACTGTACAACTCCCAAGCGGGGGGCCTGGGATTCGAAGACAGGCAGTCTGCAGGCCCAGTTACCCCAGACACTGCATTGCTCTCTGCCTGCCCTACATCAGTCTGGGCCCGAGATGTCTGCTTCAGACTCAGTATAGCTAACGGCCCCCTCTACAGACCCAGACACAAGGCTTCCCCCTGGGGCGCCAGGGAAGCCTGGCCCTCGAGGAGGTGGGCACAGACCAGGAGGGGCCATGCAGGAGGCACAGGCTGAGCGCCTGCCAGGCTGCCTGGGTGCTGGCATGGCCCATGGAAAATGCCAGCCAGCCTGGGGACTTGGGCCAGCTTGATGCTGCTCAGGGCCAAGCCCAGTGGGGCACCCCTGGCCCATGCAACGGCGCCACCCCCACCCCAGCACGTCCAGTCCCTTCAGGTCATCCCCAGCCCTGCCCAGGTCAGCCTGGCCTAAGGGCATGTGGACCACGCGGGGGCCAGGAGAGCCCCTGATGGAGTCCCGGCCTGGGGTACCCTTCTCTCCGAGGCGTGAGGGGACATGTGGCCCAGCTTCCAAGGAGAGGAGCAACTTTGAGGGGACAGAGCTAAGAGCCCAGGGCAAGGCGACAGCTGGGTGTTGGAAGTGCAAGGCAGAGGCCCAGGACGTGTCGCCTAAAATGGCAGAGCCTGTCAGTAGACTCCCAGCCAGCTACTCAGAGCAGCACCTGCCAGGGTGGGAATCTGGGGAGGACAGCTGGAGGGGAGGCAGGCGCCTTGTGAACTGCAACTGTGCTGAATCCCCTCGGGTCACCCTCTTGGCCCTCTATCCGGCAGCTCTTTAGCCCAGACCCCTGCATTGGCTGCCTCTGGGATACCGTTGCCGGCCCCTCCCGGCACCCCCACGATGCAACGCTGGCCTCTGTAAATTCCCTCTCACCACCCACCTGCCGGTTTATTAGAACCCATGCCACCGTGAAATAAGGCAGACACACAGAAGGGTGCATAAGACAAGCGCACACTCCAACAGACACCCATAGAACACCTACGGCAGCTGACAGCAACATCAGCTCCCCAGACGCACGCATCGCAATCTCCTCTTCCGTTACGGTTGCCATGTCTGCACTCGGGGACGTCATTTCCCTGCTTTTCTTAAGTCACGTTAGTCCTGTTTCGTGGCCCCATCCCTCAGCGGCTTCCCAGGTGAGCGGTGACCAACTTCCCTGGGAGAGTCTGGGTGTGGCCACGGTGCTGTTGCGGCGACAGGACACACGGGGGCGCGCGCGGCTCGAGCCGGCTCTCACCTGAGTACCGGCGGGATGCCGGGAATCCAGCGCCTGGGCCGGGGGTCGGGGGTCGGGGGGCTTCCTCGCGGACGGAGCCCCAGCCAAGTTCTTTGGTCTCTCAACTTGCGGGCCCGTGCCTCTGCCCTTGTGGTCCCGGGGCGGGTGTCGGGGTCCTGGTTCCTCTCCTCCAGGAACTTCCTTTTGGCCCAGGCAGCTGCTTTGAAAACTGCAAAACACTACACAAATGACAGAATGTTACTGTTATTATTAAACAATAAGCTCCTACTGTGTGCTTGCTCAGCCTTGAGCTATTCATTTTCTTTCGCATTCATTTTCTTATTTAGTCCTCCTACCCTACAAGGAGGTAGGAACTATCATCTCTATTTTACAAACATACAAACAGGTCCAGAAACATAAAGCAACTTGCTCAGGACAGCTCATGTGTGTGGCAAAGCAGGGTAGAGCCCTAATTTTCCTTATTCCGCGGTCCATGCTCTCACCTACTATCTGTACTTAACTTCATTATTACAGTCCTTCCACAGAGTGAAATATCCATTGGAAGTACATTTCTGAATTAAAAAAAAATATATTTATTTTAGATTATTGCAAATTAGGCTTTCAAGACTGGGCAGCTGGAAGAAGCCCCAGGTCCCAGACTCCTGGAGATGGGGCTGGCAGAGGGGATGGCAGCTGGAGAGGGGCCCACCTGCTTCCCCAGGCCTCCTAGGGACAAGCTTGGGGTCTTTCACAAGGATCCAGCCTGAGTCACAGGGGCTGTGGCTGCCAGAGATGGAAATGCAAAGGAAGGGTGCACCGAGGCAGGGTGGGATGCAGCCCCCAGAGAAGCTCTAGCTCTATGGGCCTAACCTGGTATGCCAGGCGCTCCCGTGCGGGTCCATGCACTGGAATGTTCGCCCAAGGCGCAGGCACCACAACGGCTGGGAACCCTAACCTGTCAGAAACTTAGGGGGATGGGGTTCAACAAGCCAGCAAATAGAGGACAGAATTTCAGATAGAGATAAGTGTAATACGAAAATAAGGTGGGAAACGAGATGCGATAAGATGGGGAGTGTTCTAGAGAGGGTGGCCTGGAAGCACCCTGTTAAACGGATATAAAGTTCCCTAGGTGAAGGAAGGGGCAACCCCCAACCGCGCTATTGTTAGGAACCGGCGCTTGCTCAGCCCCGGCTCCCCGCTAAGGACTTTAAGGGGATCATCCAATTTGAACCTCTAGCTGCGTGGGGGAAGCTGCATCAGTTCAGTTTTTGCAGGAGAAGAGACTAATCCGAAGCTCAGAGAGGCCCGGTGCATTCCCAAGGTCGTTCAGCCAGGAAGGGGCTGAGGCAGGGTTGAGTTGAGCTCAAATCTCAAATCCAGAGTGGTTGTTTAGGGCTGCCTCAGAGGTGGCTGCGGCCAGCCTGAAGGGCTTCCCGGGGGGTGGGGAGAAGGTCTGGCATCCCGGTGCGGTGCACGGCAGGCAGGAGGGAGCCAGCGAGCCCAGGGCGCCCCACCCCGCTGGGACCCGGAGGCCGCAGGGACTTCCCGTCCGGTCCCGAGGGACCGCCTCCTGGGGCACCTCTGGGGCAAACCGCCCCTTTTATAGTCTCGAAAACTAAGCCAGCGAGGCGAGGACGGTGGGTGCCGGACTGGGGTCTGGAGGTCTGCCCGCATCCCGGGAACCGAGTGGGAGAGGGCCACCGGCCAGCTCTGACTCGGCACCACCCCTCAGCCGGGACACTTCACCGCGTACCAGCCTCCGCCCTGGCTGGCGCGGAGGAGACGTCGCGCCTGCGCAATGAGAGGACACGGCCAGAGGAGCCGGCGGAGCGGGCACAGTGACGCGCACGCAGGGACGTGAGGGGCGGAGCCCCAGCGGCCTGGGCGCCTCTGATGGGCTGCATCGGAGAGGGGGCGGAGTAAGAGGCGTTCCTGGGCGGGGCCTCGAGGCCGGTTTGGAATTTTTGGCGCGAGCCGGCTCTGCGCGCGTTCACGGGCCGTTCCCCCTCCGAGAGTCCTCCGGTAGAGAGCCGTCGACCGCAGACCCCGGCCCGCCTGACCGCCCCGGGGGCTTCCGCGGCCTCTGCCGACCCGGAATCTGGGACCTTGCTGAGCTGCGCCCCGCCCATCCGTCCAGGTGAGCCCAGGCCGGGTCCTGAGGGTGCTGGGCGGGGACTTCCCTCCCGGCAGCCTTCTGCCCCCTGACAGCCCCTCCCGGGGTCAGCCTCAACCCCTCCCGGCCCCGCGGGGTCGCGCCCTGCCCGCGGCGGACCCGCCCTCTGCCCCTGCCGCTGCTCCCGGGGCGGGCCCCGGCCCTCCTGGCCTTCCCCGGCCTCCCAGTCCCCTTTCTGGGAGCACCTTTCTCCAGCGACTGCCCCCCCTTTACCGGCCCCTCCCCAGGAGAAGCCCCTCCCCCGTGACAGCTGGTCTCTTCGAATGTTCGCCAGGGTTTCCCCACGTCCACGGAGGTGAACCAGCTGTGGCCCTGCCCGGGAGGAGCTCACAGTCTAGCGCGGTAGACCGTGGTCAGCAATGTGTCCCGCCCAGTGAGAGGGTGAGGCCCCTGAAAGCTCCAGAGGTCACGCAGGCCTGGCCTGCTCCGGGCCACCCTGGATTCACCGGGAGCCCCTGTTCCTTCTCCCTCCCCATCCCCTCCCCAAAGCTGTTTGGCCAGGCCAGTGGTGCTAGAATGCAAGGGATAATTGGGGTGGTCTGAGAACTGGTTTAAGTTGCAGGTGCCTAGTGTCCCAAATATGCTAGGACTGGGCCTCTAACCAGCGCTGGAAGGGGTTCTGAAACCCTGGTTCTGCGCTTTAAGAAACTCTGAGATGGGAATCCTGAGGTGAATACCGGCAGAGGAAGCGTCCCCACAGGATGTAGGGTGACTTCCAGGCAGGCCCCCATGGGGGTGCCTCTCCGGTCCCCTCACTGTCCCAAGCGACTGGAGGGCACACTTCAGACGACTGCTCACTCATCATTCTGTTACCGATTCACTCCCTGTTGGGTATGACATCTTTTGATACACTGTGGCTTCCTCTCAGAATTGGACTCCTCCTCTTTTGTTTTCTTGTTTTTGTTTCTATTATAACATTATAGCAACATAACAGCCCTTTCTCTCCCAACACACTGTTGGGACCTCTGCACTTTGTGTGTTCTTTCAATTACTTCTCAGAACACTATTATATATTACTTGTTATGTAACAGCTTTTATTGGGGGATTTGTATGCCAGATACTGGGTTGAGCCTTCCCTAAGGTCAGTATTACCGATCCACAAGCCCTCCCGCCCCCCCCCCACCCCCGTGGTTAGGTGTGTTTCTGAATTCAACGCGTCTCTGATTTTAGAAAGCTTAATAGGGCACACATATCATTTATATGTAACACCACCTGTGGGCCTAGGACATCATCCCATAATCAAACACATTAATATTTCTGTCAAGAAATACATGAATATTCACACTTAGAGGGAAAAATAAGTTAAGTCAGAGTTTTCTGCTCACTGATTTTTGCAGGTAGAAATCCAGTTGTTCAGCACCATTTATAGAAAAGACTTCTTTCCCACTGAATTGTTTTGGCAACCTTGTCAAAATCAATTGACTATGAATGTGAGGGTTTATTTCTAAACCATCAGTTGCATTCCATTGATCTATATGTCTGTCCTTCTATGAATACCACTGTTCTGATTCCTGTAGCTTTGAAATCGGGAAGTGCAAGACTTCCAACTTTGTTTTGACTATTCTGGGTCCTGTGAAATTCCATATGAATTTTAGGATCAGTTTCTCAATTTCTGCAAAGAAGCCAGCTGGGATTCTGATTCTGATTTTACTGAAACTGTAGATCAATTTGGAGAGTATTGCCATTTGATCTATATTGTCTTTGGATGTCTTTCCATTTATTTAAGTCCTCTTTAATTTCTTTGAGAAGCTGACGGAAGAATGGAAAGCAAGTATATATGTATAATATTGACCTTCTTATTTATCACTTCTGACTCTCTTCATTTGTTCCTGTGGATTCAAGTTTCCATCTGGTGTCATCTTCGAGTCCAGTATAGTTCTGTTCCCACCCACCTCTTTTGGACTAACAGTATATATGTTACATTTCTATATGTTATATGCCCAACATACAATTACATACATACTGTTTTGTACAATTGCTTTTTAAATCAGCTAAGAGAAGAAATACACACTTACATTGTCTTTTGTGGGGTTTTTTGTTTTGTTTTAAGATTTTATTTATTCATTTGAGAGAGAGACAGAGCACAAGCAGGGGCAGAGGGAGAGGGAGAAGCAGACTCCCCGATGAGCTGGGAGCCCGACATGGGGTTCAATCCCAGGACCTGGAGATCATGACCTGAGCCAAAGGCAGATGCTTAACCATCTGAGCCACCCAGGTGCCCCTACATTGTCTTTTGCATCACGTAATTACTCTTACCAGTAATTCTTCATGTGCTTTTACCCTGGAGAACTACCTTTACTTTTTCTTATAAAGCAGGTCTGTTAGCAGTGAATTCTTTGTTTTTATCCAGGAATGTCTCTATTTTGCCTTTATTTTATTTTACTTTTAAATTAACCCTCGGGTGCCTGGGTGGCTCAGTTGGTTAAGTGACTGCCTTCGGCTCAGGTCATGATCCCGGAGTCCTGGGATCGAGTCCCACATCGGGCTCCTGGCTCAGCGGGGAGCCTGCTTCTCCCTCTGACCCTCTCCCCTCTCGCTGTTTCTCTCTTGCTCGCTCTCCAATAAATAAATAAATAAATACATACATAAAATCTTTAAACCCCCCCCTCTCTCTTTTCTTTTTTTTTTTATTTGTTTATTTATTTGTCAGAGAGAGAGCATAAGCAGGGGGAGCAGCAGGCAGAGGAAGAAGTAGACTCCCTGCTGAGCAAGGAGCCTGATGTGGGACTCGATCCCAGGATCCTGGGATCATGACCTGAGCTGAAGGCAGACGCTTAACTGACTACGCCACGCAGGCATCCCTATTTTGCCTTTATTTTTGAAAGAGAGTTTTGTTGGATATAGAATTCTTGGTTGACAAATTGCCCCCCACACACACACACTTTGCATATGCAACCCCACTGCTTTCTGCCCTTTGCTGTTTCTGGTGAGAAGTCAGCAGTTAATCTCCTGTGGAGGGGTTGTAAGTGGTGAGTCCTTTTCTCTCTTGCCACTCTCAAGATTGTGTCCTTGTTTTTGGTTTTCAGCATTTTTAATATGATGTTTCTGTGTGTGGATCTCTTCACTTACCGTACCTGAAGTTCATTGAGCTCATTGCCTAGGGTTAATGCGGTTTTCTTGCGGTGGGGAGGTTTTTCTGGGAATCACATTTAGGAAGTTTTCCTCTATTATTTCTTAGTGTATTTTCCCTTCTGCTTCTCTTCTTTCCTTCCCATGTGCCATTCTGCATAGGCCGGTGTACTGAGTGCTGTCCTCCATTTCTCCGAGGCTCTGTTCCTGCTTCTTCGTTATTTGTTCCTTCTGTTCTTCAGACTGCATAATCTGTCCATCTGTCCTCAAGTTTGCTCATCATCCTGCCAGTTCACATCTACTGTTGAACCCCTCCAGTGAAGATTTTCATTTCAGTATTACATCTTTCATTTCCATAATTTCCACTTGGTTCTTTTTATAATTTTTATCTCATTATCAGTATTCTTTATTTGGTGAAATGTTGTCATCATAGTTCTTTTCTTTAAGCATGGTTCCCTTTAGTTCCTTGAACATATGTATAGTGGCTACTTTGACATCTTTATCTGTGAAATCTGACATCTGGTCCCTCTTACCAGTAGTTTCTGTCGTCTGCTTTGTTCCTGTGTATGGGTCACACTTTCCTATGTCTTTGCACATCTTGTAATTTTTAAATATATATATATATTTTAAAGATTTTATTTATTTATTTGAGACAGAATGAGAGAGAGAGAGAGAGAGCACATGAGAGGGGGGAGGGTCAGAGGGAGAAGCAGGCTCCCTGCCGAGCAGGGAGCCCGATGCGGGACTCGATCCAGGGACTCCAGGATCATGACCTGAGCCGAAGGCAGTTGCTTAACCAACTGAGCCACCCAGGCACCCCAGCACATCTTGTAATTTTTTGTTGTTGTGGAAAACTGGACATTTTAGACAGTGCTATAGCAACTGTGGATACTGGTTTCTCACCCCCCCTCTGGGGATTGTGACTATTGTTTGCTTCTTTATTTGCTTAGTGACTGGCTGGGCCATTGTAGTGATGTCTCTTTCCCCTGCAGTGTGAAGCCTCTGGTGCTCCTTCTCAGAGGGCCCAGCCTTGGGCATGTGCGGGTCACCTTAGAATACCAGTGGTTTCACAGGGGCTCTCTCTGTCCTTCCCCATACTTAGCTGTTACCCCACCAATTGTGGGTTGATTGTTCTATTGTTTTTGACAATGCCTAGGGCATCCATTGCTCCATAGACTGATCTAATTAATTTGGGACTCCTTTAACAAGGTAGCTTTTGAATTCAGTGTCTGGGGTTTGTTCTGACCCCAGCCAGGCTCTTGTTAGCTCTCTCCTTCCCCAGTTCTCTGTGGTAAACTAGCTGGCCCGACGGGTACTTGGTTGCACTAACGGAGGTACCAGCTTCCTCCTAGTTGCTTACCACCAAAGCCTCCACTGACTCTGAGAGCGCCTTTGAGCTTGAACTTCCCACACATTGTTTCAAATAAAGTCACTATTTTTTTGCAGGGAGAGCTTCAGAACTTCCTGTTTCATTGCCTGCTTCTCCGTAGGCAGAATCCCTGGGCCGCAGCTCTGGAGCTGAGGGCAGGGACAGTGGTGCCCGTCTCACTGGGTGACAGTGCCTCCTTAGGGTGGGGACAGTAGCCTCTGGCCTTCTCTGCTCGCCTTTCCCATGGGGGAGCCTCCTTCCTGCAAAGGAGCTTGGCTTGAGCTACCAGGGCTCCGTGTTGCCAGCCCTCTGGACTCTGAGGTCGAGCTTTTGCTCCGTGAGCAGAGGCTGATGGAAGAGGGAGCCCCTGGCTTCTCTGCTGCGCCTGCCTGGAACTTGGTCTCTGCAACACGGAGCTAGAAGTGCAGTCCCACGAAATGAGTTTCAGCCCCGTGGCTAGGAGAAAGAAGTCAGGAAAGAAACTTGACTTCAGACCTTTGTTTTTACTTTTGAATTGGAGATAAGAGATGGTAGGCCTGTGTTAATATTTCCACCTTACATTTTTGGAAGAAGGTGTATATTTTAAGGCCAAACAGCTGGTCGTGATGTGCCAGGGATATACATGCAGGCGGTCCGGCTCCAGAACCCGCCTCAGCTTAACCTCTGCTGGACTGTGGGAGTCTGGAGGACATGGCCTTGGGGTTTTCACTTTATGCTTCTATGACCTCCAAGGTACAGATGACTGTGTGCAGGCGTATATGTATTTGTCCTCTGCCTTCTCCCAGCAGGTGCTCGGTGTCCCTGTGGCCTCCATGTTTAAAGCAGAACGTGTGTGCGGAGTGGACGTGGTTCTCTTCCGAAGCCTCTTTGGGGCCACAGGACCAGGCATTGTTTGAGTGGACATACTGCTCCGTACTGTGCACCCCAGGGCCTCCTGTGCTGGCCATGCCCGTGCCCACGGAGGGCACCCCTCCACCCCTCAGTGGTACCCCTGTCCCAGTCCCAGCCTACTTCCGCCATGCAGAACCTGGCTTCTCCCTCAAGAGGCCTGGGGGGCTCAGTCGCAGCCTCCCACCCCGGCCCCCTGCCAAGGGCAGCATCCCCATCAGCCGCCTCTTCCCTCCTCGGACCCCGGGCTGGCACCAGCCCCAGCCCCGGAGGGTGTCATTCCGAGGCAGAGCCTCTGAGACCCTGCAGAGCCCCTCATATGACCCCAGCCGGCCAGAGTCCTTTTTCCAACAGAGTTTCCAGAGGCTTGGCCGCCTGGGCCACGGCTCTTATGGAGAGGTATTCAAGGTGAGTGGGGTGACAACTCCCTGGCCCTGCTGGGGGATCTCCCCAATCCCGCCTCCCTCCCGTGCCTGGATGGGACAGTGTCCTGGGCAGCCTGCTTCCACTGGCTTGACAGGCTCCCTTCCTCAGTGCCTGATTTGACTGCTTTCTCCTTCCCCCCACTCAGGCCCCTCAACACACACGTTCCCCTTGTCCAGAGCCTGGCACGCTTTACAGTGGCTCCTGGCTGCCTTTCCTCCTGCCCTGGAGCCAGCCCCCTCCCCCATCACCTCAGGCCAGCCGGCATTCAGGCTACACCCTCCATGCCACTTTTTTTTTCTTAAAATATATTTCCAATCACTTATATGTCCTTTAAAATGGTAATTCTCCTTACACAAGTACTACATGGAGACAATTTTGTTCTTAAAAAGTACAAACAACACCGGCCCCTAGACCAGTTCTTCCCAGAGGAATCTACTCTGCTTCTCAGGTGGGTGTCCTTCCTTCCAGACCTTTCTCTATACATCTCCAAAGTTGACCATATAGAGACAAACTCGCTGTCTATTCTACACAGCGGGTCATTCTGTCCACATGGTTCTGTACCCAGCTTTCTGCATAGAACAACGTGCCATGGAGACCCTTCTGGGTCAAGACTTAGAGCTCGAGTGGCTTACCCAGTTTTGCTATTGCACGTGTGTGGGTCTCTCTAAGGTAGACGCCATGCTACAAGTCCCACACATGTCCAGTTGTAGTGGAATCTGCCGGATGGCCCTCCTGAGTGGTTGTGCCGCCTCCCTTCCAGGTACGCTCTAAGGAAGATGGCCGGCTCTATGCAATAAAGCGTTCTATGTCACCGTTCCGGGGCCCCAAGGACCGGGCCCACAAGCTGGCCGAGGTGGGCGGCCACGAGAAGGTGGGGCAGCACCCGCGCTGCGTGCGGCTGGAGCAAGCCTGGGAGGAGGGCGGCCTCCTGTACCTGCAGACGGAGCTGTGTGGGCCCAGCCTGCAGCAGCACTGTGAGGCCTGGGGCGCCGGCCTGCCCGAGGCCCAGGTCTGGGGCTACCTGCGGGATACCCTGCTTGCCCTGGCTCACCTCCACGGCCAAGGCCTGGTCCACCTTGACGTCAAGCCTGCCAACATCTTCCTGGGGCCCCGGGGCCGATGCAAGCTGGGTGACTTTGGGCTGCTGGTGGAGCTGGGTACGTCTGGAGCTGGTGAGGCCCAGGAGGGAGACCCCCGGTACATGGCTCCTGAGCTGTTGCAGGGCTCCTATGGGACAGCAGCGGACGTGTTCAGGTGAGGGCTGGGATGGGGGAGGCTCTTCGGTGGCGCAGGGCGGGGTGCAGTTAGCAGAGGGAGGGAAACGCCACCCTAGCCCAAAGTCAGGAAGACTTGGCCTTGGGCCGGACATGCTGCTCCAAAGGGGGAGGCCTGCCCTGTAGTTGAGGGGGTTCTGCAGAGTCAGGCTGTCTAAGCAGTGAACCCTTTGGAGCCACTTTACGTGCATCCACCCATGTCCTCACCACACCCCCACAGGGGGGACGATGACTCCATTTACAGGCAGCGGACACAGTGGGGTTGAAGGTCTTGCCCGAAGTCCAGTTAGCAAGTGGTGAGGCTGGGACCGGACCAGGCACTGGGTTCCACCGTCCGTGCTAGTAACCCCTGTTCGGCCTCGAACAGCCATATCCAGCCTTGGCAATAGAACGACAGTAGTGACATTAGTGACCATAGTGCCTGTCCGGTGAGGGGTGCCAGGAGGACTCACCAGGTGCTACATGCTGATGACACGGTCCCATCACTGGCCCTGTTGGGGCCCCCATCCCTGGCTCATGGCAGAAGACCACAGCCCTTTCTCACCCTCTTCTTGGGCAGCCTGGAGCTCTAGGGTCTGTGTCCCAAGGCCAACCTTGCCCCTCTTCTGTCACTGCCCCCGTCCTTCCCAGTCTGGGTCTCACCATCCTGGAAGTGGCGTGCAACATGGAGCTACCCCATGGTGGGGAGGGCTGGCAGCAGCTTCGCCAAGGCTATCTGCCCCCTGAATTCACGGCTGGTAAGTGGAGGGCAAGGATGGAGAGGACCATGCTGCCCCAGGGAGGGCAGGCTCGTGTGGGAGGAAATGGCTGGTGGTGGGGGACAACTGGGCTCACAGCCCAGTCACCCCTGACATGGCCCTGCCCTGTGGACAGGCCTGTCTTCTGAGCTGCGTTCTGTCCTCACCATGATGCTAGAACCTGACCCCAAGCTGCGGGCCACAGCCTCGGCCCTGCTGGCCCTGCCCATGCTCAGGCAGCCTCGGCCCTGGAGCGTTCTGTGGTATATGGCTGCTGACGCCCTCAGTCGAGGGTGGGCCCTGTGGCAGGTAAGTCGGGCGATGGTGGCAGGACGTCCCGCCCTGCTCCCCAGCCCCAGGGTCTGACCTGCCTCCCTCATCCGTGTCCCCACAGGCCCTGCTTTCCTTGCTGTGCTGGCTCTGGCATGGGCTGGCTCACCCTGCCAGCTGGCTGCAGCCCCCAAGCCCACCAGCCACCCCGCCTGGCTCCCCGCCCTGCAGCTTCCTCCTGGACAGCAGCCTCTCCAGCAGCTGGGATGACGACAGCATAGGGTGGGTGAGAGCTGAGGGTGCTGGGGGCGGGAGAAAGGGGCGGTCAGCACGGCCAGGCCCCAGACCCAAGGGGATCAGCGGTGAGCAGGACCCCTCCCACAAACCTGCCCCCCATAATGCCCTGGTACGGGAACCAGGGCCAGTGGGGGTGCAGCCTGGCCTGCTTTGAATGCAGCTGTCTCTTCCAAGCTCGGTGCAGGCAATGGGCAGAGCAGAGCAGAACTGGCAACTTCAGGCTTCGGGCACTGCCACCTGAGGGAGCAGTGAGGGCCACAGCACCCCCCCCCCCAACAGCAGGGGCTGCCAGTGCCCACAGATGAGGCACTGGGGAGCTGGGCCCTGGGAAACTCCTGGTGGTCAGGTGAGGGGCTGTAATTAAGAAACTGCTGCAAAAAAAATCATATGCTTGGGACACAGGCCTCAGGAGGAATCACACCATTAACCCCTTCCTTACGGAAATGTCACCCCCTTGCCACGGGGACACGTCCTATCGACAGGAAGTACCAGAAAAGCTTCATTTTCACAAGTTCACTACAAAGCCAGCTCTCCTAACCCATGTGTTCTGAGACAGAACAGAGATAGCCTTTGAGTGTGGTCAGGTGGCCTTTCAAAGCTGTGAAAGTGCTTCTCTCAAAGGGCACCGCATTTCTGCTAGTCCCCATTGTGCCCTCCCCCTGCCCATGCCAGGCTGGAGCCTGGCACCTGCACAGGGACAGGGTTGATCTTGCTGCCCCCACCCAGCTGTGGCCTCCTCCCAGTGCACTCCCCACCCCTCGACACCTTACTTGTCTGGCCCACCCTGTGCAGGCTCTCACTCTCTCCGGAGGCCGTCCTGGCCAGGGCTGTCGGGAATACCTCCACCCCCCGCAATGGCTCCCCTGCCCCCCGGAACAGGTACTCACTGAGGTGAGCAGGCCCAGAGTCCAGGGGGGTGGGAGGTAGTGGCTTTCAGATCCTAAGTGTCATTTGTCTCTCTTCCCCCCCACCCCAGGGATGCCCTGGACCTAAGTGACATTGACTCTGAGCCCCCTCGGGGTTCCTTCCCCTCCTTTGAACCTCGGAACCTCCTCAGCCTGTTTGAGGACTCACTGGGCCCAACCTGAATCTACAGGCCAGCCTTGGTGCTTTTAACCTTTTAGCCACCCCCCAATCCTCCTGGAAGCTGGGGTCCCTCTGGGAACTCCAGAGATGCCTCCTGCCTACCCATGTCTAATAAAAGGTATTTGAATCTTGGGAGCACCCAAGCTTGCTTGTGTGGCAACACAGCGCTTCCTGCCCCTTTTATTGATGTTGCCCCAGGTCTGAGGCCCCAGGGTGGGCGGAGGCTGAGCCCTGATGCAGGGCCCCAGGCCAGCTGACTGGAGGTAGGAGCCATGCGCCGTGTGGAGCAGAGATTTCCTGAGCAGGCGCGTCCCCACTGTGTAGGTCGAGCCATCAGAGCATGGCACTCAAAGCAGGGAGGGGCCCTCAGCCCAGTGGGGCCCTGAGTCCAGGGCCACTCGGCTCTTTATGTCTCTGTGCTAGCTGCCTGGAGAAAGTACCTGCAGCCACCCTCCTACCCCGTGGTCCTGGGATAAGAGACTAGTCCTGTTGCCCCAACCCCTCACTCCACAGTCTCCGGACAGAAGGGAGAAGGGGTGGGTGAGCCTCAGGCTGCAGGGAGGGCTGGTATGCAGAGCAGAAAGACAGAGGTCAGGAATATGGGCTGGAGGCTGGGCAAGGCCCCCATGAGGTACCTTATGTGTTGGGCAGGGTGGGCTCATGGCTCTGGGCTGGTAGGATTCCAACTGTCAGAGCCAGACATGACCCCGGAGTTGCTCTGGCCATACCCTCATAGGTCACAGAGGATCAACTGAGGCCTAGGAAGGAAAAGTTTCCTTCTAGCCTACACGGACAGTACCCTGAAAGAAGGTGGCAGGGAGGGGAAGCCAGAGCTCCGAGGTGTGAGTAGAAGAGATGAGTCCACAGGGACGAATGGACGAACAGATGAGGTCTCCTAGCTGGGGAGTCCTGTTTGCTGGAAGCATCCAGGCATTCGGCCCCTCGAAGACCAGCAGGAGGAGTGAAGCACAGTATTGTTGGTCCTAGAAGACTGTCGAGAGGCCGGCATGGCGGGCAGGAGGTGGCTCAGTCTGGGGGGCAGGCGTGGTGGGCGGCCCAGAGCAGGTCTGGCACGACACCGGCGTGCAGCTGGAGGATGGAGCCCACGCTGAGCAGGTGCATGATCTGGTGGGAGTTGCCCCAGTAGTCGAAGCGGCCAGGTCCCCAGCGCTCCGGCAGGCGGGCCACGTTCACCAGTCCCCCAAGCAGTGCCAGCGCATCCATGCGCAGGTAGCAGGGCAGGGAGCCTGGAGCCCCGGAGCCCAGCCCCACTCCCCGGGCCCCAAACACCAGGAGGCGGGCGGCAGCCTGCCAACCGAAGGCACGGAGCCGGGCACTGGTGGAGGGAGCTGTGAGGGCCCGCCAGCCAGCCACACCTGACAGCACGGTGTAGCCCACCAGGGCAGCCGGACGCAGCCAGGGTCTACAGGCCAGGGTGCAGTGGATGATGGGCAGGGCCCCTACACAGAGGAGAGAGGCAGGAAAAGGCACATCAGTCTGGGGAACTGCCTGCCCTTTATATCCGGGGCTCACGTGAGTGACTCCTGCCGCCTCCTTCCTGGTTGCCCCCTCCCAGCTCCCATCCTTCAAACCCACCCACCCCATCCCTTGGCTCACCGAGGGTGTTGACAAGGCAGACCCCACACATATCCAGGGCAAGGAGTCGGGTATACACAGCGCTGCCCCCTTGGTGGCACATGAAGAGGTGATAGAGCACAGAGCCTGCGGGGGGCGCCAGGCAGGCCACACAGTGCGTACCCCCCAGCCAGCCATCCTTGCCCAGCTGACCCCACGGCATGGTCATCGGCAGCAGCACCAGGAAGCCTAGCAAGGCTAGCCCTGGGGGAGGAGATAATTACCCATCACAGGGCTTGAGCACAGAGGACAAGTCATTTCCTCAGGGAGTCCACAGTCTAGAGATAATACAAGGGGCATGAGGCAAGACAGGTCTTGACAATGCTGTGAGCACACTAGCGACCGGGCTGACAGAGGCAGGCCCTGTGCCTTCAGTAACTTCTGGGACAGCAGAGCTCACAAAAGAGTTTCTGGAAGTAGAGACCGTCATCCACACTTTCAGTTGAAGAAACCGAGTGAGTGGCCCAGGTGACCCCAGCAGGTAAGCCATGGAAGCAGTCTTAACTCCTACGCTGCTCTCATCCCTGCAGCCACATTACCTCCCCAGAAAGCAGGGGGCCCCAGTCCCCCAAACTTGGTGTGTTAGCAGAAGCCAGAAGGAGGCATGACCTCATGCTGAATTCTGAATAGGATATGTGGGCGACGATACCAGATCCCCTGGTCACTTAGCTCACTTCTCTCAACCCCTGTGTCCTCTTTAGGTGACCAGACACAAGGAGCTTTGGGTCTTTTTGTCTTCCAGAAAGGGGCCAAGTCAGGCAGGGGAGAGGGGCTGAAGGAGCCTGTTCCATCACCCCAGCAGCTTTTCCTGTGCTCCATTCCTGTCGGCCCCAACCAGGGCGACTCCTACCCCTTCCCCAGGGCACGCTGGCATTGCCCTCACAGGGGTCAAAGGCGGGCACAGCAGACTGAGGCTGCTGGCTGCAAACTGGGCAAGGGGTGGCTAGGCCATAGTCCCCCAGTGAGGCAGGTACCAAGGTTGGGCCCTGCCTGCCCAGTCCCCTCTCCTGGCCCCGGGCAGCCCAAGGACGGGCAGGGCTGTGTCAGCAGAGCAGGGCCGCGGAGGAGGGGCCGGGCGCCTGCGGGGGGGGGGGGGAGGAAGGAGTCGCCACCAGGCGGAGCCTCGCGGCCGGGCTGCTCCGGACCGGGGTGGCAGGGCAGCCGCACTGGGAGGGGCTGGGGCCTGGCTTCTTTTCCGGGGCCCCTCCTAGCCAAAGTCAACACCCATCTATTATTGGACGAGTGCTGGCGGGGGAGGGTGCCCCAGACACAGGGATTATGAAGGGGGGCGGACACCAGACTCCTCCCCGGGGCTCAGAGGGATTAAGCGGACTTGGTCCCCTACTCTGCTTCCCTCGCCTGCCCCGGGGGCCCCGCCCGGGGAGCGGAAGGACAGTTCCGTCCGGGACAATGGCAGCTTTGTCACCACGGCTCCTGGCCGTGCCAGGGCCCAGGCAGCCGAGGACCTGAGCACTGGGGCGCTCGCCGGCCTTCCGGCCCCCGACTAGGCTCGGGCAGAGCTGCCGCGGGTGTGGGATGCGGGGCGCGGCTCACCGTGCGTGTAGATGTTGCCCAGCTCGTTGTGCAGGTAGAAGAGACTGCGCAGACAGCCCGAGCCGCTGCTGGCCGGCCGGTAGCCCGTCAGCACGAACTTGTTGAACTGCAGGTGCGGTGGCGAGCTGGCCCAGTCCAGCAGACGCGGCCCGGCCAGGAACGCCATGGCCCGGCCCGGCGCGGGCGGTCCGCGCTTCCTTCGGCCCGCGGCCGCCTCCTCAGTGCTGCCACAGCGCGCGGAGACTCATCCCGGTGCCCACCCACCGCCCAGTGCCCCGTCCGCGCACGCGCCGGCCGGGGGTCCCGGCCCGCGCCCCCTCCCGCGCTGCGCACGCGCGGGCCCGGCGCCCCCAACGCCGGGTCGGAGGCTGGCGACGCGCGGAGCGCCCGAGCGCAGTGCGACCGGGCCTGCCGGGGCAGGCGCGCCGCAGGGACAGCTCGTGGCGGCGGCGCCGGCGGCGGCCGGTCGTCTCTTCTCAGCCGGTAGGACGGGTGCGGCCGGGCGCTGGTGGGGACGCCAGACTCCGCCCCAGCTGCTCGCCCCCGCCATCCCGCCAGCGTTTCGCGCGCGGTGCTCGTGACGTCAGCCCTGCGAGGGCCAATGGGCGCGGCTGGCTGGGGAGGCCCCGCCCACGCCCGCCCAGACTTTCGCTTAATTAGCATAATGTATGCGGTCCAGCCTTATTTGCATGGGGTAGCTGTGGACGAGGGATCCAACGTTCTGGGTCCCGGTGGCTCTGCTGGAGAGGCCCCGGCGCCTTGAGTCTGCCGTGCGCGCCCGGGCTTTCCGCGCGACCCCCCAGGTCGAGGCACCCTTGGGTACTCACCCTCCCCGCCACGCAGCCCCACCCCTCACTCGGGCTCTGTCCAAGGTGCTGCCGGCCCCGGACCTTCCGACCAGTAAAGTCTAGACCCGGCGCGTCCCCACTCCAGGGGTGATCTCTCCACCCTCCCGACTCAGCCGGAGCGCAGCAAGCCACGCTGAGATGCCCAGGCCTCTACAGGTGTGTCTGACGCGCCCAGCACCCTCGGGCCATGCCCTGCCCTTCAGGCCAGGCTCCTTATAACCTGGGCTCGGTCAAACTCGCTCCCTGTTATCGCCCACTGGGGGTGAACAGGAAAATTACCCAGAGCAGGCCCAGGCCAGCAGGCCCTAGAGGATGGAAATTTGCTAGCTCAGGTGGTAGAGCAAGAGATAACCAGAAGTCCCGCTGGGAGCAAGAGATAACCAGCCGTTTCTGCTTCTGAACAGGCTTCCCGCCACAAGCTCCCTAACCGCTGTTCCTGCCTAAAGCAGGCCCCCCCGCTCCCCCAGTTTAAACCCATATACCGGCAGCCAGCATAGCCCTTGGAATCTGACCCGCTGCACCCCCCTATAAAAACCCTGTAACCCCGCTGCCCGGGGCCCAGAATTTCGAGTGCGAGCTCGTCTGGGTCCGCTGGCGTAAAATAAACCCGAGTTCTCCTACTTCTTCGAGTGTCACTTGGTTTCTCGAGGGTCTGATTATTTTCCACAACAAGGGCACCTTCAGTTCCACCCAGAAAAGACAGGAAACAGAGGGGAAGAGAGAAGGTAGGAGGCCAAGGGAGAAACGTCTGTCCCTTCCCGGGTTCATCCTAAACCGGGTCCAGGAATGCGTGCCTTCTCCGGCTTAACCCCGCCCACAACCGGCTTCCTCCTCCTCCCCTTCTCCAGGACCCCGCCCACCCATCCTTTCGCCTCCTCAGTTCCTCAATCTTCAGCATTCCAGGCGGCTCCAAATCACCCCTTGTGGGGACCGACCTTAATTTGCATGGATACACCCAACCTTGGCTCCGATACCCTCATTAACATAATCCCTCTCATCACGCAGCAACTTGCAGAGCCCTGTACCAAAATAGGTCCTTTATTCAAAGTCTACCGTTGGTCTTTTGACTACTTTTCTCGACCTCTCACATTTCCCTTAGGGCCAGCAGTCCAGGACCACCCCAAGAGGCTCTCAAAGCAACCTGAAATCAGAGACCCCCGTTTCAAGCTTCATGAGGAAGGGAAGCTGGGATTCCTCTTGCCCTTTGGTCTCAACCATCTGGACCCCGAGGGTCAGACCAAGTTCTCAATAACAGCATCAGATGCTTCCTGTCCAATGCCTGGCCTCCACGGATGACCAGGGACAGAGATGCCCTTACAGGGGCGGAAGGTCAACGCAGAGTGCGGCATGAAGTCTCAGGTGTCCATTACGCTGGGGAGGGTCCAGTGGACCCTGGGGGTCCCGAGTCAGAGAGCAGATATGAGCGAGCGCAGGGAACTCTGGCTGGAGGCGCTCAGGGGCCGGTAACTCGCGGCTAGACCCTCAGCCTGAGGGTCCCCGGGAGGGCAGGGCAGGGCCACCCCTCGAGGCCGGCGGTACCACACAGCCCAGCTTCTCCCAGGGCCCCGGGAAGGCCCCAACGCCGGGGGGCCTTTCCCCGGAGCCAGCAGACAGCTCCTAGAGAGGGAGCAGACGTCAGCCGAAGCCCCAACCAACTTACCTCCAGCATCTTGCTTCGCCTGCGATTCCACGCGCGAATCCCTGTGTGGACGCAAGGCCTCGGCCCTCAAGAACCCAGGATTTCCTCCCAGCCCCGGTCCCCTTGGAGGCCCCAGCTTCCCAGCGGGGTTCCCCCCCCCCCCGGGGCACCGAGGCGTCCACCCTCAGGCCCCGCCCCAGGGGGCGCACCGTCGGCGCAGCAGACGCAGCAGCGACAGCAGCAGCAGCAGCAGCACCGAGATGGCCGTCACCGTCGAGAAGACCCGGGCTGCGGGCGCACGGTGCTGTGAGGCCGGGGTCTGGAAGGCGCGGCTCCCCAAACGCCCTCCCGCCTCGCACGCCCCGCCTCACCCCCCATCGCGGCCTCCGGAGCCCCAGGCCGGGGGCTGCAGCTCACGTTGGCCCAGTCGGGGGGCGCTGCGGGGGTCTGGGCCGAGCCCTTGGGCGCCAGGTCGTCAGCGGCGTCCTGCAGCCCTGCGGAGAGAAGTGTGAGGCGGGGCGGCGGGGCGGCGGGGCGGCGGGCGACCAGGCAGGCTCTCACCGCGATAGGTGAGCGCGAAGCCCTGCGCGTGGCCGCGCGCGTCGCTGCGGAAGGTGAGCAGCAGCGCGACGGCGCGCAAGCGCAGCGGCCCGGGCGGCGGCGGGCGGGCGCCGTCGAAGGCGCGGAGCAGGCTGCCCGAGGCGGCGTCGCGCAGCTCCAGCCGGTCGCGCGGGTCGGCCAGCTCGAAGAGGCGGAAGGTGAGCTCCAGCGCGGCGCCCGGCGGGCTCAGCGCCCAGCTGCAGTTCCGGTCCGGCCCGTACTCGTCCGGGAAGTCCGGGGAGTAGACGACGCCCTGAGGAGCGGTCCAGTTGCCCTGGCAGGAGCCCACGGACACTGTGGGCGGGGCCGGCCGTCAGAACCGCGGGGCCAGGCCCCTCTCCCTCCCCCCGGGGGGGGGGGCAACCCCAGACCTGCCTCCCTGCCGCCTGAGCCGGGTCCCACTCCTTCCGAGGACTGTGACTCCTCTCAAGCCCCGCCCTCAACCCCAGGCCGCGCCCCTGACCCCCGAGATCGGCCCGGTCGCCTCTTCTGCGCATCCCAGATCCCGCCCCCCTATGAGGGCATCGCGCTCCCGGGTCTCACCCAGACTCCGCCGCTCCCCCAGGCCCCTCTTCCCCGCTCACTCCTCACCTTCGTAGATGCCCAGACGGCCGTCGCCGCCGCACAGCTGGCCCGGGTGGCCGAAGCAAATCTGGTCACAATCGGTAGCTGGGGCCGGGCGTCCCCGGTCCAGGTCGCTTTCAGAGCCACAGAAGCAGGCGTAGCCAGCCTCCACGCCCGCCAGCTGGGAGCACAGACTAGGTGACCCCAGAGGCAGTGGTTGGGGCAGGGGCGGGGTAGTGGGAGCCTAGGGTCTGGGTCGCAAGTGGGAATCGGGCTGGAGGTTCCAAAATCAGCGTCAGGTTTGACGTCAGAGTTGGGAGTTGATCTGGGTCCTGAGGTCAAGTTGAGGGGTCACCGTTCTGGGCCGGAGGTGGGGGGCAGTACCTGGTAGCCCTTCATGCGGCAGAAGCGAAGGCACACCTGGACCGTGAGCTTCGTTGAGGTGCCACTGGGGCCGCTGAGGGCGGGGGGTGCCCCGGAATCCACGAAGCAGCCCAGGTATCCAGGCACTGAGGGGGCAGCAGAGTCAGGCTCTGTCAGTGCCCCCAAAAGAGAACTCCAGCCAGGCAGCCCAGCGTTCCCAGCCCTGTCCAGCCGGGCCCACTCACTGTGGCACGTGGGGATGTCGCAGTAGCGCCAGTAGATGCCCTCCTCCGTCTCGGCTACGTAGCACCACGGCTGCACGTCGCCGTCGGGGTTCCTGCCGGTGGGGGACAAGTGGTCCGGATCCCGCCACCCCAAAGGCTGCAAATCCCAGGCCCCACCCCACAGCCTATTCGCAAAATGGCCACCGTGTGTGTTAGAACTTTGTGTGTTCCTCTCCATTGTGGCACAAATTCTCGTTTGTCCCACGTGCTTCTGGATGTCGACTTCAGAGGGGTTGGTGGGAAGTCCTTAAAGGGGCCCTGAGGGCGTATTTTGGGCTTCAGCTGTTGCTAGGACGTGCCCTTATACGTGAGGACTTTGAGGCCACCAGTAGTGTTGTCCCCAACCCTGCCTTGGGCCTCAGCCACTTCCCTTGGGCTGGGACCCCGCTTTAGAGCAAAAGTGGTGAGCCCTGAGCTTGGTGGTGTTCTCCAGCTCAGCTCCAGACAGCAGTTGTGGCTCTGAACCCCCAATCCCTCCATAACGAGTTGGGGCTCTCAAGTCAGTTGTATGGCAAGGGCCCGGCCCCTCACTCCAGGGCTCGCCCCACGACTGGGTCCCGCCCGCGCGGGCTCCTTGAATGCCCAGGCCTGACCCGAGACTGCAGACTCTGGGCACCTAAGGCGGATCCCACGCGCGACAATGTTCCGAGAATCCAGCCCCGCCCCCAGGACGGGCTAGGCCTCGTCCCTCGCCGAGGCTCCGCTCCCAGACCCTCCGGGTGGACTTTGTATCCGCCCAGCCAAGACCTCCCTTGCACCCACAGCGAGGCCCTGCCCCAGGACCGCACAGACCCCGCGGCGCCCAGCCCCGCCCCCAGCGCAGGCCCCGCCCCTCACCGGCAGAAGTTGTGCGGGCCCAGCCCCCAGCGGCCCTGGGGGTCGCTGGCGCTGCTGTAGCTGTGCTGCTGCGTCTGGTCCCAGAACAGGCACGGGCGGCCGGCCTCGCGCGGCCCCGTGCGGTTCTGGTGGCCGCGGTAGTCGGCGCCATTCACCTGGAAGCACTCGGACAGGCCTGCACTACGACCGCGGGGACTGGGGAGGTCCGCACCTTCCCCCGCATCTTCAGCCCCCCCCCCCAACTGCCCCCCGGCTCCCCAGTCAGCGCCCCCGACGCCTACGGGGCCCTGAGGCTGCTCAGCTGCTCCCGCCACCTGCTCTGCCCCCTCCTCAGCCTCGGGACCCGGTTCTAGGCGCGGAGGCATAGGAGAGAGTGGTGACCACGGCTCAGTCGTCGGGCCAAGACTCACCTGGGCTGTGCAGGCTCCCGGCGGAGGCGCCGCGTGGCGGCAGCAGCGGGAGGAAGAGGAAGAGAAGGAGGAGGCCCCGCGGCGCCCGTGTCTCCATCGCCCCCAACCAAAGAGGGGTTGCCCTGGCCCACGCACGCTCCATGCCGCCCCCGGGGTCGCTCCGGGGTCTTCCAGGCGACCTGGGGGGCGTTGTCCTCTGACCGTCTGTTCTCGTCCCACTCTGGGCGGCGCTCTCCGTCTGGGGCGGTGTATATGCCTCCCAGGGTTTCCGCCCCTGAAGGCGTCTCTTTGCCCCTGTGTCCCCACTGGGGGTATCCCCGGGGTTCTCTGGCCAGGGGCGTTCTCCGTCACTGCCCCTCAGCGCTCGGGTCTTGCCTCGGCTTCCACGCCCGCCCCCTCCCGCTGCGCCTTGCTCTCTGTGTCTCCCTCGCTCAGGTCTCTAACGCACTGGCTCCTGCCCCCCTCGCGTCCCTCTGTGGGTCCCTCCCCCTTGAGTCCCTCCCTCCCCACCCCATCCCCCGAGGCCGGGAAGCCCCGCCCGAGACTGGAGCGGAGGCAGCAGGTCCAGACGCCTCCCACGCCAACCCCCCCCCCAACACACACACACTGCCCCGGGACCCTCGGTGTCCCGGCACGCTTCTCCCCTCCCCTTCCCCTCTCAAGGTCCGTGCAGGTTCTAGCGGTGTGTGGAGGAGAACAGGCCAGGCTGGTGGACAGACGGACCCCAATGGGGGTGATACACGACCCTCTCCCGAGGCCACACGCCCCTGGGACACCCTCCCTTGAATCAAGTGCACGCACGCACTCCCAGTCTGTCACCCATTCATTGTCGGAAGCTCAAACGCACACCCTCTTTCACATCCTCAGGCCCCTCTCCCCAAGTACCGAATGCCTCTGGTTTGACGGAGGAAGTGCCACTCCCTGCCCCCGCGCCCGCGAGACAGGCGGGAATGGTGGACGTTCAATCCCGGACAGGCAGGGGCAGCTGGTGTCTGGGGAGGAAGGCAGCTGCGCCCCTGTTCCCAGCCTGTCCCCTCCTCTCTTCCCCCTTCTTTCCGTAGGACCCCCAGCCCAGGCTCGCTGGAGCCCTCGCAGCGCAGTGGAATTCCCCCAGCGGAGCCCCCCCACACCCAACCTGGCGGGGGAGGGGGAGGGGAGCAGGCCCAGGCAGGCGTGGGGGGGAAATTCCCCGCCCCCTCCCCCGGGCCCAACTCCTCCGAATCCTCTGATCTCCCAGCGCCGCCCGCCGGCTGCCCCCAGGGCTTGGGGGGAGGCCAGCGCAGGTGCGTGGGAGGGCGGGGGCGGGCGCCGGGGGAGGAGATGGGTGGTAGCCCGGGCCCCGGAGCGGCCCCGCCCCGCCCAGATCCGTTGCCCCTCAATCCAGTCTCCCCACCTCTCCGCAGGCCTTCACCAAGCTGTCCAGCCCTGACGGACTGTGCCCGCCCATCAGCTAGGGGCGTGCAGGAAGGATTCTAGAAAGGCCAAGATGTGGGTAGCGACGATGGGACCGGAGACCTAGCAATTAGTGCCTCTCGTGATGAGGCTCCTGGATCCTAGGGGCGGGCAGCCCAGGGGGTGAACATTCAAAGGAGGTAGGCTTGCTGAAACTCGAATTGGACACCAGGGTCGCCTCCTGGGGAAGCCCTGTCAGCTGCCAGGCTGGCCAGGACTTGCCTCCCAATTTCCTGGCCCTGCTGAGCACTGGACTGGGAGTCTCACATGCGCATGCTAGCCCAGCAGACAACCTGTGTCTAAGGCCCCCCTAACCAGGGAATGACCGGGGGCCACCCTTTGACCTGGCCCCCTTCTCCCATGAAGGGGGGTATGGAGAGAGGCAGTTGCTGCTGGGGCTTGTAGGTGTCCTCCCAAGTCTCTGGCCCACAGGCAGCATCTGGGGACCGCAGGCCTGGGCCATGGCCTCTGTGATGGAGGTGCGTGGGGAGCGTCACCTCCAGGGTCACAGATTGCCCAGGAAAGGGCTAGGTGGGGGACAGGGACAGGGGTCAGTAGGGAGAGCAGAGTAGGCAGAGGCACCTGTCCTGGCAGGGATGGACCAAGCTGTCCATCCCGTCTACTGTACTTCAGCCTCCCGTTCCCCAAGGGCTCAGTCTCCTGCAGAGGAGCTATTGGATGACAGGGACGGGGTGCTCAGTTCTAGGACTGGGGCACTGAGATGAGGGCCAGGGTCTCATTGCAAGCTCCAGTCCCAGATGGCTCACAGAGCCTCAAACTAAAGAAGACCTTGGCTCTCACCCTGTCACTTACAGAGAGTTCAGGAAGGCTGAAGGGCCCCACAGTCTCAGTGAGTACTTCCCCTTGGTCCCTGCAGAACAACAGGACTGCGGTGGTGGGAGGGCTAGGACCCTCCTACCTGCTCCCGCCCTCTACCTGTGTTTACTGATCCTGGTTCCTCCAGCTCCGCAAAAACAGCTGAACTTCATTTCCCTGCCTCCCTTGCATTGGACTATGGGAATGAGTTCAGGCCAATGGGGCGTGGGCAGGAGTGATGCCTCTCCGTACTCAAAGTGGGGGCCCAGACCAGCAGCATCAGCATCACTGAGGAGCTTGTTAGAAATGCAGATTCTCAGCCTCCACCCTAGACCGAACCTGTATTTAACACGATCTCCAGGTTTGCAGCACGCACACGTAGGTCTCTGCCAGGGCTCTCTCTCCTCCCTTCACCAACTAGATGTGGGAGATGCCCAGGGCCTGGGGAGGGTGGAAGGAGCTGGATTCCTGAGTGACCTGGTGGAAGGTGCCCACCAACCCGAAGTGTGGGGATGCATGAGAAATAAACATGTGTTGCGTAACTGCTGAGATTGGAGGTTTGCTTGTTACACCAACCAGCACAACTTAGCTTCACCGGCACACCTCCTGCTCCATCTAGTTGTTGTCTTCCCTTTGCTTTCCTAGCAGAGTCCCACAGACTGGGGGCTGGAATTCCAAGACCAAGCCGTCAGCAGGGAGGGGTCCTTCTGAGAGCTCTCAGCATGGATTTGTTCGATGCCTCTCCACTAGCTTCTAGAGGTTGGTCATCACGGGTGTTCCTTGGCTTGTAGAAGCATCACCTCTATGTCTGGCTCCATCTTCACATGGTGTTCACCCTGTGTGCATCGGTCTGTGTCCAAATTTCCCTTTTTTATAAGGACACCAATCATATTGGCGTCCACCTAGGCGTCCACCCTAGGTCAGTATGACCTCATCTTAACTAATTGCATCTGCAATGACTCATTTCCAAATAGGATCACACTCTGGTACTGGGGGGTAGGACTCCCACACATGAACAGGGAGTGCACAAGTCAACTCATGACATCTCATCTCTTGTCCCTTTTCCATCCTTGCTGCCACCTCCCTAGTCTGGGCCACTACCATCTCTTCCTTGGGCAAATCACACTCCAAACTGAGGTCCAGCTCCCCACTCTCACCCTCTACAACCTCTCTGGCAGCCAGAGTCTTTGGAGGGGAAGGCATTTATTACAAACACCTTCTGGCTCTTGGCATCCGCTCATTTTTCTTTTTTCAGTGGTAAACAACACCTAACATTAAGTTTATCATCTTAGCCATTTTTAAGTGAACATTTCATTAGTGTCAAGTATATTCGCGTCATTGTGCAATGCTGAAGATAGAGCCCATCAAACACGAATTCCCCTCCCCTTTCCCAGCCCCCCAGAACCACCTTTCTACTTCCCCTGTGATTTTTTTTTTTTTACTACTTTAGGTATTTCATGTAAGTAGAATCACACAATATTTGTCCTTTTGTGACTGACTTGTTTCACTTCACATAATGTCCCCTGGGGTCATCCATGTCACGGCATATGACAGATTTCCCTCTTTTTAAAGGCTGCGTGATAGTCCATGGTATGGCTAGCCCACATTTTCTTCATCCATTCATCGGTCGATGGACATTTGGGTCACTTCCACCATCAAGAGTCCAACAGATGTGGGACAGGGGCCTGAGCAGCACCCTGACTGGGCCCCCACCCGTCCCCTCTTCACTTAATGACATCTTTAACAAATATTTTTGAGTACTTGCTAGGTGCTAGGCAAATGCTCCTCCTTTCTCTCAAGCATTGGGGGTGAGAGGCCAGAGCCCAAGGCCTCATTTGCCTCATTTCCAAAGCTCAGGGGCCCTTCTAGTGCCCTCCGAGCCCTTGGGGGGACAGTGGGGTGGGCAGCCAAAAGGGTCTGGGCTCTGTAGGGCTGTGGTGTGGATACGGCCCAAGGCCAGGGGCTGCCCTGTCCTTGGCTGGTCTCCAGAGGATGCCCCGCCCCAGTACCTCTGGCTTTCGGTCCTTGAACCAGGCAGTCGTACTTGATGTGGAAACCAGAGAGAGAACACCTGGGCCAGGTGTTGCATGATGGGACTGTGCTGTAGAAAAGCCCCTGGCTTTGTGGCTATCATAGGGATGGATTGCAGAAAGGGGACACCAGAGGCTGCTGTGGTCGTGCAGGCAAGTGGCTGGGGCTCGGGATGGGGATGTTTATTAATGTAAGGACCAACTAAAGTGTTCTCTTTACTATAGGAGTGCCTTAGCGGGCGCTGTGGAGTGAATGTTTGTGTCCCTCCGAAATTCGTATGCTGAAACCCTAATCAACTGTGATGATCTTAGGAAGTGGAGCTTTTGGGAAGTGTTTAGGTCAGAGTGGAGCTTCATGATGGATTAGTGCCCTTAGGAGCAGAGGTCAGGGAGTTACCTAGTCAGCCCCCTGCCCCATAAGAGGACCCAGCAAGAAGGCAGCCGTTATACCTCAGGAAGGAGGCCCTCGTCAGAACTCACTCGTGCCTGCACTCTGATCTCAGGCTTCCAGCCTCCAGGACTCTGAGGAAACAAGTGGGTTGTTTAATTGCGCCCCACCCCCCATCTATGGTATTTGTTATGACAGCCTAAGTGGACTAAGACCCCTGAATTCCCCAAAACCTCCCAGCGCCAGAGAAAGGAACCGCAGAGCGAGTGAGGCTAATGGGTCTGGGGTTTCCTTTCGGGGTGATGAATATTCTGGAATTAGATGGCGGGGATGGACGCACCACTCGTGAATATACTAAGTGCCACTGAGTCACACTTTGAATGGGTGAACCGTATGGCGTGTGGGTGACAGGCAGGGTGGCGCCGGTGGGCAGTCACAGTTAACGGGGACAGGCAGGACAGCGTCAAGCACAGCTCTGGGTTTCTCCTTGTGTGGCGGAACTGTCGCGAGGCGGACAACAGGTAGATGCCCCCTGTTGCTGCCTGTGCCCCATGCCCACAGGTTAGTCAGGGCCAAGGCCATGAGGCTCATGCTGCAGACTGACAAACCAGGAACCCTCCAAGCAGCCGGGCGGAGAGGGGCTGAGGTCCAGTCCCCACAACACCAACCATGCAGCTTCTAGGCTGGGTGGGGGCAGAGAAGCCCTCCAGGGAGGCCGAGGACTGAGAGGAGCCGTCCTTGGGAGGGGTCGGCAGGGGGTGGTCAGAGCCTGAGCGCGAGCGAGCTCTGAGAAGCCTCTGCTGACTTCAGGCCCGAGGAGGTCCTTGGTGTCACCTTCCTGCAGGAAGGATGTGGGGACCTGAGGCCGGGCGGGGACCAAGGGGGAGCGGAGCCATGAGGAGCATTTTGATGATGCTCACCTTACCACCCTGGGGACAGGGACTGGGGGCCAGGGCTCCCATAGCTGGCCACTGCTCCCCATTTTTAAAAATTGAGCTCCTTGTTGATACTTTTGTTATCCCTAGTGAATTTTTTTAAGAATTTCATAATTGAAACATAATTTCATAATTGTCGCTCACTGTCACTAACTACCTGCTCCATGTGGTGCAGATATCATAAAATTGGGTTTATTGGGGGACACTAGCAGCAGAGCGGGAGCAGGGAAGGAGGAGGGCACTGCCTTGCTGATCCATCTCCAGCCACGGAGGGGCCAGCTTCCGAGGACCTGCCCCCGTGCACTTCGCTCTGTGACAGGACAGGGCAGGGGACGTCTCTGTGGCTAGGCAACGGTGGAGGAAGTGGACGTATGGGAGGAAGCTTCTGGAGCCGGAGCAGCCAGGGGGCCACCCAAGGTGACGGTGGTGTCAAAATTCCTGTCCACATGAGCATCCTCGGTCCAAGCAACGCGGGCCGTCCATCTGTCCTCTGAAGTCAAAGCAGGAGCAGAGAAGAGGAAGAGCATGCAGGCCGTCGTCAGCAGGAACGTCCAGGATGAGGAGAAGCCTGCGTCCCAGTGATCCTCCTTGTGCTACATCCTGGAGCCCGGCCAAGCTGAGGGGCACGGGACGTGGGATGGAGGAAGTCACTGACCCCGCACAGAGCCGGCTGGGGAGGCTGCAGAGCCAGCAGATCCCGCACGCCGTGCAGGGGTAACAGGTGCAGGGGTAACAGCTGTCGGGACTCAGCGCTTCTCGCTGGAGCACCTCAGGCCGTGTGGGGCGCCCCTTCCACAGTGGGGCCCGCTGGTGTCTGCCCCGGCTTCCCGTGGGCATCCGGGCTGGCTCCCGCTACTCAGCGGCTAGAGGCACGGACCTTCCTCCAGGTGTGGCCACCTCTCTGGGCATGCGTATTTGAGACACGAAGATGGGCCCGGGATTGGGGTGTCCTATCTGTTCCCACAGGGCTGTGTCTCTGGCCTTGGCCGTGGGCAGCTCACGGTCTCAGGGCGGCAGGCTTCATGGCCATGAGCACTGCTCAAAACCTAGCCCCTGCGTACAGCGTCCACGCTGAGGGCCGTCAGCACAGGGGTCCTCCGGCAGACAGCTGCCTCCCACCTGGGAGGTGGGCTGCCGGTCCGCGGCCCGTCTTCTTGACTGCCGGCCGGGCTGCTAGGCTAGGGCCCCGCGGAGCCGGTAACCGGGTCAGCGGATGGGCCACGCACTCGCCTGGGAAGGAAGCCAGGGTCTGAATTGGGGGTCGAGGTTGCCCTGTCCTTGGGGGTGCCACTCCAATTTTAAGCTCGCCCCAGTTCATGAGAAAGACGGGGCTCAGGATGAGGGGCCGCCGCGGAGAACCAAGGCCTCTCTTTCGGGGCAATGAGGGAAATGGCCAGCAGGAGCCGCAGCGCCCCCTGCAGGCCGGGGGCAGAGCTCTCAGCAGCCACTCCAGAGGACGCCCCCTGCTCTTGGTCCAGCCGGCATCTGGGCAGGTGAGCTGCCTGCTGCGTCGGGGTCTCTTCTGGGGGTGCCCTGCCAAACTCCATCACTCCTGACCTCGTGGCACGGAGACACGGTGTGTGTGGCTCCGTGGTGGCCGACTGCTGTTGCACAAGGGACGTGGGCACACATACCAGTTCTACACGGTGAGTTATAAAACGGGGTTTATTGGCGGGAGATCTATAAGCAGAGGGACAGTGGGGTCCTAAGCTATCGCTGTCCCACAGCCGGACAGCAGGCTCCGCGGCCAGCTTGGCAGGAGAGGGGGCCGGTCACAGGTCACAGCGCGCACGCAAGGAAGCTGGCCACGAGGCGTGGCCCCCGTAGCGCCCCGGTAGCAAGCAGCTGCCTCGGGAGCTCCGGGCCCACGTCAGCCTGCTTCTCCGCCGGCCTGCTAGGCCAGCCCGCTGCCTGCTCCCAGCCGGGAGAACGGGGTGGGCCTCCGCCGCCACCGGGCCTGCCTCTCCTCCTGCCTCAGCCAGACACGGCGGCCCGCTGGTGTCTGCCCCAGCTTCCCGTGGGCATCCGGGCTGGCTCCCGCTGCCAGGAACGACACCTGCCGTGCGGACCGCCGCCCTGGTTTGTCGGAAGCCTGCAAAGGGGAGAGACTCCGACCGAGGGTGTAAATGGGGCCTCTGCTCTGGCTTGCTCTGCCGCCACGAGGGACGGCTGCAGCCCAGCAGCAGGTGGCCCAGGAGCGCGAAGGTCCACTTGGCCCCGGTCTGGAAAACCCGTGGGGGGCGGCGCTCCGCGGGGCAGCTCAGCTGGAAGCAGCGGCACCTTCTCCGAGTGCGCCCACACCACACTGGACCGTCCTTGGCAAAGTCACGCGCTCTGAAAATGGATGGGTGCTCGCGGCTCAGAGCAGCAGCACAGGGAAGAGGCCTTTTTGTGGAAAGACGCTTCTTCAGCTCTTTCGTGGGCCGGACCTTTTGCCCCAGGTCGCACACACCTGCGAGCCACCAGCTCCTGGCACTCTTGTTTGCCCGCTCGGAGACACCATCAAAGTAGGGCTCCTGGGAGACCCTCGAGGAAACGTGAAGGCCACCCGCGCTGCGGAAGGGTGGAAGAGAGTTTGCGTGAAGCCAGGTCTAACCGGGTGGGAAAGGCCGGGGGCCCGGGCGCACTCGGCACGCGCTTGACGCTGGGAACACACGAGCTCCGTCTGCTCCATCGGGAGGAGACTGGCCTCACGGGGACTCGCTGTCCCGCTTGGTACCTTCCACCTTCCTGATGACAAAGAAACAGATATTCATTAGACAAATCCAAACACGGCGGAAGTAGACAACATAGAGGGTTTCCTTTTCCCTAGAGATAACGGTCAGCTAGGTTGTTTTTATACACGTTCGCATACGCACATTGCACCATTTCCTTTAAAAGGGGAAGTTGCCCCGTAACACGCACTCTGGGGGTGCCTGGCTTTCTACACCAGCGTGTCCTGGGAGGAGACCCACACTCCTGAGAGGTCCCGCCTCCCGCTCCGGAAGATTCTTTGTCAAGAAATGAAAAGTTCTCTTGGATTACTGTGATGGGTTTGGGAAATGTCCACAATTCTTTGCTCTCCCACAGGGGATGGGGATGGGACGGAGGGAAGGAGCCAGATTCCCCTCCCCTTGCGTGGGGGCTGCGTGTGCTAACAGGCTTCCAAGGAACAGAGCAAAGCAGGAGTGGCAGGCTGAGAGACTGTTCAGAGAGTCACTGTCGCTTCCTTCCTGGTTTTTTTAGACAGCTTTACTGAGCTGTCCTTCCCACGCCACCCGGCTCGCCACATCAGGGTGGGACTCCACGGGGTCGGTGTATCCATAGCCAGGCGCCCATCCCCACAACCACTTGGAGGATGTTTCCACTCTCCCCGAAAGTCCTCTCCCTCCTTTTCTACTTTGGGGGAGAGATTGTGAAGGGCTGGTGCTAATTCTTGGCTGAGTGTCTGGTAGAGGGCACCAGGGACGCCATCCAGGCCCCGGGGGCCCTTCTTGGTGGGAAGTTTTAAAATGACTAATTCAGTCTCTGTACCTGTTACAGGTCCATTCAGATTTTATTTCTTCTTGATTCGGCCTTGGTAGCTCGCCTTTCTAGGAACGTTTTCACTTCATCTTGGGCACCCGGTTTCCTGGCACGCTGCGGCTCATAGCATCCCTTAAGACCCTTCTGTGCGTGTGTGGATTTTCCTGTGGGGTAGGCAGTAATGCCCCATTTTTCATTCTTGATTTTAATAATTTGAGTCTTCCCTCTCTTTATTTTATTTAAAGATTTTATTTGGGGGGGGAGCGCCTGGGTGGCTCAGTCGGTTAAGCATCTGCCTTCGGCTCAGGTCATGATCCAGGGTCTTGGGATTGAGCCCCACATCTTTTTTAAAGATTTTATTTATTTATTTGACAGAAAGAGACTGAGAGAGAGAGAGCACAAGCAGGGGGAGCAGCAGAGGGAGAGGGAGAAGCAGGCTCCCCGCTGAGCAGGGAGCCTGATGCAGGGCGAGCCCAGGACCCTGGGTCATGACCTGAGCTGAAGGCAGATGCTTAACTGACTGAGCCACCCAGGCACCCCTAAATAAATAAAATCTTTAAAAAAATAAATAACGATATTTTTTTTAAGTAATCTCCACACCCAACGTGGGGCTCAAACTCACGACCCGAGATCAAGAGTCGCACGCTCCTCTGACTGAGCCAGCCAGGCGCCCCTGAGTCTTCCCTATCTTTACCAACCAATTTTGAAAAAAATAAATTAATTTAATAAACAAATAAAAACCAATTTTGGGGGCGATGTAGTTAAAGGTTTGTCAATTTTGTTGATTCTTTCAAAGAACCAACTTTTGGTCTCGTTCATTTTCTCTTCTCTATTTCATTCATTTCTGTCCTTTCTCATCCTCCTCCTGCTTTAGGATTGCTCCATTTTTCTTTTCCTAGTGTCCTAACATGGAAGTGTAAGTTGCTGATCTGAGATCTTTCTTCTTCCTTAATGTAAGTCTTTCCAGCTACAAGTTTCCCTTCAAGCACTGCTCTACCACCGCCCGCGTGTCTTCGTGTGCCGTGTCTCCATTTCGCTCACTTCAGACCATTTTCCACTTGCCTCGGGATATCTTCAAGTCACTCGGGAGTGTGTTGACTGTCAGATACTTAAAAGTTCCCCAACTTCCTTTGTGTTGCTGATTTCTGGCTTCATTCCGCCGTGAACAGATAACGTACTTTGTGTGATTTCAGTCCTTGTTTTGGACGAGTCTTGTCTCAGGGCCCACGTTCCGTCTATCCCGGCGAGCGCCCCACGTGCGCTTGGGGAGAATACCAA
This sequence comes from Phoca vitulina, assembly GCF_004348235.1. NCBI lineage: Eukaryota > Metazoa > Chordata > Mammalia > Carnivora > Phocidae > Phoca > Phoca vitulina. Next base: position 298,356 of record NW_022589736.1, read on the forward strand.
CTGATCTTGCTGGCGGCCTCCCCCTCGCTCTGCCCTCCCCCTCGGGCCCCTCGTCTGGGGGGGGCGAGAGCTGTCATGTTGGAGGAGCGGTCCACACAGCGAGGAGCTGAGGCCCGCAGCCCACGCAGGCCTTCAGGTGACCGCAGCCCCAGCCCCCGTCCTTCCTCCAACCTCAGGAGAGACCCTGCGCCAGAACCAGCAGCCCAGCCTCTCCCGACATCTTGCCCACAGACACCGTGACAGACAGTAAGTGTTTGCCGCCATAAGCCACTATGTGTTGGGGTGACGTGTGCGCGAGACAACTCACAATTCTCCACATATCTGCCGGCTTTCCGGAGAGCCAGGCTGGACGCACAGCTGCACTTCCGGCGGAAGTTTCATCTTCTCTGAGGAAAGAAAATTGAAAACATGGATTAATGATTCTTGTTTAAGATTCTCTTTTCTTTTCCTTTTTATTATTTTTTTAAGTAGGCTCCATGGAGCCCAACACGGGGCCTGAACTCACAACCCTGAGATCAAGACCTGAGCCGAGATCAAGAGTCAGACACTTAACCAAGACTGAGCCACTCAAGTGCCCCCCTTTCCTTTTTTAAGTAATCTCTACACCCAACATGGGGCTCGAACTCACAACCCCGAGATCAAGAGTCACACGCTCTACTGACTGAGCTGGGGCGGGTGCCCCGTTAATTCTTGTTGAAGCTGCTAGAGCTAAAGGTACACACTTTGTAACGATGACCTTAAGGCCTTGAGGATAAAGAAAACCGGGTAGAATGACTCTGATTTGGGCAGTCATTGGGAATTCTGGTTTTCGAATGCCCCCAACTACCTGTGCCTGGTGAAAGAAGCTATTTGGGACCCCGAGAGTCAGCGTTCAACCCGTCATTCAGCAGAGCAGGACTGAATGAGGCATCAAACCCAGGTGCCCTCAACGGTGCCACAGGCCTCCCACAACTCCTATTGCTTTTTTTTTTTTTAAGATTATTTACTGGGGTGCCTGGGTGGCTCAGTCAGTTAAGCAGCTGCCTTCAGCTCAAGTCATGATCCTGGAGTTGGGGGGGATCAAGCCCCGTGTCAGGTTCCCTGCTCAGTGGGGGTCTGCTTCTCCCTCTGCGCACCCCCCCACCCCTTCTCTCTCTCTCAAATAAATAAATCTTTTAAAGATATTAAAAAATCTTTTTTAAAAAAGATTATTTATTTATTTGACAGAGAGAGAGAGAGCACGAGCCGGGGGAGCAGCAGAGGGAGAGGGAGAAGCAGGCTCCCCACTGAGCAGGGAGCCCGATGAGGAACTCGATCCCAGGACCCTGAGATCATGACCTGAGCTGAAGGCAGACGCTTCACCGACTGAGCCACCCAGGCGCCCCCCATGACTTCTATTTCTTATTGACGCCAAACAGTGGCTTTTTCCCAGAAACCTCCATTTTTTTCGAGCAGAAATCGTATTTCTTTCGGTTGTTTTACACAACTTGGATTCATTTGCATATTTTATAAGATATGACCCTTATTATTCACATGAATTAATATGAAACACAAAAATGCTTCCTAACAACTGGTTTTCTATTCTGTTTATGTGAAGGGAATCCATTTTCAGTTCAATAAAATTAATTCTTGGCAAAATCTTAAGAGTGTAAGGTGATGTGCACGTGTGCATGTGTGTATGCATGTATGAGTGTGTGCATTGTGCACGTGTGTGCATGCTGCTGTGCACGCGCATGTAGGCATGAGCATGTGTGTGTGTGTGCTTGCCTTGTGCACGCGTGCGTGTGTGTGTGTACACACAAACATTAGCATGCTCTTCTGGAGCAGCCTGTTTTTTCACCTGATTTTCAAGAGACTGATCTGTAACCAGTTAAGACCTCTCAGGATAAGGGAAAGAAGAGGAAATGAACTAGAAGGGGAGTCATTTTGAGAATGGGATGGACCTAGGGGTGTTTTCAGGTTCCGGAGAAGGTGCCAGTGGACAGGATAGGTAGAAGACTCTGGAAAGGCCAGGGCACAAAGCTCCTCAGATGGTGCCTGTCCCCTGAGGTGTCTGAAACTTAGGCTGGGAGAGTCGAGAGGCCCACAGCTCTTCTGTACTCCCACCTCTGACCCCATCCCCATCTGCACCTGGGTCCTCCTGCTGGGCCACACTGGGGAGCCGCTCCCGCTGCCTCAGGGCCTCCAGGCCCCCCAGGTCGGGCGGGTGGCAGTGGCCACGCATCACTGTCACCAGCTGGCCCTGCGTGATGGCCCGGCTGCGGCAGCCCAGCCGGGCCTGGTCCCGGCACATCCAGTACACCTTCTCCCCGGCCGCCTTCTCCTTCCTGTAGAGGAAGGACTCGTACACCAGGAACCTGCCCCCGAGGGACGTCCTCAGGAACTCCAGCGGCCGGAGGGTTCCTGGAAGGAATGTGGCAGCGTGAATGGGGCAGCTCGGAAGCAGGGTGCAGAGCCTGGGCGCCAGGGACAGAGGCTGTTTCCTTTGTGCCACCAGCCTGCCCCAGGAAACCGCAATCCTCCCACAGAACCCACTCTGCTCTCTGCCTCCACGGCAGCCCGTGCTGTGGGGCCCTGAGGACTGCAGCTCGGACTGCCACCCAGGGCCCACGGCCTGGCACTCTCGAGGACAGACTGGCTGTCTCCTTCTCAGGGCTCTGGTGCTGCCCTGGAGGCTGGCCCTGCTTTCCTGCAGGCCTCCTCTGACCCGGCTTGGATTCCACACTTGCTGGCAAGCACCCCGGTGAAAGCCTGGGCCGGAACATTCAGCGGGGCCCACAGCTGGTTGGGGCCATGCACCAGGAGCCTCCTGGCTCGGTGTTCACCATCCCCTCGGCCAGCTGACAACCAATCAACGCTCTCTTGAGGCTTTTAAGACCCTGAATTGAAAGGTCATGTAACGTTGGGGTTCGGGTGGCTAGAGAGAACTGGGAGGAGGAGGGAGGAAAACAAACACGAGGACCTAGAGAGGGGAGACAGAGGGTCCCTGACGTCCAGGCTCTTTGCCCCGTAAATGGGTGCTGAGCACTTCCTGTAGCGGATCATGCCACCCCATCCCCTTCCCTGCAGCTGTCTAAGTGGGTTTCTCTCTGCTGCCAGCCAATCCCAGACTAGCACTGGCCACGAGTGTGAAGCCCACATGCAGCCCTGCCTTTAGGGAGCTCACGCTGTGGGCACACAGCCTACCGCACGTGGGTGGCTAGACCCCACCAGGCACGGGGCCTCGGACAGAAGGTCCCAGCAGGGAGACCAGGGCCAAGCACCCGCCCCGCTCCACACCCTCTCACCCGCACCTGAGCCTTCCCTCTGGGCCGGGCTGGGGAGCCGCTCCCGCTGCCTCAGGGCCTCCAGGCCCCCCAGGTCGGGCGGGTGGCAATGCTTACGCATCACCATCACCCGCTGGCCCTGCGTGATGGCCCGGCTGCGGCAGCCCATGCGG
>NW_022589736.1:301783-399997 GCF_004348235.1 Phoca vitulina
CCCCCCCCCCCCGAGGGAGTAGGACTGAGGTGAGGAGGGGAGGGGAGAGCAACAGGAGAGGGCTGTAACCCCTCACAGAGTGTTCCCCTAAGGCTGCGAGGACGCTTGCTAGGGGCACAGGAGGTCAGAGGGAAAGGCTGGTCGTCTGGGTCTCCTGCCCGTCACCACGGCCCAGTGGCCACAGTCTGTCCTACCTGGGCTCCCCCGCTGAGCCGCACCCGGGCGTTTCTCCCGCTGCCTCAGGGCCTCCAGGCCCCCCAGGTCGGGCGGGTGGCAGTGGCCACGCATCACGGTCACCCGCTGGCCCTGCGTGATGGCCCGGCTGCGGCAGCCCATGCGGGCCTGGTCCCGGCACGTCCAGTACACCTTCTCCCCGGCCGCCTTCTCCCTCCTGTAGAGGAAGGACTCGTACACCAGGAAGCTGCCCCCCAGAGGGGTCCTCAGGAACTCAGGGCCTCCTGGGGAGAAAGGGAGAGGTGGGTGGGGGAGGGAATTGGGAATTCAGGGTCTTGGGGTCCCCTCCTACCTCCCTGGACCTGAGGAAGCAAGACTTGAGGGGGCCCAGCTCTGGGTCAGCACTGTGAAGGACTCACCGGGGTCCTCGTCCTGGTCCTCAGTGCGGTATCCCTGCAGGGCCTGGGGCTGGGCCGGAAGGACTTTTGTGCGCTTCCTAGGCCGGGCTCTGGTGAGAGTCAGAGTCCCCGGCCCCCTGCGGTAGAGCAGGCCGTCCACGCCTTGGAGCAGCTTATCCACTTGGCCCCCAGGCCCACCAGGCCTGGCCTGCAGTGTTTCCATGGCTTTCTCTTGCTGCCGCCGGGCTTCCAGGCCCTCCACATCAGGCGGGTGGCAGTGGCCTCGCATCACGGTCACCCGCTGGCCCTGGGTGATGGCCCGGCTGCGGCAGCTGTGCAGTGCATGGTCCCGGCACGTCCAGTAGACCTTGTCCCCCACGGCCTTCTCCCGCTTGTAGAGGAAGGACTGGTGCACCAGGAAGCTGCCCCCATAGCACGTCCTCAGGAATTCCAGGGGCCGGGGGTCTCCTGGAGGAGGAACCCGGGGCAGTCATGGCAGGCTGAGGAGAGGAGGCTGGGGAGGCGTGGGGGGGCCAAGGGCTTTTCCCCTTTATGTGGACACTGGCTGTGGCTTCCCCCGAGCTGGGCGTGTGTGGGCCCTGCATGCATTCCCACCGAGCCCCCACCCAGTGCACCAGGGAGAAGGTGCAGTTCCTCTCCTGGAGGTCAGTGGGGAGGCCACGGCTCACGGTGGTTACACGTCACATCCAAGGTCGCACACCCGGGAAGGACAGAGCTGGCTTTGACATCCTAGCCTATGTGTTCAGTCACTCCTGGCCATACTCTTTTTAGGGTTTGTTTGAAACTTTTATTTAATTTTTGAATAGCACATGCACACACCATAAAATTCAAATGGTGGCAAAAGATGGAAAGTAAAAAACAAGTGTTCCCCCCCCCACACCTAGTACCCAGCATAGCAACTGCCCTAAATCCTTAAACCCTCGAATCTGGGTCAGAAGGGAGCCAACCCTTGGGACCAAGCCCACCTCCCACTTGCTGGTAATAAAAGCCACCAAGAAGACCCCAGCTACTGGGCACTCAGCGCCACCACACGTGGGACTGGTGCTGGGTGCTTCCCGCACATCGAGCATCTAATCTCCCTGGCACCTGAGCGATCACCCATCCCCGACAAAGTTCCCAAAACCCCAGAGTTTCAGCACCTGTACTGAAACCAGGTGGGGCTGTGATTTGAACCTGGTCCAAAGCTCTCCCCTAGGCCGACTTCCCCTAACCTCATGGGCTACCAGGACCACCTGGCCCTGTTAAAACTCGGGTTTCTGGGCCTCACACCAGACCCTGCTGCATCAGAAAGTTCCAGAAGGACTTGAGCCCCCTGGTTCTAGAGCACTAGTTCTATCCCCCGGGCTTGATGATTTCTGGGACAGGTTTCTATCTTTTAGCCATGTTGACTTGGAGCGCATTACAAACCATATGGGACCCCATGTTTCCATCTGGGCACAGGTAAGGACCCATGGGTTCCCACTTGCCCCAGAGTGGAGCCCAGGTCCAGGGCACTCACCGATCCCCAGTGTCGGGCGTTTCTTGGGGGGCAAGCTCAGCAGTGACAGGGCTCGCAGCCCCTCATCCTCCTCTGCGGCCGGCTTGCTCAGCACCAACCCAGGGGTGGGCTCTGGCTCCTCAGGGCACAGCCATGGGCCCACCCCTTCCAGCGGCTCTTCCACTCGGCCCCGAGGGCCCTCCGGAACCCCGAAGCCTTCAGGCAGGGCTGGGCCGGGCAGCTTCTGTCTCCGGCGCCGCGCCTCCAGACCCTCCTCGTCGGGCGGGTGGCAGTGGCCCCGCATCACCGTGGCCCGTGGGCCTCGGGTGATGGCCCGGCCCCGGCAGCCCAGCTCACAGTGCTCACGGCACTTCCAGTAGACCTTGTCGCCCACTGCCTTCTCCTGCTTGTACAGGAAGCACTCGAGCACCAGGAGGCGGCCCCCAAATGGGGTCCTCAGGAACTCCAGGGGCTTGGGGGCTGCTGAGGACAAGAGAGGGCTGGGTCAGCTGGAACAGAGCAAGGCTGGAGGCCAAGGGCGTGGATGAGAGCAATGGGGGACGCACAGGGATGACATCCTGAGATCATCACACCAGCCTGAGACAGAGTCCTGATTAGAGACAAGGATACTTAGCTCCGAGCAGAGATGGGACCCCAAGGCCACCCCCTAGAAAGGGGGTGCACAGGGCCTATGTCTGAGCATGCAGGGCCACAAAGGGGGCTGGGCCAGGAGCAGTAGGCCTGGAACTCACCTGTATCTGGCTTGCTGCATGTCTGCTCAGGGGCCTGGGGGGTTGGCTGGACTGCCCCCACTTGCTCCTCCACTGGCAGGATCTGGGGGGTCCTGGCCAGTGCGTCAGGACCAGACATCTCCAGGGACATGCCACAGTGCCCTCCTTTGGGCTGGGAGTCCACCCCATCCACGTTCTCCGTGGAGGCCGTCAGCAGGACCAGTTTGGAGAACTCTTTGGGCTTTGTGGGGACTGCAAGAATGACATCTGTGCCTGGCTCAGGGGACTCCGGGGATGGCTCCTGGCCAGCCTTCACACTCTCACCCTCCTGCTCGCTGGGCTCCGGCAGGGGCATTCTGGGACGATGGCCTGTCCCCCAGGCCACACTCAGGCCCCAGCAGATGGAGTTCTCTTCCTCCTCCTCCTCCCTGGTCGGGAACCTGGCAGTCCAGGGGCTCTGTCCTAAGGAAGGAGGCAAAACCCATCAGTGGAGGCCCCCTTGGACCTGGGGCTCAGAAAATGGACGTGGGGTGGAGGTGGAGGCAGAGGGGGCTGAAAGGCTGGGGAGGGTCCCGCATGGAGCTGGGGAACCCCGGGTCGGTGCTTCCACTCGGTTGCATCCTCTCAGGCAGCTGGGGTCTGTCACCTCCCCTCCCCAAACGCCACTTTCCTGTCTGTAAAATGTGCCACACGCAGGGCTCTCTGGGGGCTGTTGAGGTGCAGGCAGTGAGGCACTGAGAACTGTGAGCTTCTACAAAGAGAGGCCCGTAGGTGCTGAGCACGGTGGGATGTGTCTTCACGGGGTTTCCCATTTAACTTGGCCCCGTGTTATGAAAGTCGATCATTCTTATTGACCCAGTGTACAGATGAGGACACTGAGGCACGCCAGGATGGCCAACATGGCCATGAAGTGCAGAGCTGGGAGTCTGGTCGAGGGGGATCCAGAGCCCGCCCCACACAGTACCTGGTGTGCCTCATCCAGGATGACGGTAACTGGCCTTCCTGAGCACCAAGCCTCAGGGACCAGCACTTGGCACATGGGCTCATGTCACAGACCCTCCCAGAATGCCCGGTGGCCTTCCTCCTGACACTTTGTCACAGGGAGACCGAGCCGGGCACCGGCCGGCACTCTGCAGACCACAAAGGGGACGCCTGGCTCTGGGAGGCAGGACTCTCTGGACTCACAACTAGATCCATCTCCCATCCCAAGCCGGAGGCTCTGGACCACGCAGCACTCAGGAAATGCTGGGGTCCCAGGAAGGCAGTGACCTTGTGCCTGAAGTGGGGCTGGCGCTGCCTCAGCCGGGAGGGGACGGGGCTGTAGAGGTGTCCGGAAAAGCCACAGTCACTTCGGGCTCCCTGGCTTCTGGCCTGGAGAAGCAGAAAGGATGTATTATGGGGGCAGAGCTAGCCTGGAGACAGGGCCCTGGGTATCAGTGTGGGGTAAACATTTTGCTTTCTTGAGGGACTGGGTGGTGGGTGAATAGGCTGGGTCTCCCCCACCTCTCCTTAAGAGCCCAGAAGCAAGACCACAGCCTCCCTGCACATTTCAGCTTCCCATTTGTGAGCTGTCACCCTCGTTTCCAAGTTCTGCCATTCCAATGCATTCCTGCTCTGAAGTTCCCTGGTTTGGGGCCCAGATTCAGCTCCCCAAAGCCTGGGCAGCCTAATGGCAGGGCCCCAGTGTCCCCACTAAGACAGAGCCAAGGCTGAAGACTCAGAGCGGCGCCTCATCCCCGCCCCACCCCGCAGTATACGCCTGCCCATCCCAGGGCAGCAGGGAAGCCCATCGCGGGGGGGGTTGGGATGGGGGGTGGTGGCGAGGAAATCTTCCAGGTAACGGGCCACCTGATTGAGAGTTCCGGCTGGCCTGCCCTCCCGCGTCATGCCCCTGGACGAGCCAACCCTCGCTCCTCCCATGCGGCCCTTCTCTGCCCTGCCCATCCCGCCCTACACCGCGACGTGGCGGGGCAGGGACACGCGTGCCCCTGGGGACCAGCCGCAGTGAGACCCAGTGCGTGCCTCGGGGAGGAGCTGTCTGGGCGGAAAAGGGAGCCGGTGGGAGGCCCCGCCCCTGGGCCACCCCGCCCCCCTCGCCGATTGGCTCCGGCGCCCATCCCTCAGCCGGCAGCCCGCCCCCGGTTGCAGCCCTCGGTCCCCGCGCTCCGGGTCCCCGCGCGGCTGGCGCGCTCCTGCCGTCCCATCGGCCTCCAGCCTGCGGGGCCAAGGGCGCTGGGGGGGCGGGGACGCCTCAGACAACTCGGGCCAGCCGAAGCGCTGCAGTCACTGTCCACACAGCACGCACACTCCTACAGGCCCGGGCCTGGGTCCTCGCCACGCGCGGGGCAAGAGGGGACTCTGTGGGGACCCCGACACGCCATCGGCCTTAGCCTGAAACCATCAGATGCCGAAGCCTGGCCTCCTCCGAACTAGAGGGCGTTGGCATGACTAAGAGCCCCCACATTCCACGGGAACTGGACCCGGAGTCATGGGTACCCCGAGTCAGGAGACGGTGCGGTCCCCTCAACTACAAGTTCTGCTTAAAAGGCTTCCAAGATGCACGCACCTCAATGGATACAGAAGTTCCAGCGCAACAAAAGGCGAACTATGGCCTAGCCACTCCCCCCCGCCCCCTCCCCCAGCCCCGTCTGCGGAAAAGCATGGGTCTGGCGATTACCTAGAATTTGGATTGGATTAACGGTTACCATTCTCAACCATTACGGGACCTTGTAATGTAGACTGTCTAATGACCACAAATCCTCCCATAAAGTATGCAGGCCCCCTTGCAATGTGGTCTTGAATCTGGACTGGCTCCAGCCCAGACGGGTGCCTTGCTGTGTGACTTGCTGAGTGTGGCAGCAGCATGCTGTGGGGGTTGGCAGTCCTCACCCTCAGGAGACACGGCCCTGGGCCTGCCAGGTTAGGAAGCTGTGTGGGAGGCCACACGTGGGCACGGAGGCACTGCCAGGCATGGAGGAAAACCATGCAGACCCCCCAGCTGCGTGTAGCCACATGAAGGGGCCACAGGACACCAAGCCAGCTGGTGCAATCCTGCATGGTGGCCACACGAACGGCCACCCACCTTATGGAACACCAATCAATAACAAACTGTTATTTTAAGCCAGTGAAGTCAGGGTCTTTTCTTACTCAGCAGTAACTCATACTCTTTTTTTTTTTTTTTTTTTTTAAGATTTTATTTATTTATATGAGAGAGAGAGAATGAGAGAGAGCACATGAGAGGGGTTAGGGTCAGAGGGAGAAGCAGACTCCCTGCCGAGCAGGGAGCCCGATGCAGGCCTCGATCCAGGGACTCCAGGATCATGACCTGAGCCGAAGGCAGTCGCTTAACCAACTGAGCCACCCAGGCGCCCAGTAACTCATACTCTTGGCAAGTGACTCAACCTGGTGGGTTTGGCCTTTTTTCTTTTTTCTTTTTTTTTTTAAGATTTTTATTTATTTATTTTACAGAGACACAGGAGAGCGGGAACAGAAGCAGGGGGAGTGGGAGAGGGAGAAGCAGGCTTCCTGCTGAGCAGAGGGGCTTGATCCCAGGACCCTGGGATCATGACCTGAGCTGAAGGCAGAAGCTTAATTACCTACTGAGCCACCCAGGCGCCCCAAGGGTTTTGGCTTTTTGATGGATGGAACAATAAAGGTTGTGAGATACACATCAAAGTGCATTTGAACTTCAGGTGCCATGCTACATAAATGTTAAATCCCTCAGTTGATCATGTTTAAAGGGCTGGTAATTCAGTGAGAAAAACAAAAATATTAAGTATAAAGGATAGCAATGAGAATTAAGTACTTAAAAAGTCCATAACGGGGGCTCCTGGGTGGCTCAGTTGGTTAAGTGTCTGGTCATGAGCCCGGAGTCCTGGGATGGAGTTCCATATTGGTCTCCCTGCTCAGCCAGGAGCCTGCTTCTCCCTCTACCTCTGCCGCTCCCCGTGCTTGTGCTCTCTCACGCACTCTCTCTCTCAAATAAATAAAATCTTAAAAAAGTAAAAAGTCCATAATGCAAAATAAACCAGTCACAAAAAAACTAATGCTGAACGATTCCACTTATGTGATGTCCCTACACTTGTCAAATTCATAGAGGCAGAGTCGGCGGCGTTGCGGGGCTGATGGGGGGTGTGTGGAATGGGGGACTGTTGTTTAGTAGGTATGGTTTCAGTTTGGGATGACGATGATGTTCTGACAGTGGATGGTGGCGATGGTGGCATGCCAGTGTGAGGGTCCTTAATGCCACCAAGCTGTGCACTTAGAATGATTCAAGTTGTAAATTTTTGTGATATATATTTTACCACACACACACAAATCTGTAACAACCTACATGTAGTAACGTTCTTTTTACCTAACATCGTTGGTGAATGAAGTTCTTCAAAAAAGGCAGACTTCAAACTAGCTAAAGTTATCTCTCCATGATGTGGACTTTTACCATTTTATGTTTCACAGTTTACCCCCTGAGGATGGATCTCTTCATAAGCTCTTCTCACTCTTCACTATCTGGATGTAGGGGGCATACATATTTTATCCTGATTTGGAAATAAACATGTCTCCACCCAGTTCCCTTGGTACAGCTCCCCTCCTCCCTTGGGGCCTTTTCACCACCCTTTGAGTCCTGCTCTCTCTGGTCACCAGAGCTCTCTGCCTCTGCAGTTCTTTGCACTGGGACCACCAAGGTTTTTCAGTCTCCTGTGTCCAAAAACAAGACCTAACAAAAGCCCCTCCTTCCCTCAACAGTTCAACTTTGCAAGAACAGCCCACACTCCTTCCTTCTCAGCCCAGCTGTCTGCAGGCTGCCCGCCAGCTCTGCGGACACCAACCACTCTCTCGTTTGGCCACCATGCAGGGTTGGCACCAGCTGGGTCCATCCATACACCGCGTTCTCCCTTGGAACCACCTGCACTGGCCTATGTGTGGTCCATCCATACAATGGAATACTATTTGGCCATAACCAGGAATCACATTCTGGCACGTGCTGGATGAGAACATCATGCTCAGTGAAAGAAGCCAGGCACAGGGGCCCCTGGGTGCCTCAGTTGGTTAAGCGTCTGCCTTCGGCTCAGGTGGTAATCTCCAGGTCCTGGGATCAAGCCGCACATCGGGCTCCTGGCTCAGTGGGGAGTGTGCTTCTCCCTCTCTCTCTCTTCCTCTCCACCCTTCTTGTGCTCTCTCTCTCGCAAATGAATAAATAAAATATTTAAAAAAAAAAAAAGAAGCCAGACACAAAAAATAGCACACTGTATGACTCCATTTATAAAACATGTTCAGAACGGGCAAATCCACTGACATGGAAAGCAGATGAGTGATTGTATAGGACTGGGGGAGAGGAAGGGGAAATTTGGAAGTGATGCTAAGGGGTGTGGGGTTTCTTTTTTGGGGGGTAATGAAAATGTAAAATTGACTGTGGAGATGGTTGTTCGACTCTGAATACACGGAAAACACTGAGTTATACACTTTTGATAGGGGAGTTGTGTGTATGTAAATCATATCTCAATAAAACTGTTTTTTAAAAAATCCTTATAGGGACTCAGGTCCCCAGGGTCACTTGGATGAAAACTGGTTTTCTTTTTCTTTTTTTTTTTTAAGATTTTTTTATTTTTTTTAAGTCATCTCTACACCCAACGCGGGGCTTAAACTTACAACCCTGAGATCAAGAGTCGCACACTGCACTGACTGAGCCCACCAGGCGCCCCAAAAACCAGTTTTCTACACCAAAGCAGACCTTTCACTACTGGACTTAGTTTCCTCATCGAAGAAGAGGGGTGGCATGGATTACATATTAAGATATTGTGTAAGTTGCTAATATTATATTGTAAAAACTATATAAAAATATGTTTAAACTGTTAAGAACCTAATTCCTAGGGCGCCTGGGTGGCTCAGTTGGTTAAGCGACTGCCTTTGGCTCAGGTCATGATCCTGGAGTCCCTGGATCGAGTCCCGCATCGGGCTCCCTGCTCGGCAGGGAGCCTGCTTCTCCCTATGACCCTCACCCCTCTCATGTGCTCTCTCTCTCTCTCATTCTCTCTGTCTCAAATAAATAAATAAAATCTTAAAAAAAAAAAAAAAAAGAGAAGACTTACTATTAAAAAAAAAAAAAAAAAAAAAAAAAAAGAACCTAATTCCTAGTAAACGGCCCATAATCCTGCCACCCAGATGCACCGCTCTCTCCATTCTTGGATTAGAGCTCTTGACTGACACTTTGTTTCCTGTGGCACACATCGCATTCAACATGTTGTTTGCTATTTCAGCCCCCTTTACAGTGGGAGGCCCTCACCTGCAGACCAGATGGAGCCCTTGCAAAGGACCAAATCATTATGTAACGTAGACCCAGAACAGGCAGGAACGCATACCTAAATCCTTGGCAGCAATGCTCCCGAAGGCCACAAGATAGCGGTGTTGCTCCTTAGGATGAACGCACTGCATCCTTGGTAAAAAAATTAACTGCCTGACACAAACGTTTCCAAAACAAGAATGTGAGAGTTCTTCCATGTAGCAAAAATAACTGAAGACTTCCAAAAATGTTTGTATTTACAAAACCTAACAGCAGATGCAGTTAGCAAAGTCTGCAAATACTATCTTTTCTAAGCTAAGGTTTTCCCAAAAAAACCCCACCCAAATCCAAGTATGGCTCAGACCCGGCGGGGCCTCTGGCCCTCAGCTCACGCACCTCTCCAGCCTCCGGAGGGCTCTGCTCACAGTCGTCGGTTATGGACTGATTTTATTTTATGTATTCATGGCCTAAAAAAACCCCAAAAAACAAAAAAAAACAAAAACAAAAACGGGGCGCCTGGGTGGTTCAGTGGGTTAAGCATTGGCCTTCGGCTCAGGTCATGATCCCGGGGTCCTGGCATCAGGCCCCGGCATTGGGCCCCGTGTTGTGTCGGGCTCCTTGCTCAGCAGGGAGTCTGCTTCTCCCTCTCCTCCCACTTGTGCTCGCTCGCTCTCCCAAATAAATAAAAAAAAAACCTTAAATACCTAGGAAGAAATATCTCAAAATGTTAAAAGTAGTAAGAACAGTGATTTATCTTCTCCTTCCATTTCTTTTGTTTTCTTGAAATCGTGGACAATGTGCATAAACTCTTTGTACCATGGGGAAAGGGAGACGCTGTAAAGACAAGCTGCATCTCCTCGCTTGGTCATTTGTCCTTTAACTCCATAACTCTCCTTGACAAGTCACACGAGAAATTAAAGGGTAATATAAGCGACAGAACAGATAAATGAACAAAAATTGAGGCTATTAAAAATCCCAGTTGTGGGACCTGCATAGCCTCAGACATTCCCTCCAAGATATTTATTAACTACAAAAGGAAAGACAGTAACTTGGCGGTGGGGAAATCCCACGGACACACCCCTACGTGATCGAGGTCAACTTCACCGGTCATAAGACACATCAACACCACGACGTCCTTGATGCGATGCACCAAGGACACCCCACCGTCTCTGTGACACTCCTGCCCCAGGTGCACACCCCCACTTTAATCAGACAAGACACATCGAAGGACAGTCCACGAAACAATGACCAGGAGACTTCAAAACTGCTGAGATCATCGAGGACAAGGGCAGGCTGAGGACCTGTCACAGACTGGGGGTGCTGAGGAGACACAACAACTAAATGCCACGTGGGATGGCGGGACGGAAAAAGGACACTGGGGACAAGCTGGGGAAACCAGAGTCAGGTCAACAGTGTAGGTGAAGAGAACTGTACCCACGGTGATCTCCTGGCTTTGATCTCCACGCAGCGTCTGGTAAGATGCTGACAATCGGGGAGACTGGGTGATGGGTATGTGGGAATTCTTCGTCCTATCTTTGCAATGTTTTTAAAGTCGAAAATTAACTCAAAATTAAAGGTTCTTGAAAACCCAAGTTTCAAACTTATAGACACAATGGGAGTTGACAGAGAAAATAAGTGATGGAGACCTCCTGAGTATAGGGTGAAAGAGAGAGGGAGAGGGAGACACCCTCCTGTCCAGAGCCTCGTCATCCGTCCTGGGACCTGGAACCTGGGACCTGGGACCTGAGCCAGGAACAAAATTCCTCCGGCATCAGCCAACACCTCCAGTCCATTGACCCAGCAACCTCCTTGCCAAGCGTCACCATCATCCCCGCTCAACTTCTGGGGCCTTGAGTGGTCCAGGACCGCACGGCTAGTGAGAGCCAAGACTCCAACCCAGGCCCAGCTGGTGCGGAGCTAACGGGGTGCCTCCCTGTGCCCTGGGCAGCTGCAGGAAGAGGTAAGAAGCGCCAGGTGCGGAGGAAGCTGATGCTCAGGGCTGCAGTCAGGCCTTCAGAGTAAGTCTTCAGCTGCACTGATGTGTCCCTACAAACCAGCTATTTTATGGTTTACCAGGGTGACTTCTGGCTGATCTGGCCAATGGGAGGCCCAGTGGGACACTGGCGGGTGGAGCAAGGAGGGTGTTCCAGAAGCCACCTGCCTGGCGTGGGTTCACCAGGGCTGTCTGCTGCAGCTTTGCAGGACCCCTGCCTGCCGCCCTAGAGCTTGGCCTGGTTGTGCTGGCAGCATTGAGCCCCTGCCACTCTTGGGCTCTCTCACCATTTCCTGTTTGGCCTCTCAGCTCCTCCACCACCAGGGATCGCAAGGAAACTCCCAGTTCAAATCTTAAAGTAGTTTCTGTTTTCCTGGCTGGATTCTGACCGACACAACCCTCGAGAGTCTAGAGGACTGTGATCATAATATGTAATATTTACCAAATACAACGATGTGCCTGGCACTACCCCCCAAGGGCTCTGCACGTACTATTCCAGTTTATCTTCCAAATAACCCCGTCAGTTAGAGTCCACTGTTCTTTCATGTCATAGAGGAGGAACCAAGGCTGAATCTGTGACCAAGAGCAGGCCGATAAAGACAGAGTCCGCATTCAAGACACCTGTGTCTGCCTTCAGGGCCTCACCTCTTAAAATCAGTAAAAATGGTTCTTTACACATTGAGGATTCTGACCATAGGTATCAATGGAGTGGGTTAAGACTGGTGGTTGTCAGTCAAGGTGATTTGCTTCCCAGGCAACACCTGACAATGTCCAGAGACATTTTTGGTTGTCAGCACGGGGAGGCAGGGCATGCTGCTAGCATCCAGCGGGGAGGGCCCAGGGATGCCACTCAGCATCCTACAGTGCCCAGGCTAGCTTCTCCAACACTCCCTAAAGAAGCATCTGGTCTAAAACGCCAACAGAGCCAAGGCTGAGAAACCCTACTTGAGATCAGTGTTTAAAAAAATGAAAAAGAATTTAAAAAATGAAATAGAATAGGAAGAGTGAATCCATATAATGCGGTTAAGTATATTTTTCATGCAAGTTTTATTATAATTAGTTGTTTGTGTCATTCTGGTCTTCATAAAAATTCCCCCAGGCCCTTGATAAAAATGCAAATGATTGGATTTCCATCTAAAATTCTGACAGAGGATCTGGAGAGGGATTCAAGAATCTGGATTTTTAGCAAGTACCCCACAAGGCTCTGGTGGACCATGGACTGTGCTTTGAGAAACACCTGAATAGATGCCCTTGAGGAATAGGTGGTCCGTCAGTAAGTGACGAGCCTAAGAAGGATTTGAAGGGGCTTTTTTTTGTGCCAGGCCCCACATTATTTTATATACATGATCTCATTTAATCTGTCACATTGTATGTGCTCCCTCATTAATGTGTTAAATAAAATCATTAGCATCTGTTTATTTTATGTCAGTAGGAGAGTCATGATTTCATCTTTTCTGAGATGATCCTGTAACAATTTATCGCGTTTCACACACCTTGGCCTATTCAGGGGCCCTCAAGAATACAGACAGGAATTTGCTCAAACTCCTAAGTAGTATAAGTGAAATCTGGTGGAGAGAGCTTCTGGAGCATGGCTTCCATACCTTGGGATAGCAAATACCAGACTTCTAAAAATCCCACCAGATATTCCTTATGAAGGCTTCCAGCAAAGCAAACTCAAGAAGGCCTTTACGGTGAATTAACGTGCTCGTACCTATGCAAACAATCAGGCCAAATCTAATGAGACCAGCCTTATTTTGCGATCAGAAGTATCTTTCATTGAGGTTATGAGACTGTAAAGGACCTTTGCGCCTCAATGGAAACTATGCAGTGTCTAGAACACATCCTTCCAGGTTACGGGATTCTAGCCTTTGAGCCATTTTGACAACTCTGTGTAGTGTAGATAACTGAGAGCAATGCAAAATTATTCTAGGCTGTGGGCAATAAACTCTCTCTCCATGTAAATAAGTACATGGAGATAATTCTTCCCCCTGAATAAAAAGCCAGTTTTGCCTCCATGTGCACATTTCAGTATCTGTAGTCTTCTAGAATCTTCTTTGGATTCTCTTGCAAACTGGTTGTTAGATCTTTCTGGTTCCTTGGTTAATGAGTTAAGTAAAAGCTTCCATACATGTTCATTCTACATCTGTATGAAACAGCTTTATTTCCTTTGTTTTGGTCTAAGGTTCTGCTTTTCTAATTGCCTAGGTCATTGGTCCTATAATCTCTGGCTCCAGTCAGCAATTTTTAAAATTACATGTGAAACATCAATCGGCACTGCATGAAATAAAACTGGGTATTATTTTATGAAATTTCCACTTGTTATACATGTGTCTATTTATTGTAGGTGGACTTAAATGTATTTTTTTTTACTTTGGATTGCTTTGAGGTCAATACTTGGGTCCTTGTGTTTGTTTTGTAATACTCAATTTTTACTCACTAAAGATTTATTGAGTGACTGAAGTATTTTTAAATCGGGCAGATTTAAATGGAAAGTTCGAAAGCCTCACGGTTCATGCTTCGTCACTCTCTTATCCCCTCCGCTCCCCTCCCCCAGAAATGAGGCACAGAGCAATTTTGGGCGCAATACTCAGCTGCCCACTCTGACATTGCTGTCATGCAGGTGGTCACAAAGGGCTCGGTGTCAGCCTAAGACCCAAGAGACACACAGTATTACAAACTGCCGGGTGCCTCTCAGGCAAGATCTAATCGGTAAGGTCCTCAAAGTCTGAGCCTCACTCAGCAGCTGATGGTGGGTCAACAGAATTACCTTCACGCACAGAGAGTGAGAACCGCCATCCCCATCCGCCAGTACCCGGGTCCTTACTGCCAGCTTGCTGGGTGCAACACTTGGGGCAAATTCCATCGATTCTCTAGACTGATTTTACCTGTGAAACAGGAAAAGTGGCAAGTGAGATACTGTATGTGAAATTCTTCTATAAACTGTAAATCATCACACAAGGACAAAGAGTTCTTTCTCGCGCCCAGGGGTCCTGATGTTTGAAAAAGCTCCTGGGTGACTCCAATTGCTGTCCCCCTCCCACACATGCTAATGAGCTATGAGGGGTAGAGGTGTGCACTGACTGACTCGTGAACTCTCCTATGAAATACGCATGCTTTGTGTGCATACGGGTATCATTCCTGGGCGGTGTTGAGGGTGGCAGTGGACCCCCCCCCCCCCAGTGATTAAGAATCACTGTTCTAAAGCAGGGCTTCTCAACCTCAGCACCATTGGTATTTTGGGGAAGGTGGGGCTGGATGTTCAACAGCATCCCTGGCCTCTGCCTGCTGGATGCAGCAGACCCCAGCCCAACGATCGATATTGCTGTATGTCCCCTGGGAACCCCTGCTCCTGAGCACCTGAGAGATGCACAGGGCACAGAGAGGAAGATTCTAGCTCCAGGTCCTCCCAGCCCCAAGTCCTTCAGTCACCAGATCAGAACCTGAGCTTTTTTTCTTTCCTTTTTTTTTTTTTTTTTTTAAGTAATCTCTATGCCCAACGTGGGGCTCAAACTCACAACCTGGAGATCAAGAGTGGCATGCTTTACCCACTGAGCCAGTCAGTGCCCCAGAATCTTAGCCTTTTTTTTTTTTTTTTTTTTTACTCCTTCCTTAACAGGCCTCATGTGTCCTCAAATCTCATTCTCTGTACACCTGGTCATACCACCTCCCATGGCCTTTCCACTGAATATCACTCCGGGGCTTTGATCCTCACCTACTCCTCAGCGGTCTTTCCATCCTGCATCCAGCCCGGCCAATTCTCCCTACGCAGTGCCAACCAGTTAATCTTCCTAAAGCTGAACTTTAATTATTTCTTTCTCTAGTAAAAATCGTCTCCCTCTCCGTTATAAACACTCCACACTCCAGCCCCAACCTCACACACTATCTCTTCTCCAAGTCTGACTAGGAGCTTTTGGAAGAGGAACAGGATAAACCTGATGGCATCAAACTAGAACATTCAAATCAAGTCCTCGAAGTGATTTTGGCCCTGAGAAGCAGAAATGTCAACATATTAAAAATATACCTTTTCTATGGAATTGAAGGTTACCCGTGATTATCTGATTATTGGAACTCAGCATCCCCCAAAGGCAAGACGTAAAGGTGGAGAAAGACGGATGTTTGTTAAAGCAAGGGTTTCAAACTGTGGTCAGAACCATTAGGTCCTGAAATCATTTCCATGGGTTAGCAACAGTCATTTGGAATGGAAAGAACAGAAGAGAACAGAATGGAATCAGAACAAAGGTAGAGTAGATCTGGCTGTTATCATGAGAGGTTAGGGTCATTTCTCCCTTTGAACTTCTCTTCCAGTAATCACATCTACCGGCACAAGTTATGCATGGAGAACGTATTTCTTGAGTCAAAAGTTTGAAAGTCACAACAGGCAATCTGCGTAATCAGAAGTGGAAGGAGGGATGTAATAGCAGCAAAAAGTGCAAGGTCACTGGGACCTACAGAGCCGCGCAGACGGGACGGGGTTGGGGTGGGTGCCAGCGCGGGTCAGCGCCGGTGCGGCGGACACGGGCGGGGGGTAGGAATGAACGGGGGGCTCCCTTGCTGGGGGTGTCAGGGCTCAGTCGGGGTCGGCTGTATTGGGGCGAAGGAGGAGCCAGGAGAAAGGAGACGAGTCTCGGGTGAAGGACAAGGAAAGGCCTGAGCGCCGGGACACGGAGCTGGGTGACACCACCCCCCCCCTTCCAGCCTCAGCAGCCCTCGGGACCCTCGGGGAGGCCTGGCCGGGGGCGCGGCCACGCCGTGGGACCCGGGACCCTCCCCGGCCCGCTGGGGCCCGTGCTCACCGGGCACCGGCCGGGCGGCGGCGGCAGCGGAGCCCTCCCTCTCCGGAGACCGAGCCGCGGCGGGTCCTTTGGCCTCGGCCGCCGCAGCCACAGGCGTCGACCTCGCGGCCCAGGCGCCTCCGGCCACCACAACCCTAGCACCCGCTCCCAGCCCCCACCTGCCCTCTCGGGAGCGAGCCCCGTGCCCGCGCGCCGCCCCACTAGCCGGGAGCGCGCGCCAACCCGCGGGGGAGCCGACCTCTTGGAACGCCCAAGCAGGCTCCCAGCGAGCATGCGCAGCAGGGCCGCGGGGCCCCATTCCTTAAGCAAACTCCGCTTCTCCGGCTCTTCTGTGAGCGGCGCCGAGCTGGCTGCCTGACCAATCGGCGCGGGGATATGGGGCAAGGGTTTGCGAAAGGGGCGGGGCAAGATCAGGATTGGGCGGGGGCGTCCGGGGGCGGGGCGTCGGCCGGACAGGCGGCAGGGACTGGGAATTCTGGGCGGGGGCTCTGAGACTAGGGAGTTGTACGGTTTAATTGACACCATCCCCGGGCTTCCCCCAGGATTTGACTCTGTGCTCGCTAAGCGGGAGCGTTTGTTTAAATATCGTATTAGACCTGTCACTTTCTTTAGCCAGCAGAAGGAAATTTCTTATACACCTTGTTAAAACCTTCAAATGACTCCACCCTAAAGCTGGGCCAATTTGAGATGCAAAACGCAGTGAAAAATGGTAATAACGGATAACTTTGAATAAAATAAGAACCCACGGGTTGATACTGATATAAATAAGTAGGGGCACCTGGGTGGCTCAGTTGGCTAAGCGCCTGACTCTTGGTTTTGGCTAGGGTCATGATCTCAGGGTCGTGAGATCCATCCCCTAATCCGGTGGGCTCTCTGCTGGGTGTGGAGTCAGCTTGAGATTCTCCCTCTCCCTCTCCCTATGTCCTTCCCCCCACCTCACCCCCTTACTCCCCCCACCCCCAACCCCACTTGCTTGCTCTTTTTCTAAAAAAAAAAAAAGTAAATGGGGAGAAGGGAAAGCTCTTTCTTACAGTAGAAGGTCAACTAAGAAATGCAGAAAGGGTGATCACCATTTGTCAGCCATCCTAATTAATAGCTGATTTGGGCAAAAATCATCAATGGCCACTAAAGTTGGAGGGTGAAAGCCTAACAAGGAAATGGTATTTACATAATCCCAAAGATACTTATTAATTACAAAGGGGGAAATACGAATTTTACAGTAGAGGAATGGTTCTCAAAGTGTAGTGGGGGGGGGGGTTCCTAGAGGTCCCTGTGGAATACTGCAAAGGCGACATGACATGATGTTGTACCAGGTTGATTGCCAAAGCACATATGAGAACTCTAGTATTTCTTTAGGCCTACATTAAGGAGATTTGCAAAAATAAAAAAATAGTGTACAATTCAGTGTTTTTTAGTATATTCCTAAAGATGTGCAAACATCACCACAATCAGGTTTAGAACATTTTTTTTTTAAGATTTTATTTATTTATTTGACAGAGAGAGACACAAGGGAACACAAGCAGGGGGAGTGGGAGAGGGAGAAGCAGGATTCCCACCGAGCAGGGAACCCGATGCGGGGCTCGATCCCAGGACCCTGGGATCATGACCTGAGCCGAAGGCAGACGCTTAACGACTGAGCCACTCAGGCGCCCCTAGAACATTTTCTTTACTCCAGAAAGAAACCTGTAGCCATCGTTGTGAAATCCCTCAGCCCCCAACCCTAGGCAACTATTCATCTTTCTGTCTGTATGGATGTGCCTATTTTGGACACTCATATAAATGGAATCATACAATATGTGGTGTTTTATGTCTGGCTTATTTCACTTAGCTTGGTGTTTTCTTTTTTTTAATTTCTTTTATTTTTTTAAGATTTTATTTATTTATTTGAGAGAGAGCGAGAGAGATCACAGAGGGAGTGGGAGAGGGAGAAGCAGACTTGCCGCTGAGCAGAGGGCCCCATGAGGGGCTCCATCCCAGGACCCTGAGGTCATGACCTCAGCTGAAAGCAGACGCTTAACCGACTGAGCCACCCAAGCGCCCCATGCCTGGAGTTTTCAAAGTTCATCCATGCTGCAGCCTGTGGAAGTATTTCGTTTTTGTAATGGCCAAATAATATTGCGTTGTATATATAGACTACGATTTGCATATCCGTTAATCTGTCGATAAGCATCTGGGTTGTTTCCAGGTTTTGGCTACTATGACTCATGCTGCTCTGAGCATTCATGTCCAGATTTCTGTGTGTACGTATGTTTTCAGTTCTTTGGGGTGTGCACCTAGGAGTGGAATTGCTCGGTCATATGGAAACCCTATGTTTAGCCATTTGAGGAACTGCTAAACTGTTCTCCACAGGGTCCTCACCATTTCACATTCCTATGAGCAGCTTATGAGGGTTTCGATTTCTCCACATCCTTGTCAACACTTGCTATTATCTGAGTATAGCCATGCTGGTAGATATGCAATGGTATCTCATTGTATTTTGGGTTTTTTAAAGATTTTATTTATTTATTTACTTGAGAGCGAGAACACAAGAAGGGGGAGGGGCAGAGGGAGAGGTAGACACTTAATTGACTGAGCCAACCAGGTGCCCCAAGCTTTTGCAATTTTTTTTTTAGCTTTTGCAATTTTTAAAAAAGATTTTATTTCATTTATTTGAGAGAGAGAGCACGAGCATGGAGAGGGGCAGAGGGAGAGAGAAAGAAGCAGGCTCCCTGCCAAGCAGGGAGCCCGATGCGGGGCTCAATCCCAGGACCCTGCAATCATAACCTGAGCCGAAGGCAGACCCTTAACGGACTGAGCCACTCAGGCGCCCAGCTTTTGCATATTTACTGTTAATTGCTTGTTTTACACTTTGCTCTTCTTATCGAAGTCTAGTTGACGAACAATGTTATATTAATGTCAGGTGTACAACATTGTGACTGGACAATTCTATAGACTAGGCGACAGCACACCACAATGAGCGTGGTCGGACCTGTCACTACACAAGGTTATTACAGTCTCACTGTATTCCCCAGGCTGCACTCTTCACCCCTGTGATTTCGCCAACACATTCTTTTTTTTTTTTTAAAGATTTCTATTTATTTATTGAGAGAGAATGATAGAGAGCATGAGAGGGAGGAGGGTCAGAGGGAGAAGCAGACTCCCTGCTGAGCAGGGAGCCCGATGTGGGACTCGATCCTGGGATTCCAGGATCATGACCTGAGCCGAAGGCAGTCGCTTAACCAACTGAGCCACCCAAGCGCCCATAGCCAACACATTCTCTTTTTTTTTTTTTTTTAAGATTTTTATTTATTTGACAGAGAGAGACATAGCGAGAGAGGGAACACAAGCAGGGGGAGTGGGAGAGGGAGAAGCAGGCTTCCCACCGAGCAGGGAGCCCGACACGGGGCTCCACCCCAGGACCCTGGGATCATGACCTGAGCTGAAGGCAGATGCTTAACGACTGAGCCACCCAGGCGCCCCTAGCCAACACAATCTAAAAGCACTACATTTTTACTCCCCCAGCACCCAAACTGAACAACAAAAACAATGGAACTTCATTTTTTGTTGTTGTTTCTTGTGTTTTTGGTGTCATATCTAAGAAATCACTGCCTAGGGTCACCTGGGTGGCTCAGTCAGTTGAGCATCTGCCTTTTGCTCAGGTCATGATCCCAGAGTCCTGGGATCGAGCCCCTTGTGGGGCTCCCTGCTCAGCGGGGAGCCTGCTTCTCCCTCTGCCTCTCCCCTCACTTGTGCTCTCTCTCTCTCTCAAATAAGTAAAATAAAATAATCACTGCCTAATCCAAGTTCACAAAGATTTACTCCGTATGTATTTTAAGAGTTTTATACTTTAACTCCTACATTTGAGTCTTAGATCCATTTTCAGTTATTTTTTGTATATGGGGTGAGGTAGGGCTCCAACTTCATTCTTTTGCACGTGGATATCTTTTCCACATAGTGGTCCCGCTACCATTTGTTGAGAATGAAACTATTATTCCCCCATTTAGTTGTTTTGGCTCCCTCGCTGAAAATCAGCTGGCCATAAATAAGAGGGTTTATTTCTGGACTCTCCATTTTATTTCATTGGTCTATGGCCCTTCTTATACCAGGACCACACTGTCTCGACTATTGCTCCTTTGTAGTAAGTTTTGAAATCAGAGAGTGTGAGTTCTCCAATCTTATTCTTTTTCAGGATGGTTTTGGCTGTTCTGGGTCCCTTCAGTTTCTAGGTGTCATCTTCTTTTCAGTCTTTTTTTTTTCTTTTAAGATTTTATTTATTCATTTAGAGAGAGAGTGAGAGCGGGAGGTGGGGCAGAGGGAGAGGGAGAGAATCTCATGCCGACTCTGCACTGAGTGAGGTGTAGGACATGGGCTTGATCTCACAACCCCCAAGATCACGACCTGAGTGGAAATCAAGAGGCTGGAGCTTAACAGACTGAGCCACCCAGGTGCCCCTCTTTTCAATCCTTTTGAGAACAAATCTCTATTTTAATTTTACATCATTGAGAAAACACTGCACAGCAATTATTTTTGTGGGTCTCTGGCTTTTCACTGAACTCTACATTATAAACATCCTGTATGTCATAGGCTTATTTTATATGATTAGCTACACAATTTAGTTCTTTTCTTGGTGGACACTGCAGTTCTAAATCCCGCTATTATAAATATTAACCCGTGGCTGGCTTCATTCCTAACATTTGGGAAATCTGGGTGAAGAGCATATAGGAATGCTTTTACACTTCTTGCAACTTTCCTACAGCTGTGAAACTATGCCAACATAAAACGGCAAAGAGGGGCGCCTGGGTAACTCAGTCGGTTAGGTGCTGACTCTTGATCTTGGCTCAGGTGGTGATCTCAGGATCCCATGAGACCTGGCACCTCCTCCCGCCCCCACGGTCCCTCCCTTGCCCTCCGGTCCAGCCCCACCCACAGCCCACAGCCGCTGGAAGCTTGTCCTTCTCCGACCACCTAGTGCGGTGGGGACCTGGACCACAGCGGGGAGCTGCGGGTCTCAGCTGCGGGCTTGGGCGCTGCTTTCCTGGACACTTGGCGGGCGGCGGCCTGAGCGGCCCCAGTATCAGCCCAACTGCCTTCCCAGGTGCGGGGACGCCCCCGCCTCCACTCCACACGGCGCCCCGGGCCCTCTGCTCACCGCGACCCTCCCCAGGCCCGCGAGGACCCTTGGATCCACCCGCTCCCCTTCGCCCGGCCGGAGCCCCCAGTGTTCTGGCTGCGCGTCCTCTGCGCCTTTGCAGAGTGAAGACGCTGCTCCTCTCCAGAAACCCCCACGCTGCCCTGACACCCCCGCCCCTGCGCCTCCCTCCTGTTGCCATAAAGCTGCTGCTGGAAGTGCCCCCCCTCCCGGGCAGGTGCAAGTGCAGGTCCCATGGGGCCAGCCGGTCCTCCGACTCCCACCACCCCTCGGCGCGCCCCCCTCCCTGTTCTCCATCAGCCCCAGATCCACAGGGACGTCTCAGGGACCCAAATCCACAAAGACCCCTGCTCCGGGGTGCTAGAGCTTCTGTCGGGGAGTCCCGGCGAGAAGCAGCGGCTACAAACAATGAGTTGCGTGGGCGGTTACAGGTGCTGCGTGCGACGGGGGTGGGGCGCTGCAGGTGGTTACGGAGGAACCCTGGCGGCCGGATCGCCTACGCCCACCTCTGAGGAAGGCGGGTGGGAGCCGCTGCGCGCTCCTTCTGCTGGGGAGGCTCCGGGACCGCGGCCGGCGAGCCGCGCGCGCCCCCTATCGGCCGCCTCCCGCCTCGGCCCCGGTGCGGGCGGTGGGAACCCCGGGAGCCAGCGCGGAGGCGGTGCTCACCAGAGAGGCGGAGCGTGCTGCTGCTGTCGCTATTATGATTACCATTCTCTCGGTGACAGCACCCGTGGGCAAGGACGCGTGGGGCCGCGGGGAGCATGGGAGTTGCTGGTCCTCCCCGTGAGCAGCGGTCTCCCTTGTAGAGCTTCGTCCCATGAAAACCCAGGGCTACTTAAAGGCTTGTAGAGCAGCTGGAGAGGACCGGGGTGCAGCCGGCGTCAGGACAGCCGGATGCATGGTCTCCCGTCCCCGTAGTGGCATGCTGCAGTCCGTAAAACCGCGTTGGAAAGTCATTCGTAATGGATTAGGAGAAAATGAGCTGTATCATCCCAATTTTCTGAATATGAAACATTTATAGACTTATCTCTAGATGATAGAATTACTGGAGATATTTGTAACACTTTTTCATAATCAGTACGTATTTATTTCAATGACCATGAATTATCTTTTTTTTTAGCTTGAGGACCAATAAATTATGTTTTGAAGGAAGTGTATAGTCATCTTCTTTACTTTTTTTTTTTTTTAAGGGGCGGGAGGGGCAGAGGGAGAGAAAGAATCTTAGGCCGACTCCATGCCCAGCGCACAGACGGCTGGGACATGGGGCTCCATCTCAGGACCCTGAGATCATGACCTGAGCTGAGCCGACAGAGCTTCGCAGATACCCTGACTCTTGAGGCAGAGCCCCCTTCATTTTATAATGAAGCCCCCCAACCAAGCCTCTCACAGAGTGCAGAGACCCAGCGCTGGCATCAATCTGTGACCTCTGAGGATTTTCTGCTCTAACATTGAGGGAACCATTCTTCACAGGAACACGGCGATTCTCCTCCTGGTCGCTGGCACTGTCCCTCCCCGATGGGACAACCTGTCACTGAACCAGTGTCAGGTCTTGACAGCACCGCCCACCTCCCCTCGGTCTCCTGTCCCCCAAGGCCCTGGTGGCCTCCTTGCCAGCCTTTCAGAGCCCCCTTTGGATGTTTCCAGTTGGTTCCCCTCATGGAGCCCGTGGGCTTTGTACAACAACGCTGACCGTGTCCCTCGTCTGCCTAAATCCTTCCCTGGCCTCCCACTCCCCATCACGAGCCTGGAATCCTCCCTGTGGGCTCCAGGCCCCCAGACCCTGAGCCACTGCCCACCATGTCCTGCCAGGGGCCAGGTCTGCTGGGACAGCAGGCCGAGCTGCACCAAGTCGCCCCTTGCCGGCCCCCCTGTCCTCCTCAGGCCCCTTCTTCACTCTGCTTCCCAGGGGGAACCCCACCACCAACTCCTCAGGCGTTCCTGTCATCTGACCACACCAGCCCACCAAGGGGATGATGCAGAGCCACAGGAAAGGAGAAACACGGTGAAGAGCAGAATCTATTTAAATATCAAATTAGGACAAAGGAACATTTCAAATGATGGTTACAGAACATAAATGTTAACAACCACGCTGGAGGAGAAACAGAGCAAGATGGAACCGGGCCAGGAGGGGTGCTGAGGAACTCACTTTTCCTAAGAGGGGTCCATAATGCAAGCTAAATTTGGGAAAATAATGTTCAAAAACATAAGGCCTCTAGTCTCAACATTTTAGAAATAATCCATTTGTTTCCTTTGCCCAATGGCAGTTTCCACAAAACGAGGACCACGTGAGGTGAAGCAAACTGGAGGCCGAAGCCTTTCCTGTGGGGGGGCCTCCAGGGAACCCTGACTTCCGTTTGTAGGGGGGGTAACTGTGTTCTGTTCACTTCCTCCTCCAGCAGGGGTGGCACCCAAGGTGCCTGGGGAGGGGTCAAGTGCCCAGGAAGCTCAGCCCCCAAAACACCCAGAAGGAACATGATAGGGGCATCATACACTACGGTCGGGGCCCACCCCCTCCCCAGCAGAACTCTGGGCAACCATGAACACAGGCCCCCATGAGGGGTGGGGGGAAGCTGTCAGTTGGTGGGATGTCTAGAGGAGGCAAGCCTCCTGGGAACAGGCCCTGGATGGATGGTCAGGGAGGGGCTGGATAGGCTTCCCAGGGGCTCAGGCCTGGGGGTCCCACTGTACCCCTTTCAAGCCAGAAGCAGTAGGAAGGAGAAAGCTCAGAGAGCCCACCTAGTCTCCAGGCCAGTGGTGGCTCTCCAGGCTGAGGGGCCGGGGTCTGAGCCCTGGGACAGGGCCCGGGGAAGGCTGGTGGGGTTGCAGTGGGGTCTCAAAGGACCACGGAAGGTTATAAAACCTGTCCATAATGGGACCTCGCATACAGCTCCTTTTATTCTTTTTGAGGTTTTTTTTTTCTGTTTATAAAAGTAATTTATGCTTGATTTGGAAAAAATTACACAATGTTTGAGAATGAAAACCAGTTGCAACTGGGTCCCCAGCAGAAGTCACAGCCAAGGTCACTGATCCAGTAAGGGCATACCCGTGCTTGTCAGAGTTACAGGAGGGTGCTGGGCACGACGGCATCTGCGGTGGGCTCCTCCCCTATGACCTCAGTACTGGGGGCAGACTGCCCTGCCAACCTTCCATCTTCTTTTCCGGCTGGAAGAGAAGGGAGTGGGTCAGGCTGGTGTCACAAAGGAGAAGGGAGGGCGGGCAACCCAGGGCCTGAAGCTCTCAGCCCAGCCAGGGGATGCTCTGGGATGCTGTTAGCTGACTTGCAGAAATAACTGCTGATTTCAGAGACGTGCTCCCTAAGACCACCAGCCCAGGGACAAAGAGGCTGTTAAAGTCATTTCCAGGGAACTTTGGGCTAAATCTGGGTTGAGCACCAGGAAGCCACTGCTACCCCCACCACCTGGCCTGGGATGGGATAAGAGGTGGGAAAGTCTGGGGAGCAGGTATTGAGGTAAACACAGGTGGCAGGTTGAGGGGGTTGCTCCCTGCCCAAGAGCACCTGCCTAGGGGAACCTGTGGGGCTGAGATGTAGCCCTTGCTCTGCCCTCCAGCCCTCCATCTGAGGATGAGTGGCTTCGTTTTAATTCTCGCCAAGGGGCCACCTGCAGTGGGTGGGGCCCACATGGTGCCAGAGCCCAGGCAGATCCGAGAAGTGCGCAGAGGTCTCAGACGGGGTGGAAGGACCAGGAGACGGCCCATCCCACCCAGCTCCGTGGGAAGAACAGGCTCTGACCAGACGCTCCCTACTCCACCCTCTGCAGTGACCAGCTGGTGGCCTCAGAGTGGTGAGTTAGCTCCTTGAGCCCTGCCTCTTCACAGGTCATGGGGACCACACTCTCCACCCCTTGGATTGGTGGGAGGCAGCAGGTAGACATGAGGGCGCACTTGGGGCAGGACTGGCCAGTAGAAACACTCAAGGGTGAGCTGGACATGCCGCAGAGGGGCCTCCAAGCTCTGGGGGGATGGGGTCCCCCGAGTCCTTGAGTGCAGCCCTGTCCAGCAGTTGAGGGAAGCTGAGGGGTCCCTTGGGCCCCCTGAAACTCCAGGCCTGTGGCTGGGGACTCCCCCATCTCGGGTGCCATGGTGTCTCGGCTCCAGGGGAAGCAGTGGAGTTCCCTCCCCTTGGACCTCAGACCACTCACTCCTACACTTCCATCAGTGAGTGGGGTCCCCTACACTGCCCAGGCCAAGCGCCCTGGCTGGCTCCAAGGGGGCCACCTGTTCACAGGCAGCAAATGGGGGCCAAGTGTTGTGGCTTTTATTGTCCCCAAATTCTCAGGGTACAGCAGACCCCACTTCCACTTGGGAAGAAACCCAGCTCAGCTTTTCCCCAGCCACTGGGCATCCCTTCCCTCGAACGCCCCTCAGGAGTCCACGCTCAGAGAAT
Organism: Phoca vitulina; assembly: GCF_004348235.1. NCBI lineage: Eukaryota > Metazoa > Chordata > Mammalia > Carnivora > Phocidae > Phoca > Phoca vitulina. The sequence goes on from NW_022589736.1 coordinate 327,181, forward strand.
GCATCCATGTGCCGGTGTGGCCCGCAGCAAGCCGGGTGGGGGTGGGGGGCCCGCCTGGGGCCTCAGCAACATATACCCCTAGACCCCCAGACACATAAACACATAGACACGTAAGAACAGACAGGAACAGAAATAGGCCCAGGACCCACACAAATATATCTGGAGGGACACACACACTCACCCTCCCAGGCCAATCCCCACATCGACACGTGTGCGTGGAGGCCTACGGACATGCAGGCCCTACACCGAGGTATAACGTGGACAGCACGTGACTGTCCAGAGCCAGCCCGGCCCCCAGGCTCCCGGGTGTCAGGGGACTTGCAGCCCCAGGAAGGTCTTGACCACACTGTGCTCACTCCAACCGCCCAGGGCCTCACCTGTGTCCAGCTTGCTGCGTTTCTGCTCAGGCTCCTGGGGGGGGTGCCTCGATGGCCCTCTGAGCCTCAGGATGGATCTTGAGGAGGGCTTTAGCAAGGGTGGCGGGGCCGGGCACTCCCAGGGACATGATGCAGTGCACCCCTTTGCGCTTGGCCCCTGCCACCTTCGCACTGTCCTTAGAGGCCGTCAGCAGGACCAGTTTGGAGAACTTCCTGGGCTTCCTGGGCGTTGCGGGGACAACATCTGTGCCTGGCTCAGGGGACTCCGGGGATGGCTCCTGGCCAGCCTTCACACTCTCGCCCTCTTGCTCGCTGGGCTCCGGCAGGGGCATTCTGGGACGATGGCCTGTCCCCCAGGCCACACTCAGGCCCCAGCAGATGGAGTTCTCTTCTCCTCCTCCCTGGTCGGGAACCTGGCAGTCCAGGGGCTCTGTCCTAAGGAAGGAGGCAAAACCCATCAGTGGAGGCCCCCTTGGGCCTGGGGCTCAGAAAATGGACGTGGGGTGGAGGTGGAGGCAGAGGGGGCTGAAAGGCTGGGGAGGGTCCCGCACGGAGCTGGGGAACCCCAGGTCGGTGCTTCCACTCGGTTGCATCCTCTCAGGTAGCTGGGGTCTGTCACCTCCCCTCCCCAAACGCCACTTTCCTGTCTGTAAAATGTGCCACACGCAGGGCTCTCTGGGGGTTGTTGGGGTGCAGGCAGTGAGGCACTGAGAACTGTGAGCTTCTACAAAGAGAGGCCCGTAGGTGCTGAGCATGGTGGGATGTGTCTTCATGGGGTTTCCCATTTAACTTGGCCCCGTGTTATGAAAGTCAGTCATTCTTGGGGTGCCTGGGTGGCTCAGTCGGTTGGACGTCTGCCTTTGGCAACGGTCATGATCTCAGGGTCCTGGGATCGAGCCCCACATTGGGCTCCCTGCTCAGCTGGGAGGCCTGCTTCTCCCTCTCCCACTCCCCCTGCTTGTATTCCCTCTCTCGCTGTCTTTCTCTCTGTCAAATAAATAATAAAATCTTTAAAAATAAATAAATAAATAAATAAATAAAATGCTTTAAAAAAAAAAAAAAAGAAAGTCGATCATTCTTATTGACCCAGTGTACAGATGAGGACACTGAGGCACGCCAGGATGGCCAACATGGCCATGAAGTGCAGAGCTGGGAGTCTGGTCGAGGGGGATCCAGAGCCCGCCCCACACAGTACCTGGTGTGCCTCGTCCAGGATGACGGTAACTGGCCTTCCTGAGCACCAAGCCTCAGGGACCAGCACTTGGCACATGGGCTCATGTCACAGACCCTCCCAGAATGCCCGGTGGCCTTCCTCCTGACACTTTGTCACAGGGAGACCGAGCTGGGCACCGGCCGGTGCTCTGCAGACCACAAAGGGGACGCCTGGCTCTGGGAGGCAGGACTCTCTGGACTCACAACTAGATCCATCTCCCATCCCAAGCCGGAGGCCCTGGACCACGCAGCACTCAGGAAATGCTGGGGTCCCAGGAAGGCAGTGACCTTGTGCCTGAAGCGGGGCTGGCGCTGCCTCAGCCGGGAGGGGACCAGGCTGTAGAGGTGTCCGGAGAATCCACAGTCACTCTGGGCTCCCTGGCTTCTGGCCTGGAGAAGCAGAAAGGACGTATGTGGAGTAGCCTTTTTGTCTGTTGGGCGCGACTGAGTGCTGGGCAGTTGGCAGGGTCTTCGTCAGCGTACAGAAACAAGACCTCATCCTTAGCAGACATCTCCCCTGCTCATCTCAGGACCCAGGCAACGGCAAGGCTCACAGACATCTACCTGCCCCCTGACCCTGTTTATCTAACCCGGTTTGCAGTTCTCACTGTTTCCTGGGACCCCTCCCAATACAGATGGCTTGAGGTGGCCATGCCCCGATTTCCAGTTTTCTAAGACCCCATCCATGAGAGAAGTCGGGGTGCAATGTCAAAGAGGGTTTGGGGTGCCTTGTCCCCTGCAAGCCCTCCTCCCCAGTCCCTTGGCCACTAGACATAAAAGCAGAGACCTCTTGGACTGCGACAGACATGGAGCCCCCACCTCCAGGGGGTGAGCCCTCAAGGAAATCTGCCTGGTAATGGGTCACCTGACCAAGGCACCCCTGGGTTCAGTGTCTCTATCCCTCCTGCCCCTGGCCCCGCAGTTCAGCCCTGGGACAAGCCAACCCCTGTTCCCACAGTGCAGTCCTTCCCTGCCCTGCCCATCCTGTCCCACAGGGTGACATAGCAGTCCTGGAGGAACATGGGGACCAGCTTCAGAAAGGACAACACCAAAGCCTCCCCTGGAAGAGCCATTCTGGGCAGAAAGAGGTTATGGCAGAAGCCCTAGCACAGGCCGTCCTGCCCAATCCACATTCAGATCAGCTTCAGTGCACATCTCCTGGAGCCAGCCCACCTTTCTGGCTTGCAGGCTCCCCCTAGTCTGGGGATGAAATCCTGCAGCGCTGGACCCCTTCCTCACACCATATACAAATACTAACTTTAAAATACTCTTTAGGGGCGCCTGGGTGGCTCAGTCGGTTGAGCGTCTGCCTTCTGCTCAGGTCATGATCCCAGGGTCCTGGGATTGAGCCCCACATCGGGCTCTCTGCTCAGCGAGGAGCCTGCTTCTCCCTCACACTCTCCCTCTGTGCTTTCTCTCTCTCTCTCTCAAATAAATAAAATCTTAAAAAAAATACTCTTTAAAAAAAAAAAGATAGGAGTAAAGCTTCATGACCTATAATCAGACAAAGCTTTCTTCAATATGACATGAAAAGTACAGGCGACCAAAGAAGAAAGAGATAAACTGGACTCCATCAAATTTTAAAACTTTTGTTAATCAGAGGACACCATCCAGAAAGTTAAAAGACAGCCCACAGAGTGGGAAAGAATTTTTGCAAATCATATCTCTGATGAGGGAATTATATCTGGAATTTATAAAGAACTCTTACAACTCAGTAACAAAAAGACCAATAACCCAATTTAAAAATGGGCAAAGGCTCTGAACAAGCCTTTCTCCAAAGAAGATCTACAAATGGCCAGTGAGCATATGTGATGCTCAACAACATTAGTCATGAGAGAAACACAGAATAAAACCACCATGAGATACTACTTCACACCACCAGGATGCACATAGTAAAAGGAACACACACAAAAAACAGACAAAACAAGTGTTGGTTTGGATGAGGAGAAACTGGAAGCCTCTTACACTGCTGGTGGGCTTGTCAACAGCACAGCCATGTTGGCGGTCTGGCAGCTCATCAAAACGTTAAGCACAGAGTCACCATACCACCCAGCAATTCCACTCCAAGTACATGTGCAAGAACTGGAAACAAATGTCCACATAAACACTTTTAAGTGAGGGGCGCCTGGGTGGCACAGTCAGTTAAGCTCCCGATTCTTGATTTTGGTTGGGGTCATGATCTCAGGATCGTGAGATCAAGCCCCTCTTTGGGCTCTGTGCTCAGCGCAGAGTCTGCTTAGGATTCTCTCTCTCCCTCTCCTTCTGCACCACCCTCCCCCCAGCTCTCGCTCTCTCTCTGAAATAAATCTTAAAAAAATTTTGTATATGAATGTTCACAGCAGTATTATTCACTGTCACAAAAAGTGGAAACAATTCAAATACCCATTAACAGATGAATGGATAAAAGATGGCATATCCATACAATCGAATATTGTTTGGCAATTCAAAAAAATTATGCTACAACATGGATGAAACTTTAAAAGATTATGCTGAGGGGTGCGTGGCTGGCTCAGTCAGTAGAGCATGCGACTCTTGATCTTGGGGTCATGAGTTCGAGCCCCATGTCAGAGGGTAAATTGTAATCTTAATAAAAAAAAAAAAAAAAACCTTAAAAATAAATAAATAAATAAAAGATTATGCTGAGTGAAAAAAGCCAGTCATAAAAGACCATGTATCATATGGTTCCATTTATATAAAATGACCCAGAGACCAATCTATAGAGTAGAAAAATCTATCCTTAAGAGACAGGAGATGCGTGGTGGGCTGGGGGGGGGGGCAGCGGGAGAATGAGGAGTGACTGCTAGTGGGGATGGCTTCTGCAGTGGGGAAGGCAATCTTCTGAAACTGGCCATGGAGATGGTTGTGCAACTTTATGAATACATCAAAAGCTGTTGAATTGTACCTTGTGAGAGAGTGAGCTGCACAGTATGTGAATTAGCTCCATAAAACTACTAGAATTAGGAAAAAGGGAAATGAAGTCTACAACCAGTGGTCCCCCAACTTCACCATACCTTAGAATCACTGGGGTTCTTGTGACAAATGCACAGTCCTGGATTACTCCACTACCCACCCCCACTCAAGGGGTCTGGAGAGGGGTTGGAGAATCTATATTTTTTACCAGTACCCCATCTGATTCTGATACTGTGAGAGCCACAGATGGTGCCGTGGGCCTTTCACTCGGGAAATCTGTAACTGCTAGTTGATGGGTTGAATTGCTTGTCAATCTCTCCATGAACAGGAGTGGGTACATCCTTCAGGCTGGATCAGCCTCTTTTCTGGAGTCATCCTTCTAGAAATTTTCTAGGTGTGGAGGGAAGACTTGACAGGCAGCTATTTTAAGTCTAATATATATTTTTTGAAAGTTAAATTTCACTCAATGAAAGTTCACTGAATGAACAGAATTTTTATTTTATTTTATTTATTTTTTTAATTTTATTTTTTAATAACAAAATAAAATAAAAATAAAACACAGGGCTCACGACCCTGAGATCAAGACCTGAACTAAGATCAAGAATCAGATGCTTAACCGACTGAGCCACCCAGGTGCCCCAAATGAACAGAATTTTTAAAAGCGAAGTAGAAATGAATTAAAAAGAGCAAAGGGCTTAATAGTTCACTTCCCTTACTTGACACACTTTCTCTAATTCTGAAATCCAGTGGTTTGAGATCACCATTGACCTCCAGTCACCCATTCATCCTAACCCGCTGTCATGACATGGGTCTGCACAAAGCCAACCCAGAAGTGTCAAGGTGGCTCAGTGTGAACCCTAAATCATACGACGTTAGGAACTGGCAGGAGCCCCTCAGACACTCTGGGAAGCAGAATCAGGGCCTAATGGCCATAACCCCTGGAATCTACAGGATGAAGTCTGCAGATGGGGTGAAAGTTACTAAAGTAGGAGAGCAGCTTGGATGACCCGGGTGGGTCCAATCACAAGGGTCCTAAAAAGGGAGGCAGAAGAGAGAAGGAGAAAGCTGGATAGAAGCAGGGTCAGAGAGACCGGGATGGTGCTGGCTTTGAAGAAGGAGGGAGCAGCAGGGAGCCAGGCAATCTGGAGGCCTCCAGGAGCTAGAGAAGACAAAGAAACAGATAGTCTCTCCTGGAGCCTCCAGGAAGGAACACAGCTCTGCCTGCACCTGGTTTTAACCTCCTGAGACCCACGTTGAACTTCTGACCTCCAGAACTATAAGACTCTTAGGAAGCTGTGTCCTTTAAAACCACTACATTTGTGGTAATTTGTTACAGACCAATAGGTAACTAATACAAGGTCCCATCCCTTGTTCCTGAGGCTCTGGAAGGCGTGAACCCTGCCCGGCCACTGACGAGGGCTCAAAAGAATGACCTCCACGCATATGGTAGAAAAATGCCACCAAAATCCACCGGCACCTGTGTCCTCAGCCACCAGGACAAATCCCTTACCCTCTCCCGGTTGGTTCCACCTGTATGATGGGAATGGTGGGGAATTTAGCAGAGGTTCTTAATAGCAGGTAGGCAAGGGTACGCTGTTTCCAAAAGTCCTGGGGGTACTGGCAGCTGCGCCCCAGATCATCACTGTCCCACAGGGCTCACGGAGGACTGTGATTGGGCTGCTGGTGGGATGATGGGCCCACTCAGGTGCGCAGGTACACATCCTCACAGGGAGAGTTTCAAGGCAGCAGGGATCCAAAAAAGGTCAAGGACTGCTACTCTGTAGTACGTAGGGGAGAGCCTGCCCACAGTGGGATTTTCAGGTAACGACACCTCCTTCCCCTCAGCGCCCTGGCTCTTTGGTACCTGTACTCCTCCTCACACACTGTAATTTGTCATCAATCCTGTCTGTGCTGCACCCAAATGGCCCCTCCTCTCGGCTCCCCTCCCCTCCGGTTAGTACCACCACCTCGTCAGCAAGCCTCCGGGGTGTCCCACGCCCCTATCCCAATATCTCACAACTCCAAGTGCCAGAGTGGGACGAGGCTGAGGATGGCTGCAGGGAGGGAGGCAGTACTGGGTGTGGTCAAGGAAAGGCAGACCAATGTGGGGATCCTTGACTGGGGGTGTCGGGGCTCAGTCCGGAGCTGGGTGGGATGGGGGGGAAGGAGGAGCCAGGAGGAAGGAGGCGGCCTGAGCGCCGGGACGCAGAGCCGGGTGACCCCCCTCCCAGCATCAGCAGCCCCGGGGACCCCCGGGAGGGCCGGGCCACTCCGTGGGACCCGGGACCCTCCCCGGCCCGCTGGGGCCCGTGCTCACCGGGCACCGGCAGGGCGGCGGTGGCAGCGGAGCCCTCCCTCTCCGGCGACCGAGCCGCGGCAGGTCCTGCAGCCTCTTGCCTGGGGCCCCGCCTCGGTTCGGGCCGTCACCTCAAGCTGGGGTCACGGAGCGAGCATGCGCAGCAGGGCCGGGCGGGGGCATTCCTTGGGTGAATTTTGCTGCTCCGGGTCTTCGCCGCACGGAGCCGAACTGGTGGCCTGACCAATCCGCGCGCGGGGGCGGGGTCACGGCTCGCGAAGGGGGCGTGACCAGCCCGGGATTGAACAGCAGCGCCCGGGGGCGGAGCGCCAACGATCTTACGGCCTGGAATCGAGCTCTGGGCGGGGCTCTCCCAGCTTCAGAGGGTGGGTTTAACTGAGACCCCGGGACTTCCCCCGGGGTTTGACGCCTGCTAGCGGCGAAGGAAACCAGAGCTTTCGTTTGAAGGCCTCGACATCTCCTGTCACTTGCCTGAGCGAGCGGAGGCTGTTATGCTCATTGAAACCGTTGGCTCCGCTCAACCCAACATCCTAGACGACGCAGCATCCTCGCCACCCGCCCCCCCTCCCTCGCCCAGCCGTCCCCCCTCCCTCGCCCACCGGTCCCTCCCATGCCCACCAGCCCCTCCTTCCTCGCCCACCGGTCCCTCCCTTGACCTTCGGCCCAGCCCCACCCACAACCGATGGACGCTTGTTGTTCTCCGACCACCTAGTGCGGTGGGGACCCCGACCACAGCGGGGAGCTGCGGGTCTCGGAGCTGCGGGCTTGGACGCTGCTTTCCTGGACACTTGGCGGGTGGCGGACTGAGAGGCCCCAGCATCAGCCCAACTATTGCCCGCTGGCCCCTCACCGGCCCCAGGTGCGGGGATGTTCCCGCCTCCACTCCGCACGGCGCCCCGGGCCCTCTGCTCACCGCGACCCTCCCCAGGCCCGCGAGGACCCTTGGATCCGCCCGCTCCCCTTCGCCGGGCCGGAGCCCCCAGTGTTCCGGCTGCACGTCCTCTGCGCCTTTGCAGATTGAAGACGCTGCTCCTTTCCAGAAACCCCCACGCTGCCCTGACACCCCCGCCCCTGCGCCTCCCTCCTGTTGCCATAAAGCTGCTGCTGGAAGTGCCCCCCCTCCCGGGCAGGTGCAGGTGCAGGTCCCGTGGGGCCAGCCGGTCCTCCGACTCCCGCCCCGCCACCCCTCGGCGCGCCCCCCTCCCTGTTCTCCATCAGCCCCAGATCCACAGGGACGTCTCAGGGACCCAAATCCACAAAGACCCCTGCTCCGGGGTGCTAGAGCTTCTGTCGGGGAGACCGGGCGAGAAGCAGTGGCTACAAACAATGAGTTGCGTGGGCAGTTACAGGTGCTGCGTGCGACGGGGGTGGGGCGCTGCAGGTGGTTACAGAGGAACCCTGGTGGCCGGATCGCCTACGCCCACCCCTGCGGAAGGCGGGTGGGAGCGGCTGCGCGCTCCTCCTGCTGGGGAGGCTCCGGGACCGCGGCCGGCGAGCCGCGCGCGCCCCCCTGCCGGCCGCCGGCCGCCTCGGACCGGGGTGTCAGGTCGCGTGCACAAGGGCGCGGGGCTGTTCGCACCCGGTTTCTGAAGAATTCGAAGACCTCCTTTTTTAGGCGACCGACTTCCTTTCATCGCAGTTTCGCTCTTTGGCCTACCCCGAAGTGACACGGATTTAGCCACAAGGTTTTTTTGAATTATTTATAACTAACAGGGAAACAAATATGAAGTGACTCAAGTGTTCATCAAGTGATGAATGGATAAACAGATGGCCGTGCTCACAATGCAGTGTCATTCAGCCAAAGGACAAATATTGCCTGATTCCACTGACATGAAATGTCCACAGTTAGCAAGTCCATCTAGACAGAAAGTATATTAGTGGTTGCCCGGGGCTGGGGGAGTTTTGAAGGGAACGGTGGACTATTGATGGGTGTGGACTTCCATTCTGGTGTGACGAAAATGTTCTGGAATTAAATAATGGTGACCTTGCACAGCCTTGAGGATACACTGAAAACCACTGAATTGGGGGCACCTGGCTGGCTAAGTGGAGGAATCTGCACCTGGATTTCAGGGTCCTGAGTTAGAGCTGCACGGTTGAGGGGAGAGAGTACGTAAATAAATAAATGAACTTAAAAAAACCAAAACCCTTGGGGCGCCTGGGTGGGTCAGTCGGTTAAGCGGCTGCCTTTGCCTCGGGTCATGATCCCAGGGTCCTGTGATTGAGTCCCCCATCGGCTCCGTGCTCACTGGGGAGCCTGCTTCTACCTCTGCCTGCCACTCCCCCTGCTTGTGCTCTCTCTCTTTCTCTCTCTGTCAAATAGATAAATCTTTAAAAGAAAAGAAACCCCACTGAATTGTACACTCTAAAATGGTGAATTTTATGGCATGTGATTTAAATTCAATTAACATATAGTAGATTATTAGTTTCAGAGGTAGAGTTTAGTAATTCATCAGTTGCCTATAATACCCAGAGCTCATTCCTTCACCCAGTTACCCCATCCCCCCCACCCCACTCCCCTCCAGCAACCCTGTTTGTTTCCTAGACTTAAAGAGTCTTTCAGGGATGCCTGGGTGGCTCAGTCGGTTAAGTGGCTGCCTTCCGCCCTGGTCATGATTCCAGGGTCCTGACATCGAGCCCCACATTGGGCTCCTTGCTCAGCAGGGAGCCTGCTTCTCCCTCTCTCTCCCTCTGCTTGTGCTCTGTCAAATAAATACAATCTTAAAAAAAAGAGTCTTTCAGTTTGTCTCCCTCTCTGATTTCGTTGTTTGATTTTTCCCTCCCTTCCCCTATAATCCTGTTTTGTTTCTTAAATTCCACATGAGTGAAATCATTGGTATTTGTTTTTCTGACTGACTTATTTCACTTAGCATTATACCCTCTAGATCCATCCACATCATTGCAAATGGCAAGATTTTTCTTTTTTGATGGCCAAGTAATATTCCATTGTATATATGCACCACATCTTTATCCATTTATCTGTTGATGGACATCTGGGCTCTTTCCATAGTTTTGCTATTGTGGACACTGCTGCTATAAACATTGGGGTGCGGGTACCCCTTCGAATCACTACATTTGTATCTTTGGGGTAAATACCTAATAGTGCAATTGCTTGGTCGTACGGTAGCTCTATTTTCAACTTTTTGGGGTTAAATCTCAATTTAAACAGAAGAAATGAACAAAGTGCAGCTTCATTAAAATTGCTCCCTCAAAAACGGTTTGTACTGGGGAGGTGGATGAGAGAATGGGTGAAAGAATGAAAGGAGATTCAGAGGTACAAACTTGTGGTTTTAAGTATTGAGGATGAGAAGTACAGCACAAGGAATATAGTCGATAATGTCATAAGAACGTTGCTTGGTGACACTGAGCACAGGTATCGTGGTGAAGACTAATGGATGGAATTGTTGAACTAATATGGTGGACACCTAAAGTAATATAACATTGTGTGTTATATTTCAATTTAAAAAAAAGAACACAGGAGGTAGGGTAAATAAGATGGACTTGGGATGTCAACCACAACACTTAGTCAGTTGTATGGCTTGGGCAAACAACTAATTTTTATGAGCCTTAATTTCTTTTAAAAAAATTGGAATTCTTTTTACTTTAGAGGGGATGTTGTGAGGATTCAATAAGATGCATAGAAATCATTTAGCACATGTCTGCCACAAAACAGTGCTCAGTGTTAACATTTAATATGCCTTATGTATATACATCTCTTTTTAATCCTGTGGTTATTCTATGAGGTTGTTATTATTAGCCCATTTTATGCGTGAGCAGATGGAGTCTAAGAGAATTTGAATGGTAAGAGAGCTAACGATAGGCAGAGTCAGGAAATAAACCTAGGGAAACAAACCTAGGTTTATCTAGCTAAAAAAAAAAAAAATGTTTTGCACATCCACAATTTCATTTATATATTATTTTTTTAAGATTTTATTTTTAAGTTATCTGTATACCCAACGTGGGGCTCGAACTTACAACCCGGAGATCAAGGGCTGCATGCTCTACAGACTGAGCCAGCCAGGCGCCCCTCAATTATTTTACACAATTACATTTTAAATACTAAACAGTGAAACTAACATATCTTTTGTTCCTTGATTTTAGACATGCATTTTCTGCATATTTTCATTATCCGTTTCACACTAAAATCACTAATTGTTTAAATACTTGCAAAGGTCACTGATTAATTTTGTATTGATCCTGACCTCATTGAGCTCAGGGGGTACTGGCTCCACTTTGTGTATAGTTTTCAATCAGATGTTACATGTGTTCAAAGAGTCATCCTCTTTACAAAGGCGAAGAAGGCACGTGTACTCCAGCCGGTGTGCTGACGGAATCAAATTACCAATGTGCCTTAAGCTCAGGCACACACGAGATGGTTCTCATTCCTAAAAGTATTCAGTGTCAATCTGGGGATAAATATAGCTTGAATCTTTGTTGTTTTTTTTTTTAATAGCTTGAAATTTAAGCCAAGCTATTGTTGTGCAAGCTAGCAGATGAGGCCACAAAAATCATTCAATTTCCTGGTTCATATTTTTCAAATAAAGTAGGACTGATGAAAATTTTGGGCCATGTGATTTAATACACATATGATTTAAATTACTAATGTTTGTATGGGCGCCTGGGTGGCTCAGTCGGTTAAGCGTCTGCCTTCGGCTCAGGTCATGATCCCAGGGTCCTGGGATCAAGCCCTGCATCAGGTTCCCTGCTCGGTGTGGAGCCTGCTTCTCCCTCTCCTCCCCACTTGTGCTCTCTCTCTCACTATCTCTGTCTCTCTCTCTCTCTCAAATAAATAAAATCTAAATAAATAAATAAATAAATTACTAATGTTTGTAAACATATTCTAGTTGTTGTCATTGATTAGTGGAGGTTAAGGAGACGGGACAAATAAATGCCTTGTGAACACAGGTTAGATCCTAGACCAGAGAAGGACAGTATTGGAAAACCTGGCAAAATTTCAGTAAGTTTGAGAGTTTAGAAATTTAGTTAAAGGGTGGCTCAGTCGATTAAGTGTCTGACTTGGGCTTGGGCCATGATCTTCAGGTCCTGGGATCAAGCCCTGTGTTGGGCTCCCCACTCAGCAGGGAGTCTGCTTCTCCCTCTCCCTCTGCCCCTTGCCCACTCACGTGCACACTCTTGCTCTCTCTCTCTCTCAAATAAATAAATAAAATCTTTTAAAAAAAAGTTTAGGGGGCACCTGGGCAGCTCAGTCAGTTAAACCTCTCCCTTTGGCTCGGGTCATGATCCCGGGGTTCTGGGATCGAGCCCCACAACGGGGTTCCTGCTCAGTGAGGAGCCTGCTTCTCCCTCTCCCACTCCCCCTACTTGTGTGCGCGCTCTCTCACTCTCAAATAAATAAAATCTTTAAAAAATAAAATAAAATAATAAAAAATAAAAAAGTTTAAAGGGATTGTACCAATGTTCATTCCTATAGTTAATTATATTGGCTATGTTAGATTGTAATATTAGGAAAAACTGGGTGAAGGATATACGGGAAATCTTTTTTGCAACTTTTCTGTAAGTCTAAAATTATTTCAAAATAAAAAATTAAAAAAATTCTACTTCATGGTTAGGAAGATATTTTCTATACTTTATCATAGAAATATATACATTTATACTATGGGGCACCTGGGTGGCTCAGTCGTTAAGCGTCTGCCTTCGGCTCAGGTCATGATCCCGGAGTCCTGGGATCGAGCCCCGCATCGGGCTCCCTGCTCCGCGGGAAGCCTGCTTCTCCCTCTCCCACTCCCGCTGCTTCTGTTCCCTCTCTCGCTGTGTCTCTCTGTCAAATAAATAAATAAAATCTTAAAAAAAAAAAAAAAGAAATATATACATTTATACTTTGATCTCCCTTGTGTGTAAAAAAGTGTACAGGGTGCCTGGGTGGCTCAGTCATTAAGCGTCTGCCTTCAGCTCAGGTCATGATCCCAGGGTCCTGGGATCGAGTCCCACATCGGGCTCCCTGCTCAATGGGAAGCCTGCTTCTCCCTCTCCCACTCCCCCTGCTTGTGTTCCCTCTCTTGCTGTCTCTCTCTCTGTTGAAAAATAAATAAAATCTTAAAAAAAAAAAAAGTGTACAATTATATCCCCCAAAAAGATACATTCAAGTCTCAGTCCTCCCCCGCCCAGTAGCTGTGAACTTGACAGTATTTGGAAATAGAGTCATTACATATGTAAATAGTTGAGGACTTCAGGATGAAATCATCACAGATTTATGGCGGCCCTAAATCCAATGAATGATGTCTTGAGAGAGAAAAGAAAGGAAGATGGGGGCTGTGTGGCAATGCAGGCAGAGATGTGGGATGCACCCGCAAGCCAAGGATGCCGGGAGCCACCAGCATCCTGAAGAAGCCAGGAAGGAGCCTCCCCCTAGAGCCTTCAGAGGATGCCTTGATTTTGGACTTTGAACTCCGGAACTGAGAGAGAACAAAATGTTGTTTAAGCCACACAGTTTGTGGTAATTTGTGACAGCAGCCCCAGGGGACTAATACACCTATGGATTTGTCTGCACTGCGAACACTGGAAGAACAAGGTGCAATCCACCAGAAGTGAGTTCTATAATTGGGGACCATGAGACAGGAAAACGACTTAACAGTTTCCTTTGTAAATTTCTCTTCCATGTGAAATGTTTACTAGATGATGATTTCATCTGTTTGTTAAACTGCTAAGACCTACACACACAAAATAAAGTCCTTTTGCCATTGTAACCATATTTGAGTGTATGATTCAGTGGCACTAATTACGTTCACAATGTGGTTCAACCACCACCACGGTCTATTTTGCAAAACGTTCCCACCCGAACAGAAAATCGTTCCCCATGCCCCCCAGCCCCCTAGCCATAGAACTGCAAGATAATAAATTGGTGTGCTGTGTTAAGCTGCTAATTTTTTTTTTTTTTTTAAGATTTTATTTATTTATTTTGACAGAGAGAGAGAGACACAGCGAGAGAGAGAACACAAGCAGGGGCAGTGGGAGAGGGAGAAGCAGGCTCTCCGCGGAGCAGGGAGCCCGATGCGGGGCTCAATCCCAGGACCCTGGGATCATGACCTGAGCCGAAGGCAGACGCTTAACAACTGAGCCACCCAGGCGCCCCAAGCCACTAATTTTGTGGTAGTTTGTTAACGGCAGCAATAGGTAAATAATCTAACCTCATTCATTCATTCATTGTGTTCATGGAGCACCTGCGTTGGGCCAGGCACTGAGGAAAGGAAAGGGAAACAAACAGTAGCAAATCTCTGTCCTCCCGGAGCATAGGTTCTGGGATGGAAGGAGATGGTGCCACTCTGGCTCCATGATGAGGGGTTGGGGGGGGAATCAAGTCGTGAGGGGAGACAGGGAAGGCGCCAGTCACTGCTTGCTTTCTGTTGACTTCTTATTCCATGCTAAGGCAGAACTAGAAACCTCATTTCATCTCCCCGCCAGCCCTTCAGAGGGCTGTGCTGTGATTCCCATTGTACAGACCGGCCCAGAGAGGTTAAGGAACTCGCCCAAGGTCACACAGTAAGGTGCAGAACTGGGATTTGAATGAGCGCTGTAATGCCTCCCTATGGCTGCCAGGAACCCGCCTGCTTGTTTCCACCTAGACTGGGCAGTGGACAGGCCGGTGCTGCCCCTGGGCTCCCATGGAGGCCTGAGCATGCCCTTTGGTCCCATGGCTGCTTGTGGCCCTTGGGGTGCCCGGCAGCCTCGGAGCTGCCATAGCTGAGCATTTAGTGTGGGTGCACCTCTGGGGAGTGCAGGGGGCCGCTGGGGAAGCTGGCAGGGCAGTGCCTATGAGGCAGTGCGGGGGGGGGGGGGGGTGTGATGAGAGGTAGTGGACGTGGGCGGGCCAGAGGGATGTTACTCAGCCTCCTCAGGTCCCCAGAGGGATTCGGGCTGTGAAGTAGCATCTCCACAAAACAATCACGGAAAGACAAGTTCAAGGAGACCCACACCACAGAGGTAGCTGGATGCCCCACATCTGTCCGCTCAGGTCCCCCCAGCCTTGCCCTCTGTGGCCTGGGTCAGCCCGGCCTCTGCTTCCATCTCCTGTCCCACAGGGACCCGTGTCCACTTTAGGCTGCAGACACTCCACCTCAGAGCTCTTTCCTTGGCTGACCCTGGCCCGACCTGAGGCACTTTTTATATTTTTGCCTTGTACTTTGAGCGACTGCAATTCTTCTCTTCTTCCGACTTACAGAGTCAAGGGTTCTAGAAAACCATGCGGCCTGGCTGCAGGGTGACTGGAGTCACCTGGAGGTGACTTGGTAGCCCTCTGTCCAGCTCTTTGGGCCTCGTGTAGCTCACCAGTCCTGCGAGCCCCTGCTATGTGCACAGGCCCGTCCTGGGCGCTGGGAGGGCGGCAGCAGGCCAGGCAAGTGTGGGCTGGTACGACTGGGTGGAAGCAGGGGACATCTCGCTTTGGAGGGGAGGACTGTCAGGAAGGAGAGTGCCAGGCCATACGACCAGCCTGGCCCACGGCCCCTGCAATGATTGCCTTTGGAAGCCGGAGCACCAGCTCTGCAGCCAGCTGCCCAGATGGTCAGGGCTCAGCCAGTGACCGAAGCGTCTCTATTCCCCGCCCCCACGTCCAACTCAGGACCACAGAGAAATCCCGCTATGCTCCCCCATCCAGGCACACAGGACATCCCCTTCTAGTCGGCTGCCCCCAGCTTCTCCAGGTCCCCCTCCCCCACCCCCCCAGTAGAGCTTTCCCACCTTCAAGTCTCTATCAGACACAAGTGACATGGCAGAGGCGACAGAACAGTGGAGAGCTCCACAGACCTAGGGCCGGAGGTCACCCTGCCTGGTCAGTGCAGAGAGCTCAGCAAGAGACCCCCTGGATTAGCCACGTCCGCATCTGGAGGGGGTGGGTTTCATCCTGAAGCCAGTTGTGGGGGGCAGGGGTGCGGCGGGTCTTATAAACTGAAACTGATGGAGACAGTGAAGGCTGGAAAAGAGGTTACCAGGCCTGGTGCCGGGTCCATGCTGGGGGTCCCACTGCCCCCATTCGGGTCCAGGGCAGCTGGAAATGGAAACCCCAAGGACCCCACTTAGTGAACAGGCTGATTTTCCACGCTGAGCGGCTCCAGGGGTATGACACCCTGTGACATTACTTACTACTAAGAAATTGATATTCGGTCTCTGCCTGTGGTTTCTGAAGCAGAGCTCCCCAAACCCCTGCAATTTCCTGAGTGATAGGGTTGCTAGGAGCATCTTTGGTTCCAATATTTGACCTTGGACCCTGAGGTAGGGCTCCTAAATCCCTTGGAATTTCCCAGGTGGCAGGAGCGTCTTTTGTTCTAACATGCGCACTCTGGGTGGGCTCCTAGAGAGCTTCATGGAGGAGGGCCAGTCACCAGAAAGGCGAAGTCTCCATTAGAAACTGGGGACCCTTCTCTGGGCGGGGGGGGCGGGGACTGAGATAATGGTGGATCATGCCCACGGGATGAATCTCTGTAAAAACCCCCGAACCACGGGATTTGGGTGGGTGAACACGCGGAGCTGCTGGGAGGGTGGTGCACCCAGAAGGGGCGAGCGCATTCTCCCTCCCTCCCCCACCTCTCCCCGGGTGCATCGCCCCCATCTGCTGTTCCCAAGTTACATCCAGTAAGTGAACTGTTTTCCTGGGTTCCAGGAGCCCTTCTAACAAATTAGTGAACCCAAGGAGCGGGTTCTGGGAACCTCTGATCTGCAGCCAAGTGGAACAGAAGTTTGTGGGTAACCTGGGGTCCCACTGTCTGAGATTGGCATCTGAAGCAGGGGGAGTCTGGTAGGACTGAGTCCTTACCCTGTGGGGTCTGGGAGAATGCCTGCTGGTGTCTGAATTGAGCTAAATTGGAGGAATCTGTCTTGCGTGCACAGCGAATTGGATGATTGCTCAGTGAGGAAGATCCCACACATCTGCTGTTGGAAGTGTTGGTGCATGAAGAGAAACAGACTTCTTTTTCCTTTTTCAGGCCCTGTTTCGGTGGAGGCCACGGGAGGGCCCTGGGGGTCTGAGGCCCCAGGCCTCCCTGGTGGTTCAGGAGCTGGGTCTCTGGGGAGTGGGAGCCCAGCTCTGGAAAGGAGTTAGACACACAGGGAGCACCCAACAAATGTGTGCTCAGCAGATTTTGTTTTTGCCCCAAAGTTGACTTTGTTCATACCCGAAATGTCAAACACGCATAGCGTGCTGCTGCACAACATTACCATTCCTGAGGAAGGGGGCCCTCCCCTTCTGTGGGGGGTTGGGGGGGCTGGAGGGGGAGCTTAGAGAGGGTTCCTGTCAATACATTTCATGGTTCTTGTTCATTTCATCTGCAAGACAAGGCGGGCAGGCAGGGCCCAGACTCACTAGGGAGGAGGGTGGGGTAGCCAGTTGGGAGGGGCTGCTGGGCCTCAGGCCAATGGAGGGGTCCCCCATCTTCTCCTGACCCGACCTACACCTCTCCCAAGCCATCCCGTGTCCCCCCTGTAAGTCATGTGCACTCCACCCTACCCCAGCCAGCCTGGGGCAAGTGCTAATCCTAGGACTGCTCTGACCTACTCCATGGGCTGGCGGTCTCTGCAACAGTGGTCCCCGCGGCAGGAGACACACAGTGGGCCGCACTGCAGACCCTGTGGCGGGGGCACAGTGACCCCAGGCTGACCCCACAGGATGGAGACGGGGAGGGGACTGTGGGGCTCAGAGTCCTACGCTGACTGGGGCAGGAGCCAGAGAAAAGACAGGGGCCCCTGAGAGAGCCTGCCCCACCGAGCTCAGTGGGAAGAACGGGCTCCAAGGCAGATGCTGGCCCTGCTCCACCCTCTTCAGTGACCAGGTGGGGGCCCCGAGGTGGTGACTTGGCCACTTTGAACCCTACTTCCTGCAGGGCCCAGGGACCGCACCTCCACCCCAAGGCTGGGGGAAACCCTCACAGGGTGAGCTGGGCATGCGGCAGAGGCTCTGGTGACGTTGCCCTCGGACTCCCCCAGCACGGCTCTGGCCACGCCGGGGACCCCCAGCAGGGGTTGGAAGCCGAGGGGTCCCTTGGGTCACCTGAGAATGCCTGGCCTGTCACTGTGAGTGCCCCATCCCGGGGGTTGGGGGGGGGGTCTCAGCCCAGGGGGAAGTGGTGCCCCTCCCCACAGACCCCTGGGGCCTTTAGTCATCCTGGGGGCGCCTGGTCAACAGGGGGAAATGACCAGGGTCCTGGTTCCCGTCCCAGAGCTGGTGGCTGGGCGTGGCCAGGCCTGGCTGAGCGTGAGGGGAGCTCAGGTCTCAGCATGGTGACAGCCACCTTGGGCCCTCCTCCTGCTGCCATCACCCCAACGTGTCAGAGCTCAGCCCTGTAGGGAGGACACCCCACACTGTCTTCCTTCCTACATACTCCAAATCTCCCAGACCCCGGGATGGTCCCCAAAGGCCAAGGACAGGTGTCAGCCTTACAGCCTGAAGGGTTCACCTCTACAAGAGGCGGGGGTGCTGAGGGTCCTGGAGCCTGTGCGGCTGCCTCAGGCCCATTCTCTGTGGGGGTCTGCGGAGGTCCCATGACCCGCCTCGCCTCTGGCTTAGGAGTCACCTCTGCAGGCCTGGGGGTGTTCACATCCCCCTCAGGACTCTTTGCTGGGGGACCAGGCATGGGGGGGGGCCCTCACTGCCCCCAGGCCCGAATACACCAGGAGCCACCATAGGCTGCTCTCTATCCACCCCACATCCTGTTCTCCTGGGGCCCCCCCTGGGAGGGGGGTGGGGAGGTGGCAGAGGGAAGAGGGAGGTCTGCCTGTCCTGCCTAGGGATGGTGACCGCTTCTCCAGGGGCCAGCTTCCTGTTCCCGGACATTCTGGGGAAACTGGCCTCTGAGAAACTCCAGTGGCTGCCAGCCTGTTCCCCTCCCTTCTGCCCCCTCCTCCCCACCCCCTCCCACTGCCCCCCCCTCCCCCCGCTTGCAGCCCAAGGCTTGGTCCATGGGCCCCTCTCCTCTGCTCCCTGGGTCATCTGGGGACACCCACCAGTGGCCCCCTGCCCCCTCTCTTCCTGTTCCCTAGGCAGTTTCATCTAGATGCTCATAATCCTGACACCCCTCTCCCATTTTACCGCTCCCAGCAGGACTCGGGGGAGGCAGCCTTAAGTGGATGCTCTTGAGGACAAACCCCGCCCCCACTCCCAGGTGGGACACATGTGACATTCCTCAGGCACTCGGGGCTGCCCTAAAGCTAAGGGAAGGAAAAACCAATGGTTAACTTACAAAGATTACAGTTCAGCCAAGACAAGAGTCTCCCTCAGTTTACAAATGTCTCAGTGATTTACAAGAAAAAAGCATTCTTATCAGTAACCTGATTTACAGAAGGAAACTCTCAACTGTCTTGATGTTAATATGCCTTGCTAGAGGGAAAAACCACCTTAACTTGACAATGTCCAGGCCTCTAGTATCTTGTAGGTCCTCTTTAGCAGAGAAGTTCTTTTGAAAACCTCCCTTTTTCTTACATCCCCCAACTCCCAAGTATATGATCAGTCACCCCTCACAACCCCGGGGCAGCAGCTCTTTCTGCCCACAGGTCCTGTCCCTGTGCTTTAATAAAACACCGTTTTGCACCAAAGACATCTGAAGAATTCTTTCTTGGCTGTTGGCTCCGGGCCTCACCCCATCAACCTTATATTCCAAAACTACATCAGTCTGCTAGCAGGTGACGGTGGGGCAGGGTGGGGTGGGGGGCTGGGTGCAGAAAGGAGCAGCTCAGGCCCTCAACCTGCTGACACTCCCTGCCCAACTTCCCCCCCGCAACCAGCCAATTCCAAGGCCCACATTGCAAGGCCAGGATGTCCCAGCTGACCCCAGTCCTCACCCTTGTGTCTCCTCACCCCTTCCCTATTCAACCTAGGCCTCCCTTGGCTGAGCACCCCTCTCCAGACTCCACCTCCCTCCCTGCAGAGAGCCTGTTCATTCCCTGCACAAAGCCGGCTGTCCCAACCTGACAACAGACCCCCTGTGGGACCCTGCATCTTGATGGAGCGGCTCTCCTGCCCTGGTCCTCTGCCAGGCCACCTACCCTCACCTTGAGAAGGGGGCCACGTTCTCTCCCCACAGGCTCCCTCAGACTCTGGCTGGGGCAGACCTGGAAATGGACTTGAGAGTGGCATTTCCTGGCCCCTCCCCCCACCCTGAACGCGCCCGATCTCGTCTGACCTCCTGTAGCTTCTTAGAAAAGCAGGGGTTTTGCTGAACCCACGTGACTGTTTGAGGTCCAGATGGTCTTGATTTCATTTCATTTCATTTCTCTTTCACGTGCTCTGAAATAAAAGCAGTTGGAGGGGCTCCTGGGTGGCTCAGTCGTTAAGTGTCTGCCTTCGGCTCAGGTCATGATCCCAGGGTCCTAGGATCTAGCCCGCATCCAGCTCCCTGCTTGGCCAGGAGCCTGCTTCTCCCTCTCCCTGCTTGTGTTCCCTCTCTAGCTGTCTCTCTCTGTCAAATAAATAAATAAAATCTTTAAAAAATAATAAATAGGGGGGCGCCTGGGTGGCTGAGTTGTTAAGCGTCTGCCTTCGGCTCAGGTCATGATCCCAGGGTCTTGGGATCAAGCCCCACATCGGGCTCCCTGCTCCACGGGAGGCCTGCTTCTCCCTCTCCCACTCCCCCTGCTTGTGTTCCCTCTCTCGCTGTGTATCTCTGTCAAATAAATAAATAAAATCTTTAAAAAAAAAAAAATAATAATAAATAGGGGCGCCTGGGTGGCTCAGTCGTTAAGCGTCTGCCTTCGGCTCAGGTCATGATCCCAGGGTCCTGGGATCGAGTCCCACATCAGGCTCCCTGCTCTGCAGGAAGCCTGCTTCTCCCTCTCCCACTCCCCCTGCTTGTGTTCCCTCTCTCACTGTGTCTCTCTCTGTCAAATAAATAAAATCTTAAAAAATAATAATAATAAATAGCCTTAAGTATGAAAAAATTTTTTAAAAAAGGCAGCTGGAATGTTCCTAGTGTGTGAGACAACTAAGAACTCCATGTGCGAGTGAGGGAGAGCGAGAGAGCTACCTCCTGGGCGGGCTAACCAACATGGCTGCGAGAGAAGGAGCCCAGGTGAAGCCCCTGACAGCAGGGCTGGCTGGTGCTGGACATGGCCTTAATACTGGCCATTTGAAGAGTTCTCTGAGCTCGTTTTGTTTTTTTTTTTTTTTTTAAAGATTTTATTTATTTATTTGACAGAGAGAGACACAGCGAGAGAGGGAACACAAGCAGGGGGAGTGGGAGAGGGAGAAGCAGGCTTCCCGCTGAGCAGGGAGCCCGATGTAGGGCTCGATCCCAGGACCCTGAGACCATGACCTGAGCCAAAGGCAGACGCTTAACGACTGAGCCACCCAGGCGCCCCTCTGAGCTCGTTTTGTAAACCTGGCTTCAGGTCCGGCCCCTGTGTCCAATCCCTGTCCCACAGTCTGCATCCCCTGCCCAGTACTCATTATAATCCCTGGAGCCAATGTTTTTAGCTAAAGACCCTTCCCCTGGGAGCTTGCAGCCTGGAGCCTTCAGTCCTGGGAGACTTCCTGGAGGAGGTAACTCTGGGCTTGGGAGGGCAGTGATTGACTTGCCCTTTAGCAATGACCATCAGGAAATTTTAAGGAAGAAAACGGTTTATTACTTACTAGACCTGGAGGTTCCACAGTGCACCTGGAGCCACACAGTCAGGTAGCTGGGAGAGGGAGGGACAGGGAGAGGGGGAGGGCCGGGCTGGGGGAGAGAGATAGAGAGAGAGAGGGCACTCATAGACAGGCCTGGGGTTCTGCTTTTATTGGGATCAGGAGTCCGAGGATTTTGCAGACTCACTCTATTGCTGAATTTAAAACATAAGAGCAGGAATTTAAAGCCGGGTGGGGGGTGGACAGGCAGCCCACATGGTCGGTTATTGAAGCCAAACTCTCTGAAACAGAAGCCCAAGTGTGGGGCCCGAACTGGCGTTTTCTAGCGTGGCCGGCAACACATTTATTTGAGATGGCCTTTGAAGTCGGCGCCTCTTGGAAAGGGATGCCTCAGCAATCAAAGTTTAAGCTGGGCACTTGCATCACCACAGAGGGAAAAGCCCGTGAGGGCTTACACTCCGATCCACACTCCGATCCGCCCCAAGTCCTCCAGGACGCTAGGGGGCTAGCTAACACGCTGCAGGCGGGGTTGGGCACGCTGTAACACAGGAAGTGCACTTCCACATAGGATTATGGTAGCAAATCCTATAAAAATTACACAGGCAGTAGTCTGGATTGTAGTCTGTAGCCATTGTCCCAAACTTGAAGGGGGGGGCCAGCTCAGGCGATCTGTGCAGGGATTTGGGTAATACTACCAGATA
Organism: Phoca vitulina; assembly: GCF_004348235.1. Classification (NCBI taxonomy): domain Eukaryota; kingdom Metazoa; phylum Chordata; class Mammalia; order Carnivora; family Phocidae; genus Phoca; species Phoca vitulina. The sequence goes on from NW_022589736.1 coordinate 349,258, forward strand.
TTTTAGCATCTTGGGCCATTTAGTGTGTGGGGTGACCCAGGCGGGGGCCGGCCACTCAGGCGGTAAAGGATTCACCGGAGGCAGAACAACGGAGATAGAAGTTGATAGAATAAACCACAGGGAAGCAGAGGAGGGCAGGACAGCAGAGGAAAGGCTGTCTGTGGAGGGGATGGTGGGGGCTGTAGATAAAGGGGAAGGTGAGGAGGTATGGAAACGTATGGAATTTTCCTTTTGGGGTACCTGTGTCTGGGAGTAAGCAGCCCATTGTTCAGCTAAGGCTTATGGGTATTTTGAAGTGGGCTTTCTAATGGACCTGTTTGCAGTCAGCCAGGGAAATGGGGGTCACTGTGGGCCTTATTCAGGCCTCCATTGCTCAAGCTGGTCGCCTGAAAGTGGCCTCTACATAGTGTGAGCAGGTTTGAACCTGTCCTGAGCTGGTAAATTGTTCCATATCTCATCGAACCAGTTCTGAGTCCTGAGAAAAGGTCAGTTCAATTAAAGGTTATGTCTCATTTCAGAAGGTGGTGATGCAGGTGGACTCCCCAAGTTAAGCCTACAGTAGTCCCCCCCAACTTATCCACAGGGACACACTCCAAGGCCTCTAGTGGATGCCTGAAACTGTAGATAGTACCCAGCCCTACATATATTATGCTTTTCCTATATGTCTATACCTCGGATAAGATTTAATCTATAAATCAGGCAAAGAGATTAACAGGAACTAATAATAAAATAGAACAATTATAGAACAGTTATAGCAATAGTACTAATATACTGTATTATAATATATAAATTATACATAACATAATAACAATAAACCATAATAAAAGTTATGTTAGGGGCACCTGGGTGGCTCAGCAGTTAAGCGTCTGCCTTTGGTTCAGTTTGTGATCCCTGGGATCCTGAATCCGGCTCCCTGCTCATCGGGGAGTCTGCTTCTCCCTCTCCCTCTGCCCCTCCCCCACTCATGCTTGTGCTCGCTCTCTCTCAAATAAATAAATATTTTTTTAAAAAAGTTATATGAATGTGGCCTCTCTCTCAGAATACCTCATTGTACTATACTCAGCCTACTTCTTGCGATGATGTGACACGGTACAACAAAGATGAATGACTGGTGCAGACTGAGCCCTGAGGGCAGCCGATGGAGGAGACTTCTAGGTCTTCACAACAAGGGCTCGAAATGTCTTCATAAGGAGGGAGGCAGGCAGTGGCAATCTGGCAGATTTTCCTGGCTTGCAGTTTGAACGTCTCTGGTGATCCTTCTGAGGGGCCCACAGGCAACAGGCGTGAACACTGTCCATACGTGAACTGTTGGGGTGGTTTCTCCGAAGTCTGGATCAAGCTGTCCCACATTAGCTTGCATGGCTGGGGAAAAGGGCAGTTTTAGTTCTCAAGGATTCCAAGTCAGAGGGTGGGAGAAAAACTGGAAATGCTAAAAGTTTGGAGGGTTGCAGCCAAATATTGGAGGAAAGTGGAAGAATTGAGGATCTAGTCTAGGTGAAGACAAAACCCCAAAGATAATTACCAGCATTAGAATAGATCCGTAAAGGCGTATTAACTGAAACATGACTGTTCCCTCTGCAATCACCCCGATTTTATCAAAGATAACCATAGCAAGACCGTTTTGTTTTCGAATTCAGTCTAGTTTCCATAAACTTGCCTTGATTATTTACCTACATGCAGCAAGAAGAGTGACTGACCACTGAGGCTCTTTTAAGTCGGCTTTGCTGGAACCTTTCATAAGGAATCTCACATTGAACTTGGAAAAGCCTTTCAGGCTAAGAAGCCAAGCCAAGAACTTCCTGTCAGACTTCACCTGGAATACCTTTAGATTTCAGTGAATTCCTCCCTTCTTGAAGTTCCTGGGCCTGTCAGGAGGCGACCTTCCTTACTCACATGATAAGGCTGCTGGGAACCCATTAGCAAGGTTATCAGGCTGATTTTTCCAAGGGGCTTTATTGGCTCTGTAAGACCAACCTTAGTTCCTTAAAGCTGTCTGGTCATATCTGAGTCTACTCACATCTTTCTCAAATATGACATTCCAGTCAAAGCTTTGGTAATATGACCAGTGTTTCCAACAGTGTCCTGTTACAAGGGGAACAGATTCTTATGGAACTTATACAAATGAATATGTTGCTGTGAAAATATAAGAATACTTGGAGTTTCCAAATTCTGGGGGGATCAGGTAGGGAGAAAAAGTAATTGTTTCATCTTTGTTTACAAAGGTAGACTTTACAAATTGCTATAGGTCATAGCTAGTGTAAGAGAAAGTTTCCTTAAATCTGGAAAACAAAAGATTAAAGAACCAGCAATGTTTCAAACAAAAGTCATAAAAATTTATAATCATCCCTATCAGTTCCGTCAGTCCCCTGAAATTAATTCTTGTTGATCTTGATCTTTTGTTGACGGTTTTATGAATCAGGTTTTCTTTAGAGTTGTGTAAATTCTTTCGCAGTTGAGTGATGTGATCTGAATTATCAGAAACCTGTATTCTAGAGTGCCTATCAGTCCTTTCCAGGAATTTTCCTGAAGATGAAGCAGTTTTGCAAAAGCATCAGAGTCCTACAGTAACTGTCTGTATGTGACAAAAGACTTAAAAATGGCCACGGTTAAAGATCTGATGAGAGTTCATTACAAGGCAATTGACAAGGAAATTTGATTATTTTGGTGACACAACATTTTAAGATGATAACTGGAATAATGACTGATAATATTATATATCAGACTTTTAGGAGTTTCATATAATTTCTGGAACACTTATATTAATAACATATCTATATTAGAATATTAATAAAGAGGGGCGCCTGGGTGGCTCAGTCGTTAAGTGTCTGCCTTCGGCTCAGGTCATGATTCCAGGGTCCTGAGATCAAGCCCCGCATCAGGCTCCCTGCTCAGCGGGAAGCCTGCTTCTCCCTCTCCCACTCCCCCTGCTTGTGTTCCCTCTCTCGCTGTGTCGCTGTCAAATAAATAAATAAAATCTAAAAAAAAAAAAGGATATTAATAAAGAATTTACAGCACTATTTCTTATTTGAAATGCTTACCATGTAATGTCACATATCAAATAAGACTAATTAGTTTAATGTCTCTCTTCTTAAAAGGACAGAAAATAAATCTTTCGAGATGTTCCATAAACGTTCTTGAAAAAATCCCAAAATTATTTCCAGGTCAAAAGAGTTCATTTAGAATCTTATTTCGGGGGGAGAATCTTATGCCTGGGTGCAGTTGGTTAGCATCTGACTTGATCTCAGCTCAGGTCGTGGTCTCAGAGTCCTGAGACAGACCCCTGTGTTGGGCTCCACACTCAGCGTGGAGTCTGCTTGAGATTCTCTCTCTCTCTCCCTCTGCCTCTCCCACTTGTGCTCTCTTTCTCTCTCTAAAATAAATAAAATCTTAAAAAAAAAAAAAGAATTTGATTTTGGGAAGTTTGTCAAAAATATCAAAAGGTTTTGGGCACTTGACTAAATAGGATCACAAATAATTATGAAATAATACTTACCCTTTAACCAAAGTAACAAAAAGATTTCAAAGGCAAATATAGGTGACATAGATCTGAGCAAAACCTAGGTCTTTTAATATGGAGAAGACCCAGTTTACTCAAGTAATCGAAGACTTGATGATACAGATAAGAGGAAGCACAGGAAATTATTTTGATAAAACACAGGATCTTGGTTTTCTAGGCAGATTACTTAAAAGGTAAAGAAAACCCTGATAATCTCTTTTCAGGAGCAGATCAATAGTTCAAGAAAATTTTGTCCTTTGAGCAGATGAAAGAATTAAGTTTTAGTTTAATTTTTTATTTTATGATTTTATTTATTTATTTGAGAGAGAGTGCAAGAGAGAGATCATGAACAGGGGAGAAGGGGGGAGTGGGGAGGGGCAGAAGTAGCCACCCAGGTGCCCCTAAGTTTTAGTTTTAGATTAGTATACTATCACTACTAAAGCCTATTTTTAAAGATTAAAAAAATTGGGGGGATGCCTGGGTGGCTCAGTAGGTTAAGTGTCTGCCTTCGGCTCCGGTCATGGTCCCAGGGTCCTGGGATCGAACCCAGCATCGGGCTCCCTGCTCAACGGGGAGTCTGCTTCTCCCTCTCCCACTCCCCCTGCTTGAGTTCCCTCTCTCTCGCTGTGTCTCTCTCTGTTAAATAAATAAATAAAATCTTAAAAAAAAAAAAAATGGGGGGTGCCTGGGTGGCTCAGTCAGCTAAGCATATGCCTTCAGCTCAGGTCATGATCTCAGGGTCCTGGGATCGAGCCCTGCACTGGGCTCTCTGTTCAGCAGGGAGTCTGCTTCTCCCACTCTCTGCTCATGCTCTCTCTCAAATAAATAAATAAAATCTTAAAAAAAAAATTTTTTTTTTTAAAGTAATCTCTACACCCAACCTGGAGATCAAGAGTGGTAGTCTCCGGGGACTTAGCCAGCCAGGCGCCCCAAGCCTATTTTTAAAACCCTTATAATAGCCATTCCATTTTTAGCCAACTTGACCATACAAGATCCCCTGGCCCCCAATTTCTCTTTCTCTTCTCAACTTTCTATGTGCATAGTTTGTTCTTTATTTTCCTCTTTCTCATTCTGAAATCATCACCTTTACTTTAGGACAAAATTACTTTGGGGACTGGCTGGCTCAGTCGGTGGAGTCTGCAACTCCTGGTCTCGGGGTTGTGAGTTTGAGCCCCACGGTGGATGTAGAGATTACTTAAAAATAGGACAAAATTACTTTCTTTTTCCTTATTATTTCTAATAGTTTATTTTTTTTAAGATTTTATTTATTTATTTGACAGAGAGACACAGCCAGAGAGGGAACACAAGCAGGGGGAGTGAGAGAGGGAGAAGCAGGCTTCCCGCTGAGCAGGGAGCCCGATGCAGGGCTCGATCCCAGGACCCTGATGCAGGGCTCGATCCCAGGACCCTGGGATCATGACATCAGCCGAAGGCAGACGCTTAATGACTGAGCTACCCGGGCGCGCCTCTAACAGTTTAAATGACATATATTAATTAAATGACATATATTAATGTATTAATGACATGCATTAATTTCTAGTGCAAACTAAGAAGTACGCAATTTTTTGTGAAATGCTACACAGAATCTTTTAGATTGTCAAACTTATGAATATATCTCTTAATTCCTAAGAACATAACATTTCCTCATAGTGCAATTTTTCCCAATTAAAATGTAGCAATGTCATCCTATAATTAAGGGGAATGCCTTGTGAAGAATAATTCTCTGGACTCAGGGTCAAATGGGGCCTCTTGAGGGTTGGAAATAGAGGGTCATTTGGGTCACTATGATCACAGAAATGATCAGCCCATTGGACCGTGCCAAATGTGCACAGGAGATGGGCCTCATCTTAATGTTTGCTGTTCCCTATGAGCCTTGGCAGTGATCGCGGTATGGGCACGGCGCCAGGCAATAAATATCCAACTGAAGAGATGCTATGAGTATTTGTGGCTCTGGGGGCCTTTGCCTCCCCTTTTCCCTCTGCCCTCTCACTAGAGACCTTGATAGCCCTGTCAGCTTTTCCCTTGGTGGCAGGGACGCCAGAAATTTTTGGATGATGTTACTATGAGCCCTCTTTGCAGGAGGCCACTTTCCTTTCCAGGGTGTTCCACGAGACCTCCCTGGAGTTAGGGTAGGCCTCCACCTGCGTGCTATGTGCAGGGCCTTTGGGAAAAGCCCCGGGCCTCTGGAGTGGTATACGAGTCTTAGCATGTTGGTATGCATGGCACTGAGCAATGTCCAGAAGCTTCTAGGGGTTTGCGTTGCTCAAGGAGCGGGTACACCTCCTCAGGCTTCTTAGGAAGTGCAGGCACCAGCTTTTCAGGACATTTATACTTGTCTGTTAATTATTTAGCAATATCACACCAGGAATAGGATCCATGTCAGGGGATGCAGAACGACAGCAGTGAGTGAGGTGATGGCCCAGAGACCATGGCCTTTGTCGTACTTTCCCTCTGGTACCAGCTTTGGTTTCCAGTTACAAGGTATGTGACTCTTCTGGGTAAGGATGTGGAGTCAGGGCGCGGCCCACTGACTGTAGTCGCCAGCATATGTATCGCGTCCTGCTCACCAGTGAGAATCTCTTCCTCGCTCTTTCAGCCCTAGCCTCCCCTTGGGCAAGGCCACTAGCCTTGAGATCCAACCCACCCTCCTTAGCTCTCCTTGGCCTTGAGATGTGGAGCATCCTCACACACATTAATAGTCAATTAAGGCTTTATAATTCGTGGTCTAATCATCTCGGTAGACCACATGGCCTTGATCACGCTGCTCTGGGGAGATCATTGGATAATTACGGCAGCTGTGCCCTTTTGGGGTTGGATTCTGCAGGCAACACAGGACAGAGGCAATTTGCAAAAGCACAAAACAACATGAACAGCTGCCTGTGAGTGGTGCTAGTTTTCCAGATGGTGCTACCCACCTGAGTGAGTTAGGCTGTTAGGAAGCACGCTGCAGGTGAAGACATTCCCCTCAGTTAATTGCAAGGGCAATCATGCAATCCTGCCAACTTCGCCAGTTGCTTTGTGCAGAGCTTATCAATACCAGTGTTGCGGCTGGACCAGCCCTTGTGGTTCTTATTATGATTGCAAGATGACCTTCAGCAATAACCATCAGGAACCTGTGGGGGGAAAAAAGGTTTATTACTTCAGGACGAGGAAATTATATAACACACCTGGGGCCACGCAGTGAGGTCTCTGGGTGGGGGGGGGAGCCCGAGCTCAGAAGGGTAGGCTCACAGGCCAGGGGTTCTGCTTTTGTTGGGGTCCAGGGTGCAGGCCTAGGGTTTTACAAACTCACTTATTGCTAAATTTAAAACGTTAAGAGCAGGAATTTACAGCTGGGGGGCAAGGGGGATGGACAAGTGGCCCAAGTGGTCAGTTATTGAGATCAACCAAACTCTCTAAGATAAAGGAACCTTGGTTGGGGGAGGTGGCCTGGCTCATTAGTGCAGCTGGAAATGTGTTTGAAATAACCAGCTTTTTTTTTTTCCCCCAAGGGATGCCACTTTGAAATGGATGCTGTGGCAATCAAAGCTTAAGTTAGGCACCTGCATTACCAAACCAAACCCAAGTGTCAGGGCTGACTCTACAGAAGCACTTAGGTTTTCCCCATCTTTTTGTATTAGAAATTGTGCCGACACTGTACTTGCAAGCCTGTCTCAGCTGGACCTTCAGCCTGCAGGTGACTCTGAGGCCCCTCCAGCAAGCAGCTCCCTCATGGCGCTGGGGGCTCTGCAATGTGGGGCTAAGGTATTGCCAGGTGGGGGGAGGCCACTTTGTATTTTCTAATTTTTTTTAAAGATTTTATTTATTTATTTGACAGAGAGAGAGCACAAGCAGGGGGAGTGGGAGAGGGAGAAGCAGGCTCCCCGCTGAGCAGTGAGCCCGACGTGGGGCTCGATCCCAGGACCCTGGGATCATGACCTGAGCTGAAGGCAGACGCTTAACGACAGAGCCACCCAGGTGCCCTGTATTTTATAATTTTTAAGTGATGGGGGCACCTGGGTGGCTCAGTCGGTTAAGCGTCTGCCTTCAGCTCGGGTCAGGATTCCAGGGTCCTGGGATCGAGCCCCACGTCGAGCTCCTTGCTCTGCGGGGAGCCCGCTTCTCCCTCTCCTCCCCACTTGTACTCTCTCACTGTCTCTCCTCTCTCTCTCAAATAAATAAATAAAATCTTAAAAAATAATAATAATAATTTTTAAGTGATGGGATTTGGTTGATCTTTTACCTTTCAGCGTTTCTTGTTTTTTCCCCAGTATTTTTAAATACAAAAGTGCCAAGCCTGGTAGTCATAATTCACCTGAATTTTCATAAAACAATCCGAAGAAAATAAAGTTACTGCTTTTATTTCATTTTATTTGTTTATATTTTTTAGTAATCTCTCTACCCAACATGGGACTCAAACTCACCACCTGGAGATCAAGAGGTTCATGCTCTTCCAACTGAGCCAGCCAGGCGCCCCTAAAGTTATTGCTTTGATTTTTTTAAATTTTTAAATTTTTAATTTTTTTTAAAGATTTATTTGAGAGAGCGTGCGTGTGTGCAGTTGAGCCTCCAGGGGGAGGGGCAGAGGGAAAGGAAGAGAAAGAATCCTCTAGCAGACTCCCCAGCTGAACATGGACACCCATGCAGGGCTCAACCCCAGGACCCCGAGATCACAACCTGAACTGGAACCAAGAGCCAGATGCTCAACCTACTGAGCCACCCAGGTGCCCCAAATTACTGTTTTTAAAGCTGTGGAAACTCCCAAATCTTAGAGAACGTCCATTCCAAGAAAGAAGGAGTGGCAAGGGGACAGTACTGACCTGGGCCAGGGCGTGCTGCACAAAGCCTGCCGCGTGCGGCAGAGGAAGCTGTCCCGGCGGCCTGTGGCAGGTCTTCCCTCATCGGACTCCATTAAAATTAAAAACTTTCATGCACGAAAGGATACTAGCAAAACAGGAGAAACAACCCACAACATGGGAGGAAATAGTCACAGATCAGAAATCTGATAAGGAATTAATACCCATAGTATATAAAGAAGTTTTGTAACCAAATAGCAAAACCAAAACCAAAACCAAACCAAAACAAAACAAAAACCAAAAAACCAATTTAAAAAAATGAACAAAGGACTTGGACATTTCTCCAAGGAAGATATTCAAATGAACAAAAAGCACATGAAAAGAGGCTCTGAATCCTCAGAGAAATGCAAATCAAAGCTACAATGACATAGCACTTCACACCCACTAGCATGGCTGGAATCAAAAAGGCAGATAACAAGTGTTGGCGAGGATGTGCAACATTGGAACCCTCCTTTGTCCACTGCTGGTGGGGATGAGAAATGGTGCAGCCCCAGTGGAAAACAGTGTGGCAGTTCCTCAAAAAGCTTAAATGGGTATTGCTGGGTCACCTAATCCTAGGTGCACATCTGAGAAATAAAAACATATGTGCACACAAAAAGTTGTATACCAACATTCATAGCAGCATTATTCACAATAGACAAAGTGTGGAAACCCAAATGTCCGTCAATGAATGAATGGATGAATACAGTGTGATCTACCCACTCAATGGAATACGTTCGGCCATGAAAAAGAATGAGATTCAGACACCTGCTACAACGTGGATAAACCTTGAAAACATGATGCTAAGCGCCATAAGCCAGACACAAAAGGAGAAATATTGTGTGATTCCATGCATGGGGTACCTAGAACAGGCATATTTATAGGGACAGAAAATAGAATAGAGGTTACTGGGGCTGGGGGAAGGAGGAAGAAAGGAGTTATTGTTAACAGGGACAGCGCTTCAGTTCAGATGATGAAAAAGTTCTAGAAACGGATGGTGGTGATGGCTGCAAAACACTGTGAATAGACTTAAAGCTACTGAACTGGACACTAATGGTTAAAATGGTATATTTTATATTACGTACATTTTACCGCTACACTAAAATACCGTTTCTCACATCAGCTTAGCAGAAATTGGAAAGTACAGCAACCCATTTTGTTGGCAAGGCTGTGGGAGAGCAGGCCTTCTCATATTTTGCTTCTGGGAGGAATCTACGTGTCTTTACCTTTTTTTCTTTTTTTTTTTAAGATATATTTATTTATTTTACCACACAGGTCCACTCACCCGCTGTTCCTCACACTGGCCGAGTGAGAGAGGGAGAGAGAGAGAGACTGCGTGTGTGGGCAGGAGGTGGGCAGAGGGACAGGGAGAGAAGCAGACTCCCTGCTGGTGTGTGTTGGGGGGAGCCTGCCCGGGGGCATGACCCTGAGATCAGGAACTGAGCCAAAATCAAGAGTGGCATGCCCAACCCACTGAGCCACCCAGGCGCCCCCTTTGTCTTAGCAATCGTAATTCTAGTTTACCTTAAAGGTACACCCTCAACAATATGAAAATGCCTCTGACCTGGTTACTCATGGCAGCTTGGTTGGTGATTATAAAATATTGGAAACAGGGGCGCCTGGGTGGCTCAGATGGTTAAGCGTCTGCCTTCAGCTCGGGTCATGATTCCGGGGTCCTGGGATCGAGCCCCACATCGGGCTCCTGGCTCAGCGGGGAGCCTGCTTCTCCCTCTCCCTCTGCCTCTCTCCCTGCTCATGCGCTCTCTCTCTCTCTCTGTATCTCTGTGTCTCAGATGAATAAATAAAAGCTTTAAAAAAAAATATTGGAAACAATTTAGATGTTCATACATAGAAGAGTGGTTGAATGAAAAGTCCATCCACATATCTCTGAACTGATGTGGAATGATTTCTAGGCTCTGTTGCTAAGTGTAAAAAGGGAAGTGTGAAGGAGTATCTATAACGTGCTACCTTTGTGTTCAAAATAAGGGGAATTAAGAAAATAAACATTTGCCTCCTCACTTGAATATAGAGAAACCTAGGAAAGAAAACCCAGAGAGGACTGAGATTGATTTTAGAAGGTACTTGGCAGGAATTGAACGGAGAGAGGGAATGAGGGAGAAGCCATTTCTCTGAATAGACCTTTTTGTGCAGACCTGACTTTTGAACTATGTTATCGTTTTACATATTTGAAAAACTAAAATAAAATCTTCCAAGGATGGGAGAAAAAATCCCCAAATTTAATACAAACAGAAACAAATGAGCCAAAGCATTCTTTCTTTTTTTTTTTTTAAAGATTTTATTTATTTGACAGAGAGAGACACAGTGAGAGAGGGAACACAAGCAAGGGGGAGTGGGAGAGGGAGAAGCAGGCTTCCCGTGGAGCAGGGAGCCCGATGTGGGACTCGATCCCAGGACCCTGGGACCATGACCTGAGCCGAAGGCAGTTGCTTAACGACTGAGCCACCCAGACGCCCCAAAGCATTCTTTCAAGGGAATAACATAAACACACTCAAAGGTGAGAAAAAATAAAAGCAGTAACTCAAGTAACTTTTAAATATAGTATTTAGGGCATATGCCCCCAGCCTAAAGACAAAAAGAACTCTAAACAAATATTTAATTCCAATTAGAATTGGTAGGCTTCACCCTACCCACCCCCCCAAATATAGATGAAAAATTCTGAAGCTGCTTTTTGGAATTCTAGCAAATTGAGCACATAAATAAAAGAAACCAAGTACCTCCGGGTTGGAAAATGGAGTTACAAATACTGAGTGGGAGAAGAAAGAATGAACCCTGCAGGATTGGGTTGGAATTAGAGACAGTGTAAACTCTTGGATGTACACATCCCGTCCATTTCCCAGCTCTGTTCTCCAAGAAGTAATGATGCCACAGTACTCTAACTGTACAGCAGAGAAACCACACTGACCACCCTTCCTAAACACACAAACTCTGGAAAGTATGTACCTCTTCATGTTACGCAGTGAACACATAATCACTTCCGTGATCTCTCCTGCCCAAAGTGTGGAACCTGAGTCTAAACAGGATGAAACATCAGACAGACCCAACTTGAGGGACATTCTACAAAATAAATGGCCCATATTCTCCAAAAATGGCAATGTCATGAATTGCAAAGAATTATGAACTGTTCCAGATTAAAGACGTCCAAAAAAGACATGACAACTGAATGCAATGGATGCATGATTTTGAATTTTTTACTATGAAGGATTTATTGGAGCAACTGACACTTCAATAAGGTCTGCAGATTATTGTATTCAGTCTTATTTTCCTGATACTGAAAACTGGACTGTGGATATGTAAGGGAATTCGCTGTTCTCCCCATAAAAAAGAGTGAACACTCATCCATGAGATTGTCACGAGATCAAATCAAATGTGCTGATTCACATACTGAATTCAGCACAAAATGTTGGGTAAATACAGGGAAGGATCATCATTGGTAAGAGGATCTCACAGGACAAGGTGGGTTTTAAGAAACCACCACCTCGGGTGCAGAACGACTAGGCTTCAACAGGGTCCCCTGGGTCACTCGGAAGGGTTCCGCTCACGGAAGCGGGATCCGCAGGTGCCCAGGTTCCAGGAGGCAAGGTTCCAATAAGGCCCCGGGTGCGGCCAGCGGGCCAGTGTTCCCACACGAACCAGCGGGCCTTCCAGTTCCAGTTCCCGAGAGCCGGCAGATTAAAAAGGAAATTTGGTAATAGCCAATACAGAGCCCCAAACTCAAAGGGACGGCCGCCGGATTCTGCGACTTTCGCCCACTGGGTCCCGGTGAAGGTGCCAGAACCCTGAGATGACCGGTACCGCCAAGGGCGAGCCCAAGGTCGGCTGGCCGGCGGCAGGCTCTGTGCCCAGCTGCTTTCAGCTCTGTTTTGAGACAGCACAGCTAGTTCTCCGGCTTAAAAATTAGTCATTAAAATGGTCACGGGAGACACTCTGCATGGGGTGAAAAATTAAGGGTGTTTGTGACGTTTCTGCCCTGCCACGTTGAGCCCGTCCCGGGTTCTGTAGAACATGGCGTCGCCGCCCGGCCGCCTTACCCGCAATATTAGTACGAAAATCATCCCCAAGGGCAGCCAGCCCGGTTCAGCACCGTCTGCAGCGTGGAAGCTGCCAACACATCGGCCAGCTAGTGTAGCCTTCGCCTCAGGCCCTGGGCCTGAACCCGGGTTCTTAAGTTAGGAGCGTGCCCGCCGCTTGGAGTCTGCGGGGCTTCTCCCGGGTGCGGAAGGCCGGGTGTGAAGCGGCGGCAGGCACACTCCGAAGGGCCCATGATCACAGAGAAGCAGCTCTGTCGCTAGACTCGGACCATCAATTCCAAACATGGGGAGACAAAATGGCGGCCGTGTCCCCGGCAGAAGCCACATACGGGTTCCGCGGCACGCAGGACCTACAACTCCCAGAGTGCTCTGGGTCGAAAGTGGGAGGGCGGGGAGCGCGCTAGCATCCCTCGATGTGGCCCTGGGCCCTGGGCCCCGCCCCCTCCCAGCGGAAACCCTGTGGAATACGTGGCCCGCTCCGGTCCGCTCACCCGCCCTTCTTCGCACTGGCCGAAGGGACTCGTAGTTCATTGGCAACGGTGTTGACCCTCCCTCGGGTCTTAAGAAACTACAGTTCCCGATGTGGCTTCCGCGCCTGCGCACAACGCCGTAGGGCGTACTACGGTTCCCGGCGGGCCCTGCGACGCGCGCGGGTGCGTGCTGACGCACTTAGTTGGTCGTGCTGACGTGCAGCGCGGCCCAGGCGGGGTGCGAGTGGCGCAGTCGGAGCCCGCTGCGGCCCCTGAGGAAGCGAGGAGGCGTCGGTGTCGGCTGAGGCGGGCGGACCGGCGAAGCGAGGCGGCAGCTCCAGGCCCCGAGGGACTCGGGAGCTTGAGTAGCAGCAGCGGCAGCACCTCTCCCCCTCGGAGGCGGCGGGTAGAGGCGGCGGCGGCGGCGGGTGAGAGGGTGAGGGAGCGCGCGAGCCGGGTGGGGGAGGGGCGGCGGCCCCCGGCGCGAGGCCAAAGCGCGCGGAGAACGGTCCAGGCCGCCGCGCGCACGCGCGCTCGCCGCCCCTAGCTCACGCGGACGCCCTCGCTCGCCTGCCTCCCCCCCCCCCCCCGCCTTCCTTCGGTTCCTGTCGCGCGCGGGCTTTTACTGCCCTCCCCCTCCCCCATGGCAACGGCTCGCGCCGCCGACTGCTCTCGGGCTCGCGCGCGCTCGCGACGAGGAGGGGGAGCGCTCGCCTCGGCTTCTCGCCTCCCCCACGCGTGCGGCCGAGGAGGCCCTCCCGCGGCTGCCCCTTCCGACATTTTCTCGGCGGGGAGGCGGCGGCGGCGGCGGCGGGGGCCTGTTCCCGGATCTCTTCCTCCGAACCTCTCCGGCCTCCGGCTTCTCAGTCCCTCCCGCGGGCCTGCGGTCCGGCGCGGAGCCTCCCAGACTCCTGGGCGCCACGCAGCCCCCTCCCCCATGCCTCAAGGCCGAAAATAGGCCTTGGCGGCGCCGCCGCTGCAGGGAGGCCTGGGACTAGGTGCCGCGCATATTGGGGCCCTTCAGACTCGTTACTGTCGGTCTCGAAGCGGTGGGGAGAGGAGAGCTCCAAACCTTGGTTTTCTTTTTTCTTTTTTTTTTTTTTTTTGAAAGACGTGTTCAGCTCAGGTACGTAAAGGCAGACCGTGTACTTTTCTTTTTCATAAGTGTTTTTTTAGTTTTCCACTTTTTCGTCGTCTTTCAAAAGTTGTGTTAAAGCTGGGGAGGCCGTTGGAGCCCTTCCTTGGGAAGAAAACGCTGGGCGCCGACTCGGATTATTTGGCACCCAACTCTTATGAACCTTCGTTTCCACTCATGCTTATCTAAGATGTCTGGACCAAAAATTCAAAAAGAGCGTCTCGTTGTCTTTTAAGTGTCTGGCTTTAGGTTTTGTTTTAGAACTATTTAAAATTTTGGGGGTTCCCTGGTGTCCGCCCAGCTACCGAAATGCCCCCTTACTGCGCTTACCTATGTCCATTTTCCTGCACATCCACCTCGTTTTTGGTGCGTTCCTTGAGTATCTCAGTATTGGATTTCCAGATTGCCTTATATCTCTTTGTTAGTTTGGCGTCGTGATGAAATTTTCCAACAAAAGAAATTCTGTTGTCTTGCTTTGCAGCTTATATTTATTCTTTGACTTTAGCTTGGGTAGCTTGAGTGCTCACAGTCTGTGGACCCCAGTTAAGAATGCCTGTTTAAGTTACCTGGTTTTGATGATTTTTCTGTGTGTTGGTGTTCCTCTTTGGTCTTTCCTTTTAGTGTTTTGAGGGTTGTTTTGCCCCCCCGGGGGGGGGGGGGGACTTGTTCCCTAAAAGTTCTACAATTCGTTGTGTTTTAAAACCCTTTCCTTAGTTCTTGGTTTTCCCTCCTAAGGGAGTGGGAGGATTTTTGTGTGAGGTGGTATGGAAGTGTGGGTGAATGGTTAAGTTAAAGAATTAATTGTATGTCAGAAGCATTCTGTAAGGGAGGCAGAAATTAGGTGGGGTTTAGAGAGGCAAAGAAGGACCTAGGTTTAGAGTGGGGAGGGTTGGTATTTGAGAAAACAAAAGTGAAGGTTGGAAGATAGAGAAACTGATTTCTTGTGCTGTAAAGAAATTTTTCTTTTTTTTTGAATGTGCATTTCTACTTTTCCTAGATTTAGCCTCATTTGTTACTCCTTTACCTTAGTGTTGTTTTCTTTTTGTTTTCAGCCCTCTTGAGTGCTACTGGGATTGGGCAAGGATCCAGCCTTTAGAGTTTGGGGATAGAGGTACAAGCAGTTCTGGAATTGGGCAATTTTCCTTCCATTCACTGTCTTCCCATACTTATTTTTGTTGTTGTTTGTTTTAGTACATTCTTCCAGGTATTTGTGTGCTGTTTTTTTATTCTGGAATTTTAAAAACATAGCATTTCTTTTTATTCGATTTTATCTATTAATTTCTCCACTTGTTTCTTGGGTTTTGTCTTGGGGTAGTTTTCCCTCATTTATGCTTTGTGAAGCTGTCTTCGACAGGATGAGATGGGGGAAGAAATAAAGTGCATATAGTAGGGAAAAGGAATAGAGTATGCGTAGCTAAGAAATCTAACCAGAAGGATGGGAGCTTGAGGGCTCTTCAGAGCCATGCTGGGGTTGGGACAGGTTGAGAGGATAGAACTTGGTAGAACGCACGGAGATAAGATAAGAGGGATAAGGCAGGCCTCGAAGAGAAACTCTAGGAAGTGAGATACAGGGTATTGATAGGGAAAGCTGACTGATGTTAGTGAATGGGGGGGTATAAAGAGTGAGGGGGCTTCTGAGTAAGTTTAGGGCAAGGAATGTAGAGGGTATGGGAACAGTTGGAGCAGAGGAGGCTGATTTGATGTATTCAGAGCATTGAATTGAAAACAGGTGATGTTAAAGAGGAACTAATGAGACTTGGGTGAGCTGCAAATCATGTAAGAAATCCAATGGGAAGGAAATTAAAGGAATAAGATACCAGGTGAGGTAGTTGATAGGAGCTTATTGATAATTGGAATTCAGGAAATGGCCTCTTACCTCTGGGAGGTAAAATACAAGAGGATTCTACACCCAAGGTTCTGTGTTTCTGATATGCTTACTGGCCTTTATTCTTGAATGTGAGGGTGTACAGGACACTTGGCTTATGTCAGGAACCAATCAGTCCACCTGTTCAAATACGTAGGGGTTGTTTAGTCTGTTTTGTTTCCATAACAGTGTAGTCTGAAATTCTCAGGTCAGTTCTTAGAAGAATCTTTGAACTTGTATTGTGGGCCTTAGTGGCTACAGATCTGTGGTGGTGGTTGTGCGCTGTTTGGAGGCCTCAGTAGGTTACCAGATGTTAGGGATTAGATTAGTTGGTGGAGACAACACTTGTGCTTATTGGGGCCAAGGGAGAATAAAGAGGCAGTGTGGAGAAATTTGAGAGAAACTGGTTTCTTGTTTTCTTAGGGTGGAAAAGAACATCTAGGTGCAAACAGAAATGGAAATAGCTCTTGCACTTTGGGGGGAAAGGCTGTAAGAGCTGGGCTGTGATTTTAATGGAAAGTATGGGAAGGGTAAGGAAGGGTTTTTGTTAGGAGACCAGGAGGATTATGCAGCTAAGGGAGGTTTAGTGTGGAGATTCATGTTGAAATAGATGAAGGAGAACAAGGATTTGGGTGGTGGTAAGTGGTTAGTTTGGGGTCAGGGGCCTGACCCGTGTTTCCCCGCTCCCCCTCAGGAGCGGTGGTGCCCCCCCGGGCACGGGGCCATGTACAACGGGATCGGGCTGCCGACGCCCCGGGGCAGCGGCACCAACGGCTACGTCCAGCGCAACCTGTCCCTGGTGCGGGGCCGCCGGGGTGAGCGGCCTGACTACAAGGGAGAGGAGGAACTGCGGCGCCTGGAGGCTGCCCTGGTGAAGCGGCCTAATCCTGACATCCTGGACCACGAGCGCAAGCGGCGCGTGGAGCTGCGATGCCTCGAGCTGGAGGAGATGATGGAAGAGCAGGGGTGAGGGGAGGGCTGGGGGAGAGCCAAGCACTGAGTGAGTGCAGAGCTGGGGGAATTAGGTGGGATGTAGGGAGCTTAGGGCTGGTTGAAGAGGCCTGGAGAGGAGTTGTAGGAGGGGAGGAGATAAAGGAGCTAGAAAATGGAAAGGAGTTAAGGGACAGCTCAAGGTGGGAGATGAGGAAACTGTGTCTGTGACAAGAGGAAGCCTCAGGGAGTCTGAATTATTTAGGTGGAGGCACATGGGGAAAGAGGGGAGCCATAGAAAAAAATGTGCTGTAAGGGGAGGTGGGAAAGCAGGTACCAGGGAAGAGAAGAGCTAAGGTATAAGCTGACAGGTGGTGTTATTGGTAGAGAAGAGGAAGTAAA
The DNA here is from genome assembly GCF_004348235.1 of Phoca vitulina. Classification (NCBI taxonomy): domain Eukaryota; kingdom Metazoa; phylum Chordata; class Mammalia; order Carnivora; family Phocidae; genus Phoca; species Phoca vitulina. Next base: position 366,418 of record NW_022589736.1, read on the forward strand.
TGGATTGAAGGATTGAGGCTTTGGAAAGTACACGAAGGCAGGAAAACAGGAATTGGAATAATACCTGGATAAGAGGGGATCATGAGTTGGGTAGGGAAGTGAAATTTTGGAAAAGGGGCACAATCAGGCAGAAGACCTTTTAGAGCAGTGGTTTTCAAACTTCAGCAGTGGCACCCTTCTTATACAATGTACTTTCGGAATCTCAGGAAATACCTGTTGTTGAAGTTGGGGAGGAGCACCTGGAACTCTGTTTAACTTTCCTCTTTTGGCCCCTGGAGTGTAGCATGTTTAAAATCCACTGTTCTAGAGGCTATAGTAAGTGGAGAGAAGATAACAGGAAAAGATGAGAAAGATTTAAGAGAGAGGCCCTTTGGGGGACAGTGAGTTGAAAAGTTTTTATGTGTGCATGGAAAGGGAAGGGGGATCCTCTTGGGAATGAGGAAACTGTAAACCTGGGACTGGGGAAAGTGCCTAGTCAGACTTTAACCCTGAAGGGATTTGTTCTTTAGGTACGAGGAACAGCAAATTCAGGAAAAGGTGGCTACCTTTCGACTCATGTTGCTGGAGAAGGATGTGAACCCTGGGGGCAAGGAAGAGACCCCAGGACAGAGGCCAGCGTGAGTGTTTTCACTATCACTTATTTTCTCTGGACGCTAAATAGCTGTTTCTGTTACCCTCTTTTCTTGTACATTCTCCCTGCTCTCATTTTCTTTTCCCTGGCCCATTTGGCTGCCTACAATTGTGTGAATATGACTCTGTTCTTTGCTAACTCCTTCTGACCTTTGCCTTTTTTTCCCCCTAGGGTAACTGAGACTCACCAGTTGGCAGAACTGAATGAGAAGAAAAATGAGCGACTCCGTGCTGCCTTTGGCATCAGTGATTCCTATGTGGATGGCAGCTCTTTTGATCCTCAGCGTCGTGCTCGAGAAGCTAAACAACCAGCTCCAGAGCCTCCCAAACCTTACAGGTACTCAAGGCCGAGAATCTACGTCAGCTTCTTTTCTTGATTCTGTGTACTCTGTTACTTGTTTTTGTGAGGGTTTTTTGGACTATTTCCTATCAAACTGTTCTGATTTTGTTTTGAAGTCGAAATGTCTTAAAATTTGTCTTAGCACTCATCCTGCATCTTTTCATCTTTCTCCAAGTCTTGTCCGGGAGTCCAGCAGTTCTCGCTCACCCACCCCAAAGCAAAAAAAGAAAAAAAAGAAGAAAGATAGAGGACGGTAAGTTAGTTGGAAAGTTACTCTAATAGCCAGAGCACTAATCCTGTCATTTTCTTTTTCAAGAAAATAGTTCTTGGAAGCAGGTGAGAGTTGTCAGGGAAGAGGGAGTTACTCTTCAGATTTCAGTCCGAGAATGAATATGTTTCTTCAGTGGGGAAGGGTTGATTCTGCAGTTCCGCCAACTAGGAACTAACCAGCAACATCTTAAATTGGATTTTCTTTTTCATTTTGAGATTTGTTGCTTTATGCTAGAGGTACTTAAGTCTTTTGGAGAGTAAGTCTGAGACCTTGGTGCTGTTAGGCTTTTTTTTTTCTTGCGCTTAGAAGAAGCCTCTTTTGGAGGTGGATTATAAATGGGAAGGTCAGGGAAGGAGCCGAGCAGAATGACTTTGTTTTTGAACCCATCTTTAGCAGGTCAGAGAGCAGCTCTCCTCGACGAGAGAGGAAGAAGAGCTCTAAGAAGAAGAAGCACAGGTATGAGGTGGGAGTACGTGGAGTGATTGGAGAGGCTTGATGAGTCCAGGCATAGGTATTGGTTCATGTTTTTTTCTTCTCCCCTCCTCCCCCTCTAACAGGTCAGAGTCTGAATCCAAAAAACGGAAGCATAGGTAAGAGCTTTTTGGGGCATAAAGGGCATAGTGGCACATGGAATGGTGAGCCAGGTTGGCCTTGCCTGTTCTCTAGGGGGTTTCTTGGAATATAGCTCAATTTTCAGATCTTGCACTGTTAATTCCCTGATTCTTTCCATTTTACTTTTGGTTTTGTTTTAAAATGATGATTACTTTTAATAATTTTACTTTTATTTGTCAGGTCTCCCACTCCAAAGAGCAAACGTAAATCTAAAGACAAGAAGCGGAAGCGGTGAGTGAATTTGTGTGGATTGGAGGGTAGTTTGCTTAACAAGTAGGTGAAGACTGTTTGGTGGGGGATAGGGGAGAATTAGTTATGTCCTTGACAGATAGATGGTAGAGGGTTGAGAGATGGGTTAGAATCCAGTACAAGCGTGACAGGACCCTGAGTTGTGGTGGCCTTCCTTCAGGTCTCGAAGTACAACACCAGCCCCCAAGAGCCGTCGGGCCCACCGTTCAACATCTGCTGACTCTGCTTCCTCTTCTGATACTTCCCGCAGTCGGTAAGGGGTGGTCCAGGAGGAAGGGAGGGAGAGGGACTTGTGGGTTAATCAATTTAATATTTATTGAGCGCCCACGGTGTGCTAGGCGCTGCACAGACCATTCGGAAGACACGGTCCCTGCCCTCTAGGAGCTGACAGGCTAAAGCAACAGGATGGACAGACATATACATTTCCCCTTCTCTTTTTTTTGTTTTTGTTTTTGTTTATTTTGTTATTTTTTGTTTTGTTCTGATGTATATGGACTGCCAGAATAGGGGGGGTGGTGGTTTGTTCGTGGTGTCTGGGGGAGGAAGGAATCCTTACCCTGGCTTCCTTAATCGGGGAAGGCTTCCTGAAGGAGGTGGGCTCAGAGGTGAGTTGTGAATGAAGTGGGTAGGGAATGGGCAGGGTGGAGGGTTGGGGGAGGTTGGGGGAGGTGAGTAAAGGGGTAGAGGGAGAACGTTTTTGGGGACTGTGTTGGGAAGAAAAGGACCAAAGTGAATTGGACTTGAATTTCCATATGAGTGATTTGAGTCGTATGTGTAAGAGAAGGCTTTTTGGAAGAGGGTTTGTACATTCAGGAAAGGTGGATGGGAGCTGGGGAGGGGGTTCTCTGTTCTCCCCTGAGCTGATTTCCTTCCTCTTCCCTGCCCTCAATTACCTTCCTCAGGTCTCGAAGTGCAGCAGCAAAAACGCATACAACTGCCTTGACTGGGCGAAGTCCTTCCCCTGTTTCAGGGCGTCGAGGGGAGGGAGATGCACCTTCTAAGGAACCAGGTACCACCAACATAGGGCAGCCTAGCAGCCCAGAGCCCTCTACAAAGCAGCCTAGCAGTCCTCATGAAGACAAAGATAAAGACAAGGAGGTATGTTACTGAGTTAATGGATGTTTTTTGGGTTGCAGGGTTAGGACCGGTGTTTGAAGAGAAGGAGGGAAGTGAAGTTTTTGAAAGAAGTGAATTTAGTTTTTTTAATGCATTTGTCTTAGTTATCAAGTTTTTTTTACATTGGCAAATTCTTTAGAATTATGTCTTTTAAACTTGACTGCTTATTTATTAATAGGTTTTACATCAATATTTTATACTTTTATGTACAGCTTGGGCAAGTGTTTTTTTAATGATATTTAGTTGTAGTACTTATGTCTAGTTTTTTATATTGTTAAATGCTAGGTGTAGCTAAGAGTTTTTAACCCACTGGGTTGCTGCTTGCAATTTGAAAACACTACTATATTTGTCTTTTCAGTACTTTTCATTTTGTGGTTATTCTGATTGAGCCCTATTCATGATGCTTTCCTGTTTCAGCTATTACATAAATTGCTCTTCACTAAATTCTTAGCTTTTTTGTCCATTTTCCATGTCATCCAGAATTCTTTTTCTAAACTACAAGTTGGATCACCACAAAGATCTCATATTTAAAGCTTTTATAACTTGGGTCTACTTTTTCTTTTCTATAGTTCATCATAGTCTTATTTACATAAATCATGTCATCAAATTTTTGCTTTTGTTCTTTTATTTCAGTATTTTTTTCAAGGGTAAAGTTAGATGCCTCCCACTTTGGGAAACCGCTTTGTTTCTCCGTTTTAAAAAAGTGCCTTTTTTTTAATGTCATGGCATTTTGTTATGGTGGTTACAATATATCATGCATTAATTGTTTGCATTGTGTTTTTTTCTAGATAATAAGAGTTTTAAAGTGATAGCTTGTCCATATTTTTGTGTTTTCTCCACTTTTTGTATGATCTTTTTGTTAATGACAGCCTGTGGTGAGGAAAGGGACCAGTCGGTGTAATGGGGTGTGCAGAGAAAAATTTCATTGGGAAGGGTGTTGGGCTCTTACGGGTGATAGGAAGTTTTGGTGCTTACATTCCTATCCATACTTTTTTCCCCTGCTCTTAGAGATCTGCAGTTCGACCTAGCCCCTCTCCGGAAAGGAGCAGCACAGGCCCAGAACCACCTGCTCCCACTCCGCTCCTTGCTGAGCAACATGGCGGCTCCCCACAACCCCTTGCAACAGTCACGTTAAGTCAGGAGCCAGTGAACCCCCCATCTGAGGCTTCCCCACCCCGGGGCCGTTCACTAACTAAGTCTCCTGAGAAACCGCCCCAGTCTTCTTCAGAGAGCTGCCCACCATCCCCTCAACCTACCAAAGTTTCTCGACATGCCAGCTCTTCCCCTGAAAGTCCTAAACCTGCACCAGCTTCTGGGTCCCGCCGAGAAATTTCTTCTTCTCCCACGTCCAAGAGTCGCTCACATGGCCGGGCAAAGCGGGATAAGTCACATTCTCATACCCCTTCTCGAAGAGTGGGGAGGTCCCGTAGCCCTACCACTACTAAGAGGGGACGATCTCGGTCTCGAACCCCTACCAAGAGAGGTCATTCTCGGTCCCGGTCCCCTCAGTGGCGTAGGTCCCGGTCTGCACAGAGGTGGGGACGATCCAGAAGCCCCCAGCGACGTGGCCGCTCTAGGTCTCCTCAGCGACCAGGCTGGTCTAGAAGCAGAAATACCCAGAGAAGAGGCAGGTCTAGATCAGCAAGGCGAGGCAGGTCACACTCTAGATCCCCAGCCACTAGGGGCAGATCTCGTTCTAGAACGCCAGCCCGTCGGGCCAGGTCTCGCTCTAGAACACCTGCCAGGCGGAGATCACGATCCAGAACACCCACCAGACGTAGGTCTCGCTCTAGAACACCAGCCCGGCGGGGCAGGTCTCGCTCTAGAACACCTGCTAGGCGCAGATCTAGGACCCGATCACCAGTACGACGGAGGTCTCGTAGCAGATCACCAGCCAGGAGAAGTGGCAGGTCACGCTCTAGAACCCCAGCCAGACGTGGTCGGTCACGCTCTAGAACCCCAGCCAGAAGAGGGAGATCTCGGTCTAGAACACCTGCAAGACGAGGACGGTCTCGGTCTAGGACACCGACAAGACGAGGACGGTCTCGGTCTAGGACACCTGCAAGACGAAGATCTCGTAGTAGAAGCGTGATTAGACGGGGAAGATCTCATTCTAGAACGCCACAAAGAAGAGGCAGGTCTGGTTCATCATCAGAGCGGAAGAACAAATCCAGAGCGTCACAGAGAAGGAGCAGGTCCAACTCAAGCCCAGAAATGAAAAAATCTCGCATTTCTTCAAGGCGGAGCAGGTCTCTCTCTTCACCACGGTCCAAAGCAAAATCTCGCTTGTCTCTGCGGCGAAGCCTTTCAGGGTCATCTCCGTGTCCTAAACAAAAGTCTCGGACACCACCAAGGCGCAGTCGCTCTGGATCATCCCAACCAAAAGCTAAATCTAGAACACCACCAAGGCGAAGTCGGTCTGGTTCTTCTCCTCCTTCTAATCAGAAATCTAAAACACCATCAAGACAGAGTTGTTCCAGTTCATCTCCTCAACCTAAAATGAAGTCTGGAACGCCACCAAGGCAAGGGTCTGTAACAAGTCCCCAGGCAAATGAACAATCTGCCACGCCACAAATGCAGAGCCGTTCAGAATCACCTGACCCTGAGATGAAATCTACAACCCCTTCGAGACATAGCTGCTCTGGGTCCTCCCCTCCTAGAGTGAAATCAAGCACATCTCCAAGACGGAGCCGATCTGAGTCGTCATCTCCACAACCCAAAGTGAAGGCAGTAACGTCACCAATCCAGAGCTGTTCTGGCTCCTCTTCTCCAAGTCCTAACAGGGTGACATCCAAAACACCTCCAAGGGAAAGCAGATCAGAGTCTCCTTGCTCCAAGGTGGAATCTAGACTGTTGCAAAGACAAAGCCATTCTAGGTCCTCCTCACCAGATACCAAAGTGAAACCTGGAACGCCACCAAGACAAAGTCACTCAGGATCTACTTCGCCATGCCCTAAAGTAAAGCCCCAAACTCCATTGGGACACGATCTTTGTGGATTGAAGTCACCATGTTCCCAAGAGAAGTCTAGAGACTCATCAGCACAAAGTTCTGGATCCTTCTCTCTCTGTCCAGGAGTAAAGTCTAGCACACCACCAGGAGAGCTCTGTTTTGCCGCCACCTCTTTGCAACAGAAAGGACAATCTCAAACTTCACCAGACCCTGGATCTGATGCTTCAAGTCCAGAAGTGAAACAGAGTCACTCTGAGTCTCCATCTCTGCAGAGCAAATCTCAGACACCTCTTAAGGGTGGCTGGTCCAGGTCCTCATCTCCAATCACTGAGCTGGCACCCAAATCTCCAGCAAGACAAGAAAGAAGCGAATTGTCAAGTCCTAGGCTAAAATCTGTAATGTCTCCTGAGCAGAGCAAGTCTCAATCTGACTCTACCCTATATTCTACAATGGACTCTAAATCTCTTCTGGGGCAGAGTAGATTGGAGCCTTCTGAATCGAAAGAGAAAACAGGCTTACTCCTTCAGGAGGATATTACTGTGTCATCTCCTAGACCAAGAGACAAATCAAGTCCTCTTCCAGTGCAGGATAAGCCTGATTCCCCACCAGTACTCAGAGAGACTCCTAAAACCCTATCAAGGGAAAGAGGTGGTGGTGTTGGATCATCTCCAGATACAAAAGACCAAAGTGCGTTAGCTAAGCCAAGCCAAGATGAGGAATTAATGGAGGTGGTAGAGAAATCTGAAGAATCCTCAAACCAGGTCCCCTCCCATTTGTCTCCGGAACTTAAAGAAGTGGCTGGAAGTAACTTTGAATCATCTCCTGAAACAGAAGAAAGACCCACTGTGTCTTTAACTGTTGACCAAAGCCAGTCGCAGACTTCTTTGGAAGTAGAAGTCCCTGCAGTGGTCTCAACTTGGAGTGGGCCACATTTTTCTCCAGAACATAAAGAACTGTCTAATTCTCCCCAGAGGGAGAATAGTTTTGGGTCACCTTTAGAATTTAGAAACTCAGGTCCTGTTGCAGAAATGAATACTGGATTTTCTCCTGAAGTTAAAGAAGATTTGAATGGATCTTTTCCTAATCAGCTGGAGACAGATCCATTTGTAGATCTGAAGGAACAATCGACAAGGTCCTCTAGACGCAGTAGTTCTGAGTTATCCCCAGATGCAGTGGGAAAAGCAGGAATGTCTTCATATCAGAGTGTTTCTTCACCGGTACTTGATGCAGTACCCAGAACACCATCAAGGGAAAGAAGTAGCTCTGCATCTCCTGAACTGAAAGATGGCTTACCCAGAACCCCTTCGAGGAGAAGCAGGTCTGGGTCTTCTCCGGGACTTAGAGATGGGTCTGGGACTCCCTCAAGACACAGCTTATCTGGGTCCTCTCCTGGAATGAAAGATATACCTAGAACACCATCCAGGGGGAGAAGCGAATGTGATTCTTCTCCAGAACCAAAAGCTTTGCCTCAGACTCCTAGGCCAAGAAGTCGTTCACCATCATCCCCAGAGCTCAACAACAAGTGTCTTACCCCCCAGAGAGAGAGAAGTGGGTCAGAATCATCAGTTGAACAGAAGGCTGTGGCTAGGACTCCTCTTGGTCAGAGAAGTCGATCTGGATCTTCTCAAGAACTTGATGGGAAACCAAGTGCATCCCCTCAAGAAAGAAGTGAATCAGACTCTTCTCCAGATTCTAAAGCTAAGACACGAGTACCGCTTAGAGAAAGGAGTCGCTCTGGGTCATCTCCAGAGGTCGAGAGCAAATCCCGACCTTCTCCTCGGCGCAGTAGATCTGGCTCATCTCCTGAAGTTAAAGATAAGCCAAGAGCAGCACCCAGGGCACAGAGTGGTTCTGATTCCTCTCCTGAACCCAAGGCTCCTGCCCTTCGTGCTCTTCCCAGACGAAGCAGGTCAGGTTCATCAAGCAAAGGCAGAGGCCCTTCTCCTGAAGGAAGCAGCAGTTCAGAGTCGTCTCCAGAACACCCACCCAAATCCAGAACTGCTAGAAGAAGCTCTAGGTCCTCACCAGAGCCCAAGACCAAGTCCCATACTCCACCTCGCCGTCGCAGCTCTCGATCCTCTCCTGAGCTGACTAGGAAGGCCAGACTCTCTCGAAGAAGCCGCTCTGCATCATCCTCACCGGAAACCCGTTCTAGAACTCCCCCAAGACGCCGAAGAAGTCCTTCAGTCTCTTCCCCAGAGCCAGCTGAAAAGTCAAGATCCTCACGCCGCCGGCGCTCAGCTTCATCCCCACGTGCTAAGACAACTTCAAGGAGAGGCCGTTCTCCATCACCAAAGCCCCGTGGGCTCCAGAGATCCCGTTCTCGCTCAAGGAGGGAGAAAACCAGAACAACTAGACGTCGAGATAGGTCTGGATCTTCTCAGTCAACCTCTCGGAGAAGACAGCGGAGCCGGTCAAGGTCTCGGGTCACTCGTCGGCGGAGAGGAGGCTCTGGTTACCACTCAAGGTCTCCCGTCCGGCAGGAGAGTTCCCGAACTTCTTCCCGACGCCGAAGAGGCCGTTCGCGGACACCCCCGACCAGTCGGAAGCGGTCCCGCTCACGTACCTCACCAGCCCCATGGAAACGTTCAAGGTCTAGGGCCTCTCCCGCCACTCACCGGCGATCCCGGTCCAGAACACCTCTGGTCAGCCGCCGTAGGTCCAGGTCTCGAACCTCACCAGTCAGTCGGAGACGATCAAGGTCCAGGACATCAGTGACTCGACGAAGATCTCGATCCAGAGCATCTCCAGTGAGTCGAAGGCGATCCAGGTCTAGAACACCACCGGTAACCCGCCGTCGTTCAAGGTCCAGAACACCGACACGCCGGCGCTCCCGTTCTAGAACTCCACCAGTGACCCGAAGAAGGTCCAGATCTAGGACTCCACCAGTAACCAGGAGGCGATCTCGAAGCAGAACTTCCCCTATCACTCGCAGAAGATCGAGATCCAGAACATCCCCAGTCGCCCGTAGAAGATCTAGATCTCGCACATCTCCAGTAACTCGAAGGAGGTCCCGCTCTCGAACCTCTCCAGTGACACGCCGCCGATCTCGGTCCCGAACACCTCCAGCTATTCGGCGCCGCTCTAGGTCTCGGACCCCACTGTTGCCACGCAAACGTTCTCGAAGTCGCTCTCCACTTGCTATCCGCCGCCGTTCTAGATCCCGTACTCCGCGAACAACTCGGGGCAAACGGTCCTTAACAAGATCTCCTCCTGCCATCCGAAGGCGTTCTGCATCTGGAAGTAGTTCTGATCGTTCACGTTCTGCTAGTCCTCCGGCAACAAGGAATCATTCTGGTTCTCGGACACCTCCAGTAGCACTCAATAGTTCCAGAATGAGCTGCTTCAGTCGTCCTAGCATGTCACCAACACCTCTGGACCGCTGTCGATCACCTGGAATGCTTGAACCCCTTGGCAGCTCTAGAACACCCATGTCTGTCCTGCAGCAAGCTGGTGGCTCCATGATGGATGGTCCAGGTCCCCGAATTCCTGATCACCCAAGAACATCTGTGCCAGAAAATCATGCACAGTCTAGAATTGCACTTGCCCTGACAGCCATCAGTCTTGGCACTGCTCGGCCGCCTCCATCCATGTCTGCTGCTGGCCTTGCTGCAAGAATGTCCCAGGTTCCAGCTCCAGTGCCTCTCATGAGTCTCAGAACAGCCCCAGCTGCAAGCCTTGCCAGTAGGATTCCTGCAGCCTCTGCAGCAGCCATGAACCTGGCCAGTGCCAGGACACCTGCCATACCAACAGCAGTGAACCTGGCTGACTCGAGAACACCAGCTGCAGCAGCAGCCATGAACTTGGCCAGCCCCAGAACAGCAGTGGCACCTTCTGCTGTGAACCTTGCTGACCCTCGCACCCCTACAGCCCCAGCTGTGAACCTAGCAGGAGCCAGAACCCCAGCTGCTTTGGCAGCTTTGAGTCTCACCGGCTCTGGCACACCCCCAACTGCTGCAAATTATCCCTCCAGCTCCAGAACACCCCAGGCCGCAGCCCCTGCAAACCTGGTGGGTCCTAGATCTGCACATGCCACAGCTCCTGTGAATATTGCCAGTTCAAGAACCCCTCCTGCCTTGGCACCTGCAAGCCTCACCAGTGCTAGAATGGCTCCAGCCTTGTCTGGTGCAAACCTTACCAGCCCCAGGGTGCCCCTCTCTGCCTACGAGCGTGTTAGTGGCAGAACCTCACCACCGCTTCTTGACAGAGCCAGATCAAGAACCCCGCCGGGAGGCCCAGGCTCCAGAACCCCACCATCTGCCCTGAGCCAGTCTAGAATGACCTCTGAGCGGGCTCCCTCTCCTGCCTCTAGAATGGTCCAGGCTCCCTCACAGTGTGTTCTTCCTCCAGCTCAGGATAGACCTAGGTCCCCTGTGCCATCTGCTTTTTCTGACCAGTCCCGAGCTTTGCTTTCCCAGACCACCCCTGTAGCAGGGTCTCAGTCCCTTTCCTCTGGGACAGTGGCCAAGACCACGTCCTCTGCTGGTGACCACAATGGCATGCTCTCTGGCTCTGTCCCTGGGATGTCCCATCCTGAGGGTGGGGAACCACCTGCCTCCACGGGGGCCCAGCAGCCTTCCCCGTTGGCCGCCCTGCAGCCGGCAAAGGAGCGGCGGAGTTCCTCCTCCTCCTCCTCCTCCAGCTCCTCCTCTTCGTCGTCGTCATCATCGTCCTCTTCCTCCTCCTCCTCTTCTGGTTCCAGTTCTAGCGACTCAGAGGGCTCTAGCCTTCCTACTCAACCTGAGGTAGCACTGAAGAGGTGAGGGGCTTGAGTTTTATAACTGATTGTATGGGGCAGGTTTGGGGGGATGGTTGGTGGTGGGGAGGGAAAAGCCGTATCCAGAGGTTCTCTGCTCTTTGAAGGAGGTACGGGAACCTTGACCCTTAAGGGGGGGGGAAAAGGAGATGGCGGGGGGGGGGGTAGGGGGGGGGGGAGGAACGGGTCAGATAAAAGTCTCCAAAGGTTCATTCTCTAGAGGATAATGATGAGTTTTCCGTCTCTACAGAGGACAGAACTAGAGGAAATGGACTTAATTTTACAGCAGGAGGGATGGCAGTTAGACCTCAAGAGGAACTCCCTGGGCTGGAAGGATCTTCAGAGGTCATCCCATCCCTCTCCCTGCCTCCAGGCAGGACGGCCCCTCCCCCAGCCAACCCGCACACACGGGGGCCTCCCCAAACCGTGGCTCTCCATGGAAGGAGACCACCCAGCTCGCCTTCCACACCTGAGCCCAGGGGCCTTATTCCTCCATCAGGGACATTCTTGAGGTTTAGCCTTGATCCCTTGTGCTGCGGGCCCCAGCCTGTTGCTTGTGTTAGCAGAGGTTGGGTCAGCTCGGGCCACCGCTCTCCAGAGAATGCGCTCACTGGCTCTCAGCTTGGAAAGGGCGCAGGGCCTTTCTGCGGCACCCCTCCCCCACTGCCGTTCCTCCAGGCCAAGGAAGGTAGGGTTGGGGCTGGGGCAGCTTGTCTCCTTGTGACGCTCTGCTTCTCCCACAGGGTACCCAGCCCCGCCCCAGTCTCAAAGGAGGCTGTTCGAGAGGGACGTCCTCAGGAGCCGACCCCAGCCAAGCGGAAGAGGCGCTCTAGTAGCTCCAGTTCCAGCTCCTCCTCCTCTTCCTCCTCTTCCTCCTCCTCTTCTTCCTCTTCCTCCTCATCTTCCTCCTCATCCTCCTCCTCCTCCTCCTCCTCTTCGACTTCTTCCTCCCCCTCCCCTGCTAAGCCTGGCCCTCAGGCCTTGCCCAAACCTGCAAGCCCCAAGAAGCCACCCCCTGGCGAGCGGAGGTGAGTGCTGCCTTGCTTGAGATGGAAGGGGTGGGGGGAGACCCTGGGTGTGAGATCCCTGTTGGGAGTCTCAGGTGGACTGTGGCGTCTGGTTAGGTGGGAGGAGTTGGGCTCTGCTCTCCCTACCACCTTCGCTGTGCCCTGTTGTGGCAGAGGGCTGCACCGTCCAAGTGGGTGCTCCAGTCAGAGTTGTGGAGTCCTAGGTACCTTCCTCTCCCTGCCCCTGACATGCAGCCTGTTCCCTGCTCCCAGGTCCCAGGGATACGAGCTTTTTAAATCTCCCCATTGCTACTGCCAGGGCTCCGGTCTGGCCACCGTCATCTTCTCCCGACTCTGTCCACAGCCTCTTCCCTGTCTCCCTGCCTCCACGCCATTCTCTTCCACACGTAGCCAGAGGGATCTTTCTAAAACGCACATCTGGTTACTTCCCTCCACTCCACAAATCCTTCCGGGACGCCCTGTGGCCTGCAGGATAAAGCCCCACCTCTGCGGGAATGGCGTGTGAGGCTCTTCACCAACTGGCCTTGCCTGCCCTGTGTTCTCCTCTCCTGCCCGCCCCCACACATGCCCTGTGCTCCAGCCACACCCAGCGCCTTGCAGTCTAAGGAGAACCCCATGCCTTTGGACATGCTGTTCCTTCTGCCTGGAATTCCCTTGTCCGCCTGGTGAACTCCTCGTTCTGCAAGACTCCGCTCAAACAGCACCTTCGAGAAGACTACCCTGCCCCTTCCCTGCCCCACATCCCCTCCCCCCGGGTCCCCAGACCCATTGTACATCGGTCCTTGTGGGGCTGCTTCCCATACACGGGGCCAAGTGGGCCTCCCTTCACCACCAGACTGAGCCCCTCCAAGGGCAGGGACTGTCTTTATCTTTGCATCCCCCGCTGCACCCCGTGCCCTGCCAGTTGGGGCACTCGGTGGATGGTGTGCGGGCGGATGGGTGAGTGAGCAGACAAAGGTGGGTCTGAGGCTGGCCCTGTGTGGTATGAGGTTTGGTGGTCAGGACCTGGGGGGTGGTCCTGAGTGCCGGCTGGTGGGTTTGAAAGACTCTGGTGCTATGGGGACTTACTCTGCTCCCCAGGTCCCGTAGCCCCCGGAAGCCAATAGACTCTCTCCGAGACTCTCGGTCCCTCAGCTACTCGCCTGCGGAGCGCCGCCGCCCCTCGCCCCAGCCCTCGCCACGGGACCAGCAGAGGTAGGGCCTCCTGTCAATAACCAGCCCAGCCTGGCCAGCATGGCTCTGTGAAGAGTTTTGAAAAGGTCCAAAGGTGCCAGAGGTTGGTGTTGCCTCCTGTGTGGTCTGATGTGTGTCCTGTGTCGTTGCAGCAGCAGTGAGCGGGGTTCCCGCAGAGGCCAGCGTGGGGACAGTCGCTCCCCAGGCCACAAGCGCAGGAGGGAGACACCTAGCCCCCGCCCTGTGCGGCACCGCTCCTCCAGGTGCGTCGTCCTGGCACTCCAGTGCTTGGTCCCCTTCTGAGTTGCCCCAGCACTGGCTGGTCTCTGCACTGATTACTTTTTTCTGTTGCAGGTCTCCTTGAATCTTTCTGGGGGGAAGTCCACCACACCCCAAGTTCTGGAGCTGCAGGGAGTGTCCCCTTTCCCCAGCAGAGCCATGGGGAGGGGTCCTTGTCTGCCCCCCTTTGAACCCTGGCAGCATCTTGGGGGAGGGTTCTCTCCTTTCCCTCCCCCCCCCCTTTTTTCTTTGTTCCTGTGAAATGTTAATCTCTGTGAGTTTTTCCTGGTTCACGTTTTGGGGGGTTTGGGGTGGGTGGGAATGAGAATGGGAGTTGCGGGAGGGGAGGATACAGTTGGGGACACCCTGGTCTTGAGTTAGAAAGGGCCTGGGAGGCAATGATGCCCCCTTTTACCCCTGAGTTCCTGGGGGGTGGTGGTTTGGAACTTGGGAACTTTGTGTGAGGTGTTCCTGGAAGGAAGGGGCAGGAGTGGAAATTAGTTGGCCCCTACTGCCCCCCCAGTGAGGTTGTGGCCCCTCCCCCAACTTTTCTTCACGTTTCTTAAAGGCATTTTGGTTTTTTTAAAATCTGTACAGCAAGAGCAACTTTTTCTGTCAAATAAAAATGAGAAATGCAGGAATTGGGTCTATACATGGTTTATTAGGGGTGGAGAGCGAGCTGTTCTCCTACTCTCACTGCTCCCCCTCCCCCAGTGCACTCTCTTGGCCTCAGAGGACATGTGTTGGGTGGATCTAGGCTTTGGGTCCTCCTTGGAGCCCAGTCTAAAGCCCATACCCCGGCTCCAGCTTACTTTTGCTCCTGGCTTCTCCTTAGCTCAGAAGCTGCCCGGGAGCCTGCCTACTGGCAGGAAGTCACTAAAGGAACAAAGCCACAAACCTTGGGTCTCCAGGTTCCTCCCAGTCCTCTGCCAGTGGGCTCAGAGGGGCAGGCTGGGGTGGGGGTGGACAGCTGGGCCCACAGAGCTTGTGGTCTCTCAAAGTGAGGAGTTGTCTTGCAGGGGAGCAGACCCATCCCAGGGAAGGTGATGCCTGAGTCAGGAGAAGGGTGCACAGAAAAAGGCAGCAACCAGGCAGACACCCAAATCTCTTTTATTGGGGGGGGGCACTGGGGGCGGGCCCAGGGCCCTCTCACTGCACCGCTTGTTCATTGGCGCTGCTTCCTGAGTCCTGTGGCTTCATCACATCGGGCAGCTCAGGTGGGCTGGAGAAGGGCTCGATGCGCAGGGCCTCGAAAGCTTCATCTGGTGGACAGGGGTGGGTGGGGAGAGCTGGAGGGAGCAGCCACCTCTATCTAGCTTCTGGTGTCCTCTGAGCAAATCCCCACCTCTGCACAGTCTCCTCCATGATCCTACTAGAATATGAGTCCCACCCCTACAGGCCCAACCTGGACTGCCCATTCCCCCCGCATCCATTTCCTCACCCTTTACACCTACTGGTGACACTGTGCACAAACCCTTGCCCATTTGTTTCCCCTCACCCAGAATCTCCATCTCCTTGTTCCATTCACACCTCCTCTCTACTAAACACAGATTTTTTAAGTTCAACCAGACTGTCCTTCCCCTGCTTAAAACCTTCCAATAGCTTCCCATCACACTGAATAAGATCCCAAGTCCACTGCCCTTTGTCCACCTGTCTCCTGTGTTCCCCACATCAAGCTCTTTCCTGCCTCAGAGCCTTTGTATTTGCTAGTCCCTAGCCTGCCACTCTGAATGGCTGGTTGTCTGGGGGCATTCAAGTGGTCAACCCAAACATCACTCCTCAGAGAAGCCTTCCCCAGCCATCCTACATAGACAGTCACTGCATCCCAATACCTGTGCTTTGCTACAGCAGAATTTACGTACCTCTAGCCAAAATGGCCATTTCTTTTGACCAGGCTGCTTCTCCCACTACAACAGCAGCTCCAGAAAGCCCTGTCTTGTTCCTGTCACCTCAGCACAAAGCAAACGAGCCCCACTTCCTCACTTTACTCCTGCACTTTCTTCCAACAGGGAGACTTCTCTCCACCTGGCTCAGGGTTCTCAACCAATTAGGCCCCCATAGGAAAGTTGGCCATGTCTGGCAACAGTTTCGGTTGTCATAACTTGGCAGAGTGGGTAGATGGCCATCTCTAATAGTGGCCAGAGATGCTAACCATCCTGTAGTGCACAAGACATCTCACACAGAATTACCTGACCCCAGATGTCCACAATGCTGAACTTAAAGACGCCTGGCTCAGCTTAACTAATTCAGCTTCAAAACGACAAATCTGCAGTGACAATTCTTGCCTTCATCATTTCTCCCGTTTTTGGTTAAGTCTGGACAATGCTATTTAACACTTGATTTGACTGAGTAGCCAGTTTGGGGGGTGGGTTAAGTTCTGTGTTGCTCTTCCAAAAACTCTATAAGGAAAACAACTACCCACACAGAAGTGCATTTTTGCAACAAAAGCAGCCCAAGGGAGGAACAAAGAACAGCCAGTCCAGTCCATACTGTGTCCTCCATCAAGACAGCAATCACCTGCCCCAGTGGTGATGCCACCTAGGGTCTACTCACCCCCACATTCAATGCCCTAACTGGGGTCATGGGGAAAAACAAATCCCCTCCCTGTGTTATTTTTTTCATCAACAAAATAGGCCTGCTGACATCTTCCAAGAGTCTCTGCAAGCCTACAGGAGACTGCCTTTAAGAGGAAGGACTACATCCTCCAGGAGAATGTAGCCAAGCCTTGGCTTAGGAAGCAGAATGGGAGATGTGCTTTCAGTCCTCACCTGCCCCCTCAGAAGGGTACCCCTGTACAGGGCCTAACCTGTGTAAAGTCTGCACCAGCTGTGCACCTACCTTAGTACTACTGAAAGGGTCAGAGGAGACCCACATGAAGGCCCTTAAGATTTCCATTTCCTGAGCACCCTCAGGCCAAGGCTTGGGGCCCGTGGGGGCTCACACCGCCTGTGAGGCTGGCCTAAGTGTCACACGCCTCTATGGAGATGGGAACTCCAGCCAGCAGGACGGGGGGGGGGGGGGGGGGCGGGGGGCAGGCAGCAGCGTGAAGCAGCCACCCAAGGACATGGCTGCTGAGGCCTGGCACAGTGATCCTCATGAAATTTAGAAGTGTGGCTAAGGCTGTACACTCCCTCCTCAACTTCACTACACTTTTTGTCACAAGAAGCCAGAAAAATCATTACTTATCAACCGAGTTTACTCCACACAACTTGAACACACTACAACCCCTGTTCAAGTTTCTAGAGACAATAAAATTCAAACCTCTCTTTCTCTTGGGGGAAGGAGAGCAGTGAACCACCCCCACCCTTGGGTTTCTAAGCACTGGGCAGGGGGCATGCGGTTCATGAGCGCACAGGGACTGGACATGAATTCTGGATCTGGCAGTCCCAGCAAGTGACCTAATTTCCCCAGGCTCAGTTACTCATCCTTAAAATGGGCACAACACACGTGTGGCATGCACAGAGATGCTGGGAGATTAAGTGATGCCCCACAAAGACTGCCTGGCATGGTGCCCAGCTCAAGCAAGGTCCCAGCAGTCTGCATGTGAACCGTAGCTCCCCACATGACTGCCAGCAAGCCTCAGTTTCCACGACTTCAAAGTGGGGATAGCCATACTTCCCTCTCGGGGTACCAAGTATTAAATGGAACAAGAAATAAAATGCAAAGCACAGGACCCAGTACTCACTAAGACCTTTAAACAGAAGCTGGTATAGTGATTAGGGATATTTCAATCCTTCATGAAATAGGCTTCAATTTCTACAAGCATCTCCTCTGCTTTTTTTTTCCTTTGTGGGGAAACAAATACACAAGATACTGCCTGCGCTTTGTGGACTAGGAAGCCACTGCCCTGGAGGCTGGGAGGAGGAACAGGAGGCTCCCCAGTGACCCCTTTCTTTGGCTGTTTCACCCGGCCTGGCCGCCCCGCTCACCTGCTCGAAAGGCCAGCCCTACAGTGGCTGGGGCCTGCGGCCGTGCTGTCTGACTGGTGAAGCCACACTCTCCCAGTGTCTTGCCGTCATCCAGAAGCTGGTCATCCTGAGGAGAGAGGCAGGCAGGGTGTTGGGAGAGGCCCCGGGAGGGGTGAGTCCCAGACTTCCCTGGTCAGCAACTACCCTGAAAGTCAGAAGAAGAAAGATAGATGGCCCCAAGTGGGGCCCAGGACCACCCCCAGAACGTATCAAACACAATTTCCAGGGCTACACAAGACTTTCCAAATCAGAACCTCTCAGAGTAGAGCTCTGGAATCTCGTTTTCCCCTCCCAAGGCTCCAGGTGATTCTAATTTCAAGAGTCAGTGACCCAGTCTGTCCACTGGTAGACCTGATTTGAATCCCAGCTCTGCCACCTTGGACAAAGCGGTTGATCTTTTTGATGGGCAGTTTATCTGTAAGATGGGAATTACTGGAATTCCCAACTTGTAGGGCAGCCAGGAGGTTTCAGTGAGTGAAGCAGACCCAGAAAGCACGGAATACAGTACATGGAAGGAGCACAGGCAGCAGGGAAGCCTCCCCGGACGCACGGCATAAAAGGCTTCCAGAGACTAACAGAGAGAGGCTCAGTTTGGAAGGAAAAAACAGTTTCCCGGTTTCCAGCGAGAATGAGACCAGTGCACTTAGGTGAAGGGCTCCATGCTGCTGGACACCTGAATTGGGCCAAGAGGACGGACTCCCCCATGAAAACACAAAGCCCCAAGCCATTTTCGCTACATAATTTCAGTTGGTTTGAAGGGGAAGGACGAACTTTCAGAGCATCGGCAGGAGCTTGGGGAGTAATGCGCTCGTTGGGTGGTGGCCTGCTGGGCCGCTACTCACCCCGACACCCTCCTCTTGTCGGTAGTAAGGAGTGGGGATGACAGGGTGCGCTTCTGACGGGCCCGCGGGGCACTAAGGGCAACGGGGTTCAAACCCCGGCTCTGCCGCTGACCTTGGGCTGAACGGTCACCTCGCCCAGCCTCAGTTTCCCCAGCCCGCCGCCGCGAGGATGAGACACGCCGCCGGCCCCCCAAGAAGCGCCCGGGGCCCCCCGCGCGCCCCCCGGGGCCGCCCCTCCACCGAGCACCGGCGCCGCCTCGCCTCCACGCGGGGGAGTTCCGGCCACTGTTTACACCAACGACGCGGCCGCCCCGCAGCGCCCGCCCCCGCCCCCGCCCGCCCGGGGCCGCACCTTGTACAGCCGCTGCTCGTCGGGCGGCCGCTTGAGGATGCCCTCGACGATGCGCTTCAGCTCGAACACAGTGCTCGACTCCTTGGCGTCCGTGAAGATGGTGGTCTTGTGGCGCCGGATCATGAGGAACACGTCCTGGGGGCGGCGGGCCGGCGTGAGCGCGGAGCCCAGAGCCCAGCTTCCCCCGCCCCCGCCGCTGACCGCCCCCACCCCCAGCCCCGCGCGGCCCGCTGCCCCCCGCGGCCCCCCGCCGGCCCCGGCCCGCCGCCCCTCCCCCCGCGCCCGCTCACCATCGCGGCGGCTGCCTGTCCCCCCTCGACGCGCCGGCGCGGCCGCGTTCCGCCCCGTTCCCGGCAGCCCGCGCGCCCCGCCCCAGCGTGCCTCGCGCCCGGCGGCCCCGCCCCCCCCGCCGCCGCCATTTTAAGTGATGCGCCTGCCACTCCATCCGACTGCGTGTCCGGCCGCCATCTCGGCGCCGTGGCGTGGTGGGCGTGGGGCAGGGGCCCGGCGCGGCAGGTGGCGGCGCCATCTTGGGAGTGGCAAAGCTGAGGCGCCCCTGTTGCAGTCAGGGGATGGTCTGGGTGCAGGCTCGGCCCTCTGAGGGGGGAACGTTGGGAGCTGATCTGGCGAGTGTAGAGTACCCCCACATCCCAGGGAGGGTCAGTGAAGGTCGGCTCATAATTGAGGGGCTCCCTGGCCTCCGTTTTGAGGGGGTGATAATTCTGGACCTTCCGGCTGCCCCCGTGGGTGGGCTGTCCTCATTTCCACGCCCAGCCTTGGCTGGGCTTTGTGGCCGGGAAGGACCCCAGGAAGCTGCCCTGGGTGTTAGTGAGTGTGCGGGGAGAACTCCCAGGGAAAACGCCGTAAGGCTCGGCATGCCTCAGCGGGTGAAGCCTCTGCCTGCAGCTCAGGCTGATCCCGGAGTTCCTGGGATGGAGCCCCACGTCGGGCTCCTTGCTCAGCAGGGAGTCTGCTTCTCCCTCTGCCTGCTGCTCCCCATGCTTGTGCTCTGACAAAATCTTTTAAAAAATGCCATAAGGCTCTGCCAAAGTTGGTGCTCACTCCCCAGGGTGAGGAGGAAGGAGGAGTCCCCCAGCCCAGGGGCTTGGGCAGCTGCCCCCCTCGCTGCCTGCCAGAGCCTCGGGCTCTGGAAGGGCCTGTAGACTTGGTTTCCCGGGCTGGCTGCCTTTCTATGGGGTTTCCCTACCAACAGTCTAGGCCTTACTTCTTGGGTGTGGGGACACTGTCCTGCCTTGCCCCAGGTTGCAGTTACATTGGAGGGAGGGAAAGAGGTTTTTTTCTCTTGCATAGCCAGTACTGGGAGGGAGAGAGCCTCAGCTGGGTCGCTGATGGCATGTGTCAGACATGCCGGGGCACCCAGTGAGCCGGTGGATGGCCCTGGATGCCAAACAGTGCTGCCGATGTTGGGGGTTGCAATTTGACAATTCTTCAGAGTGGGCACAATCTGAAGATGCTGCTGCCTTGGCCCTGAATCGAGCTGGTCACTAACGACTATTAACCTTAAGAAAATAAAACTGCCAAGTTATTTTACCAGCAAAACTGGGCTTATGTGGGGAAAGCAGAGAATTATAAGCCAGGACGAGCAAGCTACAGCAAAGCCATAGGCAAGTCCGTAGAACAAAGGAGAGAAACTCTCATATAGAGGAAAGGGGAAACTGGGAGGGCTATTATAAACAAAAAGTTCTTTGGAATAAAGTGAGTTCTAATAGCGGCTTTTCATTGGCTGGGCTGTTGCCTTCCTCCTGCTGGGGTAGTAAAGTAGCATGCACCTGCCAGGTGCGACTCTTCCCCTTGGGGCTGCAATTGAGGAGCGAGAGGGCTGAGAGCGCCCCCTGCTGGCCCCGCGCCTGCGTTCTAAACGAGGTTTCCTTTCACTAATTTTCACAGGGCGGGCTGCGTGCTCAGACCACCGGGGATTCAAATACTTGGTCCCGGCCCTGCCTGTGCAGCTTTGGGCGGTTAACCTCATGAAAGTCGTTTTATCTTCTTTAAGATGAGAGAACAGCTGTTTGTAAAGTTTGTAGATTTTCATCAAGAATTGGTACTCAGTAGGTGTTTCTAAAACCGTAACCGTAATTATTGTTATTTTTGACTTCTAGTCTCTGCCTCCTCCAGAGCTCCCTGAAGTCCTCTCCCCTCCTGTGAATCTTCTCTCCCTGAGCCTCGGCAGCCCTGGCTCCCCGCTAACTCTCCCGCCCCTGGCTGACCTCCACCGCTGCTTCGTCACCTGAGTCAGGAGGCGGTGGACGAGTCACTGGTGCGGAGAGTCCTTGGCTCAGGCCGAAGATTTCCATCTTAATCTCAGCATCTTTGTGTACAGAGATTTGGAGGCTTTAGATCCTGTACTGCTGAGGAAGGAGAGCGTGCGGCAGGGGAGGGGTGTGGCCCATGGGGGCCAAGGAGGTTCTCAGAGGCATCCAGCCAACTTTCCAGAATGAGGCAGGTAAAGATGGAGTCCAGGGGTGTAGGGAAAAGAGGGGCCTCCTCTTCCCGCACGATGTTCTGGCCCAGCTGCACCCTGGCCCATTGTCCTGAATGTGTGCACTATTGCCACATAGACACCTGCCTTATTAGGTCTGTCCTGGCCGGTGTCACAGCTCAGGATGCCTACCAGGAGTCATCCTGAGTGGGCCCATACTCCATCCCTCCGAGGATCATTCCTGTCTCCACCCACCCTCCAGCAGACCATCTGAGTTCCAACATCAGCTTATTGACTATGATCTTAGGCGAGGCACTGAGCCTCCACCTGTTTTCCCATCCATGCAGGGGATACACAATTGGACTCCATATGGCATTTGGGGGGCACTGATGAGCTAATGGACGCACCGCACAGTGCTGGGGTTTGGGTAATGACGGGAGTCTGCTTACAGCGGTCTCTGCTGTTAGAGGTCACCCAGACTAGGGAAGGTGGCGAGTAGGGTGGGGGGCCTGCCCAACAGGAGTCCTTCCCCTCAGGGTGTCTCTCTGAGCCCCACGGTACCATCCACTTGGTGGGCCAGTTGTAGGAGGTGACTGCAGGCCTTGGTGTAATTGTGAGTGCAGTGGGAATGGGGTCAAGAGGGAATGGAGGGGGAGTAGGGGCTGACCCCCCCACAGCCCCTGGCTCTGTGGTCTCACTGGGTGCAGGTCTGCCCTCCTGGGAGCCATGACAGACAGAGTGGGAGTCTCAGGATGGTGGGTGAACTGGCTGGCCGGCTGCTCTCAGTTCTCTGCACAGGAAGGCTGGCTGGGCCCTTTCTGCCCTTGGGCCTCAATGACCGGGCACTCGTGCCAGGGACCCTTCCCTGGCCTCCAAACTAAGCCTGCAGGGTCTCGGCCTGGTGGGCCTTCCCCTCCTTTTTTTTTTTTTTTTTAAAGCATCGATGACTAGATAGTAATTATCACGACTGATAGTTACTGGTGTACCTCTCATTTGTAGGGGTTTTACTACTTTCATCTCCGCAAGGGAAGGTTCACAACTCAGTGTGGAGTTTGAGTCAGCTGCCCAGCTTCGACCTGGTTCCACGTCTTACCAGCTGTGGGCCTTAGGGCACACCACTTAACCTCTCTGGGCCTGTTTCCCCACCGGTGAAAGTGAAAACGAGAACACCTCGTGTGTGTTCTGGGAGCAGCTGAGAGCGTGCTCGCACAGGGCACAGTAGCCGTGCTCAGTAGGCAGGAGCGTGAGGGCCTCAGCCCTCCCAGCAGCCACGACAGGGTGCGTGGCATCCATTCAGAGGACAGAAGGGGAAACCGAGGTCAAGTCAGTACTCTTGGGAGCGGCTAGGCCATCTGGTTGCAGCATCCCCAGCCAGAGCAGTTGGGCAGCTAGGAAATGCCCGCCTGCCTTAGAGAAGAGCCCAGCGTCCCCCATGCCTGGACTTCCCAGGACCAACCCCGCCAACCTGGTGCTCCCCTCCCCGCGGCACGGTCTCCCGACCTGTCACCTGGCAGGGCGTATAGCCGTGGCTGATGCAGGGCCACGTCACCGCCCCCCCCCCCGCGCCCCCACTGACCTTGCTGACAGACGGGACCACCAGCACGGGGGGGCGTGTCCCTGAGCCTGCTGGGCGAGGAGATGCAACTTGCCCAGTCTCACAAGGCTGGCACACCAGGAAGGCGCTGGGGGAAGGGGAGCCCAGAGCCCTGCACTGGCGGGAAGCGAGGGGAGAGAGTAAAGGGGATTGTAATCTCCCCTCCATCATTCCAGCTGCCTCCAGAATCAGACCACCTGGGCGGGAATCTCAGCCTACCATCTACCAGCTGCGTGGCTTTGAGTCTTAGCTTTCTCATCTGAGAAATGGGTGTCAGGTGAGGATCCCACGAGGTGGTGCAACAAAGCCCTCCGCGTGGCATCTGGTAAGGGCTTGATGAGGAGCAGCTGATTTCTTCTCATTTGCTGACCCTTCCCTTCCAGGCCCAGCTCCTGTCCCTCCAGTTCCAGACTCCCCTGTTTAACTCCCAGGTTATACTTCTGAAAACAGGGCTCTCTGAATGGGGACCCATTACTCAAATCACAGCAGGTCCAAGGCTGAGGCAGACTGGCTCCCAGGCAGACTGGCTTGTGCCCATCTCAGTGCCTCGGGAGGCGTCCTGGGGAAGGTCCCTTAGCTGGCCCCAGGCTGAGGGAGGGAGCGAGGATGGCATCAACCAGCAGGGGCCACCAGGGTCCCCTTGCTGATGTGCCCATGGCCATGCCACGTTCTGGGCACCCTGCTCCCCGATAACCATCCCCCAAGGACAGCGAAGTGCTTCCCCAGATGGATGGCCCTCAGCCAGGGGGAGAAAGCAGTCTGGAGCTCCGTCGTGGCCCGAGTCTGTGGGCCCACCCTGCCTGCCTGGCTCAGCCCGGCAGCGACCACTGGGGGTGCGGCTACCTTCTCTCCTGGGAGGGAAGGGTGGAGGCGAGCCTCAGGCCTGCCCCTGGGGCTGCACCTTTGATGATGTCCTCCCCCATGCCCCCTGCCCCCACTGTCCCTGTTAGCCTCAAAGATTAGGCTTTGGGGTTTCCAGGTTTTGTTCAGTTTCTTGTTCCTTCTGCAGTTCTAGACACTGAGCTGTATCTATTGGGATGGATGGTCTTCGGCCTGGGGATGAGCAGATGGCAGGGAGGGGACAGGAACCGGGTCCCAGGCACGCAAATGTGGGCAGGGAGCTGCAAGGGGCCTAAGCTAGTTTCCAGATGCAGGTGTGGGGCGGGTCCTGGGTCTGTGGGCCCCTTGCCACAGCTGGGACACAGCCCCAGACTTTCCCTAGTGAGGATGGCTGTAACCACAGAAACAAGCACAGCAGAAGCTCTGGCCAGGCCTGTCTGGGGGCTCCCGGCCCCTCCTGGGTTGAGGGCATGATGCCAGGTGCTCCAGGCTCCTGAGCCTTATTAGAGCCTAGGGCTCACCCACCCAGACCCTGGGGGCATCTCCACTGCAGTGGGGCAAGATCTAGATTCGTTTTCTTTTATTTATTTTTTTTAAAGATTTTATTTATTTGACAGAGACACAGCGAGAGAGGGAACACAAGCAGGGGGAGTGGGAGAGGGAGAAGCAGGCTTCCGGTGGAGCAGGGAGCCCGAAGCGGGGCTCGATCCCAGGACCCTGGGATCATGACCTGAGCTGAAGACAGACGCCTAACGACTGAGCCACCCAGGCGCCCTAGATTCGTTTTCTATTGCTCTGTAGTAAACGACCACCAACATAGCAGCCTACAACCACCCAAATTTATTAAATCACAACTCTGTGGGCCAGAAGTCTGGGTGGGCTCCACCGGGCTCAAGGGCTTGGCCTGTGGGGCGGCCTGGTGGGGCTCTCATCTGGAGGCCAGGGGGAGCTGGGTCCCAGGCTCATTCAGCTCCTTGCTGTTGTAGCAGTGAGGGGCTTCCCTGCTGGCTGTCAGCTGGGGGCTGCCCTCAGCTCCTGGAGGCCGCTCCATCTTCAAAGCCAGCAATGGAGAAGCATCTCCCTGGGGCTGAATCCCTCTCACACTTGGAAGCTCCCTGACTTCCTCCTGAGAAAGGGGGCCCACAGGCCAGACCGGGCACCAGCTGGCTTGCCTGTCTCTGGGGACCCAGGCCCAGCCCCCCGCTGAAGCTGAGAAGGGTAAATATGAGAAGGAGGGGAGGGGGGCGGGAGGGATTGTGAGACAGCTCCCCGCCCCCCGCTCCCCCAAATGGGAGACTCCTGGAGGAGGGTTGGCGGCTAGGGCTTGGTGAGCCCTATGGAGGAGGCAGGGATGGACAGATGGATGACACCTTAGCTTTATAAGTCCTGTGAGCCTCAAGTTGGAAGGGGCAAGGTGTGGGGAATGGGCAGGTCCTCAGAGGGACCCCAGCCTCTGGCTCCAGGTCAGTGTTCCTGCATTAGAGGCTAAGGTGAGCCTGAATCCAGGGGCTGTAAGCGGCCACATTGGTGTAGACCCCTGGACGGTTGGGCAGGGCACAGCCCTTGCCCCAGCTCACCACGCCCACCAGGACCCAGCGCCCGGATCTCACGCAGGTCAGGGGTCCCCCAGAGTCACCCTGCAGGAGAAAGGCAAGCTTAGGTCTCAGCCCTTTGAAGATTTGGGATGGCAGTGCCAGGACCCCAGTCCCTAAGGCAGTGCCTCTGGGTTAGGGGACAGGATGTACGGCCCCTGGGTTCCAAGGAGGGAGGGCGGGTGCTGGACACAGGACCTAGACTCCAGGGGTCCAGGCAGCTTCCCGCACCTGACAGGCGTCTTTGCGGCCCTGGACGTAGCCGGCACACAGGTTTCCGGGCAGCACTATGTGCTCCGCGCCCGGCACGTCGGTGCCCACGTGGTAGAGATGGTCACAGGTGCGCGCATCCAGCAGCGGCACCCTTACTCCCTGCAGAGGTCGCCAGTCTGGAAGTGGCACTGGGGGGGGGAAGGGGGGCTTCTGAGAGCTGGGAGAGGCAGGGGCTGAGAAGCCTGACCCGCCGGGCCAGGCAGGACTCGCTGGTCTGACTGGGAGGAAGAGGATTGGGTCCCCGGAGGTCGCGCTGAGCCCCGGACTGCGACAGCGCGGCGCTAGCCTTCCCGGTCAGAGGGAGGTGGAGAGGGATCCCGCGTCCCTCCCGGCCGGGCCCCTGGGCCCCGCCCCCCCGCCTCACCTCCCGGCCGCAGGCTGCCCCAGCCGGTGACCCAGCACGGTGTGCCGGGGGGCGGGCGCGCCCCGGGCTCGGGCAGGCAGACGGGCTGGATGCGGGCGCTCAGGGGCACCGGGCGGCGCAGCTGCAGCAGCGCCAGGTCGCCGCGGGCGCGGTCCTCGGAGTAGTCCGGGGGCAGCAGCACCCTGCGCACCGGCGCCGAGAGCGCGCGAGGCGAGGCGGGGCCCAGGTGCAGCGCCCCGAGGCGCACGCGGTACTCGGACGGCAGCGTCGGCCTGCGCGACAGGGGGCGACGCTGCTCACGGCTCCCGGGCCCGCCACACCTGCCCCCTGTCCCTGGGCCCCGCGCCCCCCGCCCTTCCGCTGACCTGGGGAAGCAGTGCGCTGCGGTCAGCACCCACTGGGGGGCGATGAGCGAGCCCCCGCACACGTGCGCCCCGCGGTGCTGGATGCTCGCCTGCCACGGCCACTGTCCGTCCCGGGCGTCCCGGCCCCCCACGATCCGACTCGACACCTGGGGCTGCCCGCAGGCTGCAGGGGACAAGGGGGGCGCGAGGGAGGGCGGAAGACTGGGGGCCTGGGATGTGGGTGGGGTCCGGGAGACACAGGGCCAACGTCAGGGACTCTGAGGCCTCCTTACCTGCAGACTCCAGCGTCCCTGTCCCAGCAGCTCCTGCAGGAGGAAGCAGGGAAGGCACTGGATTATGGCCTTGGTGTCAGATACCGGGTGAGGGGGAGGGATGTCAGAGATTAGGAAGGAGGGTGAAACATACTTGTCGCACTGACCTGGTGCCAGGCTTTTGTGCAATCAACACGTTGGCCTGGTTACCCACTTTAACCCTCCCCAGGGCAGTGTGAGGTGGGGACTCACACCTCGGACACACACGGGCACATCGGAGCTTGGAGGGCCCACGGTCAGTGACGGGGAGAAGCTGAACCGGTGAAGCCAAGGTTAGGGTGCCCCGGAGTGCTCTAGGGGAACCAGGCCAGAGAGGGGTATGATGGGGCATCTGGGAACCCCCCAGCCCCTGCCCCCCACTCACCCAGCAGCAGTAGGAGCAAGACCCAGAGGCAGGAAGGCCCCCTCATTGTGTCTTCAGGGCTGGGCCTGGTTAAGGGCAGCACAGCTCAGGGTGGGGACTCTGGTCAGAGCCTGCAAGGAGACGAGAGGAGGGTCCTAGCCCAGGCCCCAGAGGCCCTCTGTCTTCCCTCAGCCCCCGGTTGGTCCTGGACCTATCCCCGGGGGCCCAGGTTCTATGCGCTTCCCTCTGCCCACATCCCAGCGACTATGGCTGTCCCCCCAACCCCTGCGAGATTTGAGCACCCTGGGCGTCCACAGGAGCCCTGGAGCCTGGCCCCTGGCCACCACCTAGTTCCATTGCCTGCCAGCCGCCCCCTCCTGCCCTAGAGGCCCCTGCACCCTGCTCTCACCCGCGTGGCTTGTGCCCTCCCTGCTGACTGGGCAGGGGGAGGGCCTGGGGGCTTAAAGGGCCAGAGGGGGTGGGGGCCTCGCCACGGGGTGATTAAGGAGCCAGGGCGGGGCCTCAAACAAAGATGCTTTGAGCAGCACTTTTGAGGTGGCAGGAAAGGGACACCTGGGTTTGTCAAAGGACACCTGACTTGGGCCACGGTGCTGAGAGCTGGGGGTGGGAGCCTGCACTCAGGCAGCCAAGGGCGGGGGCGGAGGGCTGCGGTCAGGCCAGGAAGCTCTGGAGAATCCTTGGCAGCTCATCTCTGAACCTGATCCTAGCTCCTGGCTCCTGTTAGTGCTGGTCACGGAGCTTGTGAACACTACTGTTCTGTCCAGAAATCCCAGCACGGCCGCCCCCACGGAGCCGCACCCAGATCCCGCTCTGCACTAATTCAAAGTGGGGGATGGCTGGTTGAAAGCCGCCAGCACTCCTTGCTTGACCAGAAGCAGAAGCGGACTTGACCTTGGGGAACGGTCCTCTCTTGAATTCGGTGTGGCCAGGACAACGAGGCTGCTAGCCTCGGTGAAGCTGGTAGATGCTGGGAACAAGGGTCGGCAGAGGGGTGGGCCTGGACTGTGTCCACCACCCAGAAGGCTCTGGAGCTCCTTTCTGCCTGGTCAACTCTGCTCCGCCCCGGCCTCCTGGAGCGCCTTCCTGCCCGGCCATAACTCCGTCCCGGGCATGTCACTGTGTGCGGTGACATGTGATGGAGGAGGCCTGACTCACGGCTGCTCGCCTCCTCTCTGTGAGGTGGGGTCTGAGTGTCTATCTTGGCCCCGGCTGCCAGAACAGAATGCCAGACTGAGCCACTGAAACAAACATTTCTCACAGTTCTGGAGGCTGCCGGAACAAGGTGCTGGCACGGTGGGTCCCATTCTGAGACCTCTGTTCCTGGTACGGAGGCGGCTGCGGCCTCTTCCCTGCCTCCGGGGGGGGAGAGGTGTTGGGACGCAGAGAGAGCTCTCTGACGTCTCTTCTTATAGGGGCCTAGGGGATCAGAAACTCACTCTCAGGACCCATCCTAACCCTGGCCCCTTCCATAAACGGCCGATCTCTAAATATAGTCATGCTGGAGGGTGGGCTTCAAAACATGAATTTTGGAGGGGACACAGACATCCAGCCCATAATGGTCCTTGAGGGCCAGACAGTGCCCAGAGTAGAGCATGCACTGTGAGCGAGTGAATGGGGTGAGCAGGGCAGCAGGCTGGGGGTGAGGGCAAGGGCTACGGGAGAGGGAACTTGGCACCCACCTCTCATGGGGATGGAGGGAGGGCAGCCCCAGGACTGACCCCTGCGGCCCCTGCTCAAGCCCGAGGTGTCTGGTACCAGGCTGTGACCCGCTCTCCCTGCAGTCTCCAGGCCCTGCGGGCGGGCTCCTCTTCTGTAAGAGGCTGTTGTGAAGAAGAGCTGGGTCAGCCCAAGCCCCGCCAGGTAGCCTGGCTCACTCAAACATGATGAAAACGCAAGGAGAATAAAGAAGCTCCCTCCTGTCCTCCCAAGACTCCTGACCTTTTATGACCTGGGGTTCAGCTGCCCCCGGAGGCCTTGGTGGCAGTGGGGCCAGAGGTGTTCCCCCTGGGGCAGCTGGAGAGCCTCGTTGGAGAGTGACAGGGGACTCTGGGGACACATTGCCACCTCTGTGGGCAAACTCAAGGGCGGAGCTGGCCGGCTCTAATGTCCTCCCATAAATTATCTTTCTGACTCAACTAACCGGAGGGGGTCCTGTGGCTTGCCCCCCAAACCTGAATAGTGCGGACCGCTGGAGCAAGATTTAGGAGTTAGGGAGTGCTGCTGGGGTGTCTGGGTGTCCAGGGAGCCCCCCGGGGCCGCAGAACGCTCTGCAAGGCACAGACTCCAACATGCAAACGTGTTTATTAGCAAAGGAACCCAGGGGGACGGGGCTGGCTTAGCAGACGGCCCCACTCTCCCCCCCACTCTCCCGGGCTCTGCAGGGCTCAGGCCAGCTGCAGGAGGGAGGCAGGCCAGAGCAGAGGGAGGAGGAGCAGGGGCGGGCAGGGGGCTGGCCTGGGAACGCCGGGGCTGCGGGCCAACAGCATCCGGATCCAGTTGAAGTGCCTACTGACGTTGGTGTAAACACCCGGCCGGTTGGGCCTCCCGCAGCCTGATCCCCAGCTCACGATTCCAACCTGAATCCACAGCCCTTTCTTTTCACAGGCCAGGGGTCCACCTGAGTCACCCTGGGGAGCAGCACGGGTGAGCCAGGCCTGGGGCGGGGCCCGAGGGGCCAGTGGAGAGGCGGGGACAGCAGGGGGGGCTGTGGGGAGCTGGGCAGACTGGGTGCAAATCCCACCCCCCACCCCGGAAGTGAACAAGCCTTAGTTTCTGCATCTGCAAAGTGGGGCAATAGTGTCTACTCTCTGGGGTGGACACAAGGACCAAATGAAGTACAGGGATACAGGTGACTCTCAGGCCTGGGGCTGGGGTGGGGGGCTGCCAGGCCCCAGAAGCCCCTGGTTGGGCTGGGGAGGGACACTCACGAAGCAGGCGTCCTTGCCACCTTGGACATGGCCGGCACAAATCATGTCTCCCCAGATGTCAAGGCGGAAAGCAGGCTGTGTGTAGAGGTAGTTACAGATGGCAGTGTTTATGATGCCGACCTGCACTTCCTGGAGGATGTAGGGGGATGGCAGCACTGCAGTGGGGGGCAGAGAAAGATGGCCCCCTGAGCCTCTCCTCTGTCATCTGGTCAGGAGGAACAGGCCACGGGCTGGGGGAGAGGGTCCCTGGGGCCAGCACCCAGCACACTGTGGGTGATGGCAGGCTGCCAGAGCCCATTCCTGAGATCTGGCGTTCCCCACCCACCCCAGCAGGCAGAGGGCAGTCCTCCCGAGCCAGCCAGCAGCCCCGGCACACGCCCAGGGGGCGGGGCCCGCACAGCTGAGCCGCGGGAGGCTCAGTGGTCTGAGCAGCTGGGGCAGCCCGCGGCTTTCCTCTCCTCACCCAGCCGGGGCCTTCCAGAGCGGCAGGATGAGCTCTCAGGGCTCCGGGGCCCTCAGAGGACACAGTGCCACCACGACCCTCTTTCAGGTAAGGAAAGATTCGGGGGAGGACTGTCCTTCCCGTCCCTCCCTCCACCCCACCCCCCGGGGCCCCGCAGAGCACCAGGGAAGTGCCCGAGCCTGCTGTGAACCCAAATCCGTTCAATTCCTCAGGCCGAGCCACAGCTGAGCCAGGGGCCGGCCACAAGGCTAACACCCAGAGCCGCCGTGAGGGTAGAGCCTCCTGTCAGCCCCGCACCCTGCCACCCTCCCGCATGAACCGCTTCAAACCTCCGAGCCGCCCTAGCAGGTGGGAGCGATCATGACCCCCAGCTACCCACGAGGCGGCCGAGGCACAGCGCTGCGCGATGCCTTGCCCCAGGTCTCCGAGCCAGCACGTGGCCGAGCTAAGCTTTACACCTGCACGACGGTGGGGTCCAAACGTCACCTCCTACCTGCCAGAATGAGGGGGAGCTTGGGGCTGGACGGGACTACCTGTCGGCCCGGGGTCAGGGAGTCTGCTGACTGGGCCCCTTGGCTCACACCCATTCGGCCCTTTGGGCCAGAAGAGTTGTGTGGTAGGGACACTTTATCCAGCTCCTTCCAGGAAATGGAAAGGACCCCAACTCTAGAGGAAGGCAGGGCTAGTGTTGATTTAGTGTTGATTTCTCTACCCCCCCCCCCCCCCCCCCCCGCCAATTCCAGATGTGTGACCTTAAGGACACATTACCCTCTTGGCCAGTGAGCCCTAGCCTCTCCACTGACTCTTTCAGGGGCCTTCGGGCAATTTCCCCGCCTCTCTCACTTTCCTCATCTATAAAGCTGGTATAAAAATGTTCCCAGCCTCATTCAGAGGTGAGGTCCAGAAGGAAGAGAGACCTCACCCTGCTCATTCCTCAGTCTCGAGAGCCCAGAACAGAGCCAGGCACAGAGCACGCACGCCGGGAGCTTTCTCTGCTGTTGCTGCTGTGGGAAGGGGTGCTGCAGGAGTGGGCCGGGCCAGGGAGCAGTGTGGGGGGCAGTCCAGGCCCAGGGCACCTCTGGGGAGGCTGTGCCCAGCAGTTTCGGGGAATTCATGGCGAGAGATATGCAGGTGGCACTTCATGCTGGCCCAAGGACCCCCAGACAGCGGGGTGGGGAGCCAAGGATTACGGATGGCTTGAAATTGCCAGGACGGAGTAATGGGCTCAGTGCTCCAGGCAAGGAAGCAAGGCAGGTAGACGGAGAAGGTGTGGGAGAGCCAGGGTCAGGATGGCTGGGGGCTGGGTGAGCACCCGTGCTGAGGTGGAAAGAAGGCTTGGCCCAAGGCCTTCTGAGGCCCTCCCACAACCCCAGCACCGCTGCAGTCTGGGGGGTGCAGGCCCGGGCCCAGCTGGGCTCCCTCTCACTGCGGCTCCTGGCTCACAGTCTCTGGAACGGAGAGGGAAGCGGCTGTGAGGACAGAAGTCTGTCCGTTCCAGGGGGAGCAGGAGCGGACAGCAGGTGAGGAGACAGTGCTGAGCGGCCCCAGCTGCGCACAGACCCAGGTGCGGATGCAACAGATGGTGGAGCGTGAGGCCCCCCCGCCCCGCCCCCCTGCCCCCAGCCTCACCCTGATCTTCTTGGATGTCCCCCCAGCCGGTCACCCAGCAGTCGGTCCGGTTCTGGAACTCGGAAGAGGAGGTCAGAACACAGATGGGCTGGATGTACTTATTGTAGGTGACAGAGGAGGACAGCTTCAGCAGGGCGATGTCATAGGATGAAGCCCCCAGGTACATGGGGCTCAAAATGATCTCCTCCACACTGTACCGGTTGTAGTAGGCCTGCAGATTCCAGAGAGACGGCGAGGCAGACAGCTCCCCGAACTGGACCGACCACTCGAAGGGATCACTGTGCCTGGCAGGGACGATAGAGCAGGCAGGGGTCTTTAGAGGAGGCCCGGCCGGAACACACCTGATGTCTTGGGGACTGGGGGCAGCAGGGTGCCTCCCCCTGGGGCCTGATCTGGCCAGTCACTTAGCCAGCCTGTCACCTCCCACAGCTGTCCTAAAAAAACAATGAACAGATGCACAGGACCAGAGCAGGTGGAAAACTCCACCACCACCTTCGCCACAGGCCAGGCTCTGTGCCCAGCACTTCCCCACCTCCTTCCACCCCCTGGTACGCCTCCACCCGGACGTGGGACGAGGAAGGGGACGCCTGGTGCTGCCATCTGGGGAGAAAAGAAGACAGAAAAGAACACGACACGGGGCGCCTGGGTGGCTCAGTCGTTGAGCGTCTGCCTTCGGCTCGGGTCATGATCCCGGGGTCCTGGGATCGGCCCCGCATCGGGATCCCTGCTCAGCGGGAAGCCTGCTTCTCCCTCTCCCACTCCCCCCGCTTGTGTTCCCTCTCTCGCTGTGTCTCTCTCTGTCAGAAAATAAATCTAAAAAATCTTTAAAAAAAAAAAAGAAAAGAACACGACACAAAAGTGCGTGCGAAGGTTCTGAAGCACGTTCTAGAAGAAGGGGAACGAGGTTTTCCTCACGTGGCTGCAGCTGGGCCTGGGGCTCAGGAGAATCCGAACCCAGAGGGCGCACAAGACCCGGCCGGCCAATCAGTGGGCCGCCGGCCCCCAGACTCACTTTTCGAAGCAGTGCGCGGCCGTGAGCACCCAGCGGCGGTTCAGCAGGCTCGCCCCGCAGTGGTGGGAGCCCCATAAGCGCAGGCTGCCCTGCCACGGCCAGCGCCCCAGCTCTGAGTCCTTTCCGCCCACCACGCGCGTCGAAACGGTTCGTTGGCCACAGGGCCCTGGGACGGACAGACGGACACGCGGCTGAGCGGCAGGACCCCGCCCTCCTGCGCGAAGGGAAGGGGCTCCCCTTCCGGGACGGGGAAGGGCGCGCGTCGGGGGTCGCGCCGCAGGGGGACCAGGGGACCCCGGGACCCTCCCCACGTGGTCCGCGGGCGCCCGCCCCTCCCCCCAGGGGCCCGGCAGTTACACGTGAGCAACGACGAGTTCTCGAAACCTGGGCGGAGGAGAGGAGAAGATGAGGCGCCCTCTGCGCTGCGGCTCAGGGGCCCCGCGCGGGGAAGCGCGCGTCCTGGGCGCCTTACCTGCAAACAGCTGGTCCTGATCCTGAAACTCTGGGGGGGCGGGCGGGAGGGTGAGCTCCGCCCGGTCTGCGCGCGCCCCAGCCGTCCCCCCCCCCAGCAGCCCGACGCCGGCCCGCGGCCCCCGCCTGAGCTCACCCTGCCTCCCGAGCTGCGCTCGCACCAGCAGCTGCAGCAGCAGCAGCGCCCCGACGCGCGCGCCCATGGCCTCGTCTCCCGCCGCGTGGCGCCCCCTCTGCTTCCGCCCGCTCGGGGGCCCGGCCTGGGCGCCCCCTGGGGGAGAGGGAGAGCCCGCCACGCCGGCCCACACCTCCCCCCTCCCCCCCGCCTCGCCCCGGGCTGACCTCTCCGGGTGCGGGGGGAGGGGGGGG